>NC_139942.1:30813417-31283417 GCF_963454915.1 Gymnoscopelus microlampas | reverse complement strand
AGTAACACTGGTGCATACGTAGAACACTTCGTCCTGATAGTGAGCATCCACTCCATTTATATCGGTTTGGTCTACCCATGTGGGTGTAACCTTCTGTTGATTAATCATGTGACTTGTGTATTGTCTTAAATGTGTCGCCCTCTGTTCTAAACAGTAGCTACTGTCTAATCAATCAACATGCCCTCATGTGACACTTAGGTGACATGTGTAAAGTCCACTGCTGTGCTGTGGCTTTTAGCATTTTTATATATTTTTACCTTTGGATTATAACTTCAAATACTCCAAATAAGCAGTATTAACCTTCATATAAGCATGTATCAACTCCTAGAATAATAACTCGGCCTATGACTCCGGTATAAGATCCTAAATAAGCAGGAAATACACACATAATAATAAATCACAATAATAACCGCAAACTTCAGAAAACCGGGACATTTTAGTGTTTTAGAGATATTTGACGCGTGATTTGGGAACGTACAGGACCGGTTGGTAAACCCCGTCCCCAACTGTCTCCACTGGCTGAATCACGCCTGCTTGAAAGGTACATAGGTGCTTTGTTGTATGTTATGCCACGCAGTTAGGACACTGTTACTAAATATATATGTATAAAAGACAGCTTTTGTGCATTTGTGCAATAGGAGAGGCTTTCTCACATGCCCTATTTTCCTGTACAGTTTTTTTCAACTCATTTTTGGCGTAATAGTCGAGTACAGTAGGCCTACTTGCTACTCACATGAGATATATGACAGTAGGCCTGCAGACTACTGAGACTATGCATTTGGTGATGAGAATTATCACCAAATGCTTAATGAGCTTTCCAGTTTAGTAGACCTTGTATTGTGAATTTGTACTTCCATGTACTGTTATGTACTGTCATGTACTGTTCTCATGTCTTACTAAATAAAGTACATCAATCAATCAATCTATATTCTATATCATTATCACAGGGATGCATCATGCAGGGGTTAACGGAGCTGCTCCTGCAGTCTAAATTCTCCTCATTCCCGTACGTTCCCAAATCACGTGTCACTGACTAAGTAAGTGGCTGAGAACGAGGGTGTCTATTCCCAATCCAATGTGCTAGACCCCTGGATTGCTGATGTGGAGTGCAATACTACCATCATCTCTCAGTACTTGATGCACGTCTTAGTTGCCCTAGCCATGCTACACCGAGGTTCCTTGGGATCAAACCCAGAACCTTGTGGTCCTAAGGCGAGTGCTCTAACTGAGCTACCTGGACATAAACAATGTTGTTGAATTAACCGTAATTACCTATTCACCTGAACAGTTTATGATGTTGTAATGTACATGATATAATTGTAATCATTGACCATCAAAACATAGGTGTAGACATCACCTATTCTATATGATCATGTTTGGTTCGGGAGTTATGATGAAAAATGCATTTGGTAATGGTGGATAGTAAAATGGCTGCCATGGCCACCAGGGGCGTTTTTGCGATGGCTCCATATCTGAAAATGTTCAGGGCCCCAAACTGTACAAGTCTACCAAGTTTCATACTTTTGTGAAAAAGTTAACGATTTTTGTACAAAACCACTGGACTACCTCACAACATCACTGAATTGACCATTAACTATTCACCTTTTTATGATGTTGTGCATGATATCATTGTAATCATTGACCATCAAAATTAGGTGTAGACATCACCTTTTCTGTATTATCATGTTTAGTTCAGGAGTTATGATGCAAAATACATTATTTGGTAATGGTGGAAAGTAAAATGGCCACCATGGCCACCGGGGGGGGGGAATGTTCAGGCCCCCAAACTGTACAAGTCTACCAAGTTTCACGCTTTTATGAAAAAGTGAACGATTTTCGTCTCAATCCACCGGACTATCAGAGCCAAAATGCAACAGAGTTTAGGGCCTGCAAGCCTCACGGTGCCCACATGAGGGCGACAAAGACCATGGAAGAATAAGGCAACTGCGATTCAAATTCAATATTGGCTGTATATCAGCTCAAGGAAAGTACACACGAGCAGTGACAATAAAACAAAACAAAAAACATTCGTTGTCGTGCTTATTCGTGCCTTTTTCTGGCCTACTTAAAAATGTTAGTTAGCTATTAGCCCTGAAACATGACTGTCATTCCATGGCAGTCATGGTGCCAGTTCCCCCTGGGTTTTTGCGGTTTTCTATTTGTTGACATTGCCAACTCTCACATGTACATAAACGTTCAGATTTCAAATATAAAGTGCTTACCACAGAGCCACGGATGTTACCTCGCGATGCGGACCACATTAAGTACCCGTATCTCCCGTATTGTTCAATAAAAAGCATTTTAAGCCCATCGCCGGCCATTTTTTTTTTTTTTGTGTAATGTATCAGAGTGCAATACACCTCCCAACCATTAGGTGTCGCATGGTTGAAAGTATCGGAGAACATTTGGAGAAAATGGCCGGCGATCGGATTAAAATGCTTTTTATTGAACAATACGGGAGATACGGGTACTTAATGTGGTCCGCATCGCGAGGTAACATCCGTGGCTCAGTGGTAAGCACTTTATGTTTGAAATCTGAACGTTTATGTACATGTGAGAGTTGGCAATGTCAACAAATAGAATAGAAAACCGTTAAAACCCAGGGGAGAACTGGCACCATGACGCTTGTATACAAGCGTCATGTGAACCATGGCTAGTAGCTATTAGACCCTACCTCAGTACAGTACAGACTCAGTGAGGTTTGGGCTAAATCTTTTTTTTACTTCATTAAAGAATTAAAACCAGACTTCACGGTACCTCCGTAACAAGCGTTGGTGGTATAGTGGTGAGCATAGCTGCCTTCCAAGCAGTTGACCCGGGTTCGATTCCCGGCCAACGCAGCGTCTTTTCCTTTTTATCTCAACGTAGCCAAAGCGGCCAAAGAGAACAGTGGTGACCATTTGTCTGCCCTTGGGCTATCCTTTTTTTCACATATGTATATACTCAAAGTATCAATTAGACCATAGATATTGATATGAATATTTCTTAAAATATTTAACTTTAAATTTGGTTGGATAGGGCTGTAACCTAAATATGGAGTCATACATTATAGATAGTCATAGATGACAGATGACTGACATACACTTGCCCAAATATGGAGTTCCACCCAGCTGATGGAGATATGAATTCCTCTGAGTGCAGCTTTCTATTATTTTTAGCGGCGCTAGCCGTTCTATACCTTTAGGTATAGTGTTCACCGTCAACGTTCTGATTGGTCAGACCCGTCAACGCTCTGATTGGTCAGACCCGTCAACGCTCTGATTGGTCAGACCCGTCAACAAAGTGATTGGTCAAGCTTCACGTGACACATGGCTATAAACACATTATAAACACATATCGATGACAAAATGTATCAAAGGCGCCGCTACCTTCACACAGGGTGTGATTTTTTATTTCAATAAAGGATTCAATCAATCAATCAATCAATCAATCAATATCCTACCCTATATCAAAATTACCTAATGGGTGGGTGGTTGGGTCGGTTGACCACTGCAGGCTTTGGGGGCCCCAACATGGTCCAATGCATTATTTAATCATGATGATGATGATGATGACACTTTATTGTCGGGCTGATCTGACATTTGTCTTGCATCATCAGAATCGCTGTATGCAATGCCTAATACATACATACATACATACATTTAACATAACGTTACATAAAATGACAATCTTGTAGAATCATCATATCTTTATTACAATCACATATCACTTCAATTTACTCTGGTTGGTCTGGGGTTAAGCTCCATATTTAATTTTAGGATCAACTGGTGCGCAAAGGAGTGCTTCTGTCTATCCTGATAACATATGTTTACGTGGCCTTGTTTTTAAATAGTTGTGGGACATAGTAAGACATGTCAATGACTTACAATGTAGGGACAGGCTGATGGCCCTCCCATGTGGTGATCCTACTTCAGGCCTAAGTTGATCCCTTTGTAGCCCCTGGTTCATTCATTAAAGCTATTGGAAAAAGCTTTGTGCTGAAATAATAATAATAAAAAACGATAATAATAATTGGTACCAACATTGTGTTGTATAATCAATGTATAACCGTGGAACCAATATTGCATTAGTTTCTTTTACAGTAATGTCATTTTAAATGCATTTTACCGTTTGTGCAATAATATTTCAGAGACCCTGTTGATTAAGTAATTAACAGTTTATACTCAATGATACCGATAAATGTGGGTGCCAGTTGATATACGTACTGTAATGTCGACCTCCTGGCCTGTGGGGATGATTGGTTGCTATTGCAAATCTTATTAATTACATAGCTGTTTAAAATACTTAAGTTGACCTCCATCCTCTATCAAAAAATATATATAAAATGATGATACCAAGTATTTATGTTTATTAGCTGTTGTGCATATTTGAATTCATGATGAAATGCCTATTCTTCATGATTGTGGAACATTGAGGTATATTGTACACTGTGATGCGATGTGATGCGATACGAGAGTGCTGCCCTCCACACCCTCCTGTCTGGCATCAGAGTCTTGAGCTCTGCAGTGTTGTTAGCTCTGCTGTCTTGCTACAGTGTGTCTACGTAGGTGGTGGGCATCTTTCCCTGGCTTTCTGGCTGTGCCTTGGGTTGGCTCCCACAGTGTCTAGTTTGCTCACCACCAGTTCCGGGTGCCTGCCCTGACGCAGAGCCCAGTCAACCCCGTCCTTCTCTCTTCATCCTTAGTTGTCTGTGACCTCTGACCTGTGGGAGCCCCCTGTAGAGGTCTATGTTTCTGATGTGGTGCGCCCACATGACTCCAAGTGCCATGTTGGAATGTTCCCCCCAGGGCCTGAACATTGCAGGGACCTTTGTGTCATCATTCAGATGAGAAGGTGATGAATGTAGGTAACTGATTATCATAACATATAGATATGCTTTCTCAAGATGTAATGTCTTTTTTTAGACTGTTCTTTTAATATAGGTCTAAACTTATGCCTTGATTGGTTGGCTGAAATACTTCATGCTTTTTTTTATTGAATACAAGTTCAAATTTCAAACATTCTGTATTGTTGTCACCCTGCCACACAGACACACCAGATGTATGTCGTTTGGCAGCATACAGTATTGTTTCTTGGAAGATTAGTAGCTTAATAAACAAAGCTAATCTCAACGTAAATTTGAACTGATAACATGACTACAGTAAGGTGGCACAAGAAAATCATTTAACAAACATTGTGAGTATTTCTTCTATATAGTTTGGGACCAGAAGTGGTGGATGGATAGACAAACCGACATTGGCATCCCTAGAGGAACACTGCTAGTTGGGCTAGAAATTCATCTGTGGAAACACTGCAAGCCATAGCTAGTTATTACTAATTTAACTGTAATTTAACAGTAACCAACTGTACCATAGACTGACAGCTGATATAACAGTGTACATTGCGCAACTGTTTTTGTGATCATGTCACAAATGGTAATAATTATAATACTACATTTAATTGAAAAGGCAAAAAGCTTTATAATTGTTTTTATTTTATTTATTTAAGTTAGATTTTTTTTATTCTCTTAGAATTTGGACCATACATTTAATAATGTGAAAAGTCAAATAGGCAAATACATGCACAGCAACAATAAAACATAAACACAAAAAGCTCACATAAACACATTTATTTTTTCTTGCATAATGGTAATTGACTCATTTGAAACCATGAAGTCCCAAGGTCATTCACTATCAACTTATATTGACTTACAATAAAAGAAGTTGACTAATTGGTCACATACTGTTAAAACAACCAAAGTAAATGGTATAGGATGGTACGAATGGAATGTCAAAAGGAATAAAGCAGGAAGGACACATTAAGAACAGTTACATATATACTATGTGTCTTGGTTGTATGTATTGGTTTGATCAGCATGTTGAACTCACTAACTGCACAAAAAAGGTCATTACAACAAAAATATAACTGGACACTGTGTCAAGTTTGAAGCAATTCTGTGAATGCTAGATTGTCAATTGTGAATGTAGGAGTGTCAAAGCAGTGTTCTTTTGCTCCCTGATTGCCCCAACTGCTCCAGAACTCAAATGAAATGAAATGAAACCCTTTTCACATGAGTAAACTGAGCCAAACCAGGCCAAGCTGGGAGAGAGTAGAACTGTATTGCTATGGCTTGTATAGATGGGCCCTGATACTTGAGGTGAATTGTGTAATATGGTCTTGAGAAGGCCCAAAACAAACAAACAAACAAACAAACAAACAAACAAACAAACAAAAAAAACTATAGTGCATAGTAATAGAGCAAGATGCTCCAACAGAAGGACCCAGACACCATGTCTACCTTGCTGAAGTGTCCTTCAGCAAACATCAGCTCTAAGTTCGCCCACTCTGTGTCTGACCCTGCTTATTTAACCCCACGGAGGATGTTCATCAAAACCAAGACATCCCTATACACAGTTCAGTACAGTATTAAAGTATAATTTGACACCATTGCATATTTTCAAAGATTTAATTGAATAGGCCTCTCCGCAAGGTGATTTTAGCCCATTTGTGAAACATAATGAATATTTATTTCTATTTTTCTTTAAACCAAACTTCACCATTCATTCTGTTTCAAACAACAGTTCATATCCTTAAACCTGCGTAGTTAGTATTGTAGCATTTTTAGCTGTGTTGGCCCACTACAGTACTTTTGAATGTCTATAGCCTAGTGGAAACCTAACCTAGTATTCTAGTGACGTAGTAATTTAGCCATCCACACATCCACTCAAGTAGACAGGAGTACACATCCCATTGTAAAAGTGATCAAAACTGAACTAAACACCATTCCTTTTGGCCAGCGGCAACAGCAAGTAAAGAAAAAAACATTAATTAGGCTTAAAGGGCCCCCAGCTGGGGCCCTAAAATTGCATGGTTTTGGTGGTTCCTGTCCACCACCGTAGAGACTGGAGTTTGATTGCTTCATGTTGCCTCTGGCTTGGCCGGGCGCTCCAACAAACACAGTTGACTGTGTATGTTCACAGTAAGCTGTCATGGGAGGGAGCGGTACTGGGAGGGATAGCATGTTCCTCTGCACACGTTACACCCTCCAGGTGAAACTTCTCACTTTCAGGCGAAAAGAAGCGGCTGGCAACTCCATGTGTATGCAAGATCAACGAGTAGGGGTTGTGACAGGAGATACACAAGGAGGGAATTGGCAACTACTAAATTGGGGGGGAAATGAAAAAGGTCTAAAACAATAAAAAAATGTTTGCATGGTTTCTTGTTTAATGATGCAGGGCCAGTGTGCTACGTTATAATAGAGCCTAGAACTCCAACCAACTCACCTGGTTGGTAGGCTCTGTAGTATGAAAAGGGTAGTTGACAGACATCAGACTGGACTAATAGAGGAAAGACATCACAAAGCTTTCAAGTTGTACAAAAACCTGAGAACTCTGCACTTGCAATATCAACACCTTTGTGTCTCTAGTAAAACAGAACATTTTCTGTTTTAGGAAGAGAGAAAAATAAACTAATATAAAAACAGAAAGAAGACATTAAAGATCTCTTCAAGATCTAGTCAAATTGTATTTTCCCCTGCCTTCTCATAAATTATCTATTTATGAAAAGGCACACATTTTATAAATATTTTAGGATGCCTGCATTATCATCAGCACCCTGCTCCAAATACCTATTAGAAAAAGACAATTCATCGATTGTAAGAGACTGAAACCATGTAAAAATATGCCGTGAGTTGAGTCGCTGGAATACTTTGATCAGTTATAATATAATACTTATGATTGATTTTTACCAACAAGTGGTACTCCCACTGCATACCCGTTCTGTACTCAACCTATGGCCTTTTAATGCATCCACATTCACTATGGATGTGTGCGTGTGTCGACATCTGAGAGTGGGTCTGTGCTTATGTGCAAGAATTCATCTGTCTATATGCGCGCATGAGCAGCAATGTGTATGTGTGTGACTAATATAGTTTTAGACCTGCTCCACACATTTACAGTATGTGTGTCCATATATGTCAGCCATGCAATATAATAAATGCACAATTAATTGATTAAGTCTATAAAAAGTTGACCGGGATGCCTGTCTCAGCCAGTTAGTGCACAGACCATTGTGAGCGTAGGGACACAGGTTCGAAACTGATCCGTCTTATCTCACATGTTCTTCCTCTCTCTGCCCTTGGATTCCTGTCTGAAAATGCCCACAAAATATATTAGATATAACGATCATGCCTCCAGAGGCATCAAGTCTTCTGAGTAAAGTGCCTGAAGAATGCCTGTAGTGGGCAGTCTCACACTATTGTGCCTTTTGGTTCCCTGTCATGGTGATCAGAATACAATTCGTTCTCAGATAAGACATCCAAACACACAGTCAGACTTTTCTGATGTCACACATGCACATGCTCTAGTTAGCAGTGCCACGAACAAACTCTTTACACATTTATGTAAAAGGCAGCATAAAAATGTCAGTACATATGCGGAGCCCCTGTGTCATTACCCAGACTTGATTGACAAGTTAAAGAACAGAGCGAAGCCATGTCAAAAGACAAAGCAGACTTATACTTTGGTAATATGGTATTGAATATGTTGCTGTTTCCTAAGCTATATATCAGTCAAATGTTCTAGTAGTATATTTTTGCTAAATGTGAGTACAAGAGGTATCCTGCTTTACATCCTCATTCTCCTGTAATATTAGTAGGAATTTGGTTCCTACTAATAGCTAACAGCAAGTAAAGGAAAAGTAAAACAGTGTCCAAGATCACTTACATGAATAGTAGGAATACAAAACATACATTTTTGAAGAGCTACCATAAATATCAATGTACAGACTATGGAAATGTTTCTATTTCTTGATTTACGGGCTACGACATCAGTGCTGTCAAGGGATAAGAGAGGATTTGTCATATACTACGGTACTGTATGTCAATGCTTTTCCTGTATTGCTTGCTTGAGTTACCAGTATCATATTCCAGAACATTACAGTCTGGATTCCATTTATTCACATCTCCCATATGACAATGAAACAAAGTAGCATCTAGGCTGATCAAATGACAAAACCGATCCCTCTGTAAATGAAGACAAAATGGTATAATATTAACATAAAGGAACATTAATGAAACGGAACAACATACCGGTATTACAATTTTCAAGTCTTACAGGGTATAATGCTCCATAAATTATTTAGAACTTTATACAAAAAAAGAAAAAAGAAATCCAAATTGCCCCCCACTCCCCCCAGCCCCTCTACCCCCATCCCCTCCACCCCCATCCCTCCGGACCCGGTTGTGTATTGCAATTCAGACAAAAAAAAGTACAACAAGAACTTGCGATTGATAACAGGCTACAGCGCATAAAAAGAACTGGAGACAAAATAATTTCATATAAGTCATAAATATTCTCATTCACCTTTTGTGAACAAAATCCACTGTCAATTGTCCACACTTTGCAACAACCTCCCTGTTTAGTCCCCAAAATATCAATGCAACAGTAGCAGTCTTTTCTTTTCTTTCAGACAGACGTCCACAGCTTTCAAGTTTTCAAATACTTTTAGCTTAATCAGCATGTGTTTTTGTCTTTGTTCATCCTCAGACTTTGATGCCACCACTTGTTGACCCTTACTCTCTAAAATGTCAGGGTCACATGCTTGTTTCGCAAGGTGGCGTTAGGCTTCCTTCCAGAATAATGTGATTCTCAACTTTCTCTCCG
The DNA here is from genome assembly GCF_963454915.1 of Gymnoscopelus microlampas. Taxonomy (NCBI): domain Eukaryota; kingdom Metazoa; phylum Chordata; class Actinopteri; order Myctophiformes; family Myctophidae; genus Gymnoscopelus; species Gymnoscopelus microlampas. The sequence continues at coordinate 31,273,776 of NC_139942.1, read as the reverse complement.
CTCTCTACTGATCCTCCCCCCTCTAACCCTACTGAGTTGAGAGGGCTTGGTTTAGGTGACAGCGGGCTGGCACTGGTGCCTGAAACAACGGCAGATCTCCCCATGTGATTCCTCCCTCCCCTTTGACTTAAGCCTGTGATCTGCCCTTCACCTTCTAAGCCCCTGACCACTGCGCCCTCCCCTCCCCCCGGGGAGCTGCTCGGAATGACAGAGTGCAGGGCTAGGGATGGAGACTTAGCTTCCTGTAAGGTAGCACCGAGAGCCATTGTGGGCCTGGAAACCGTGTCGTCTGATATTGCCTGGGGAAGCCTGGGGGAGCTAGCCGAGGCCGGTGTGGCCACTGGTGTCATAATCGCTGCAAGTGCCTCATCTTGGGAAGTGATGAAGTTGACATTGAGGGGCCTCGCCCGCTGAGGTGTGATGTTACCTAGTAGAGAGCTGCGGATACTCTCATAGGACATCCCATAGCTGTCTACACTCTGTGGCGCTACTCCCACTCCACTGCAGTCAGGGGTAGTGGACACAAACTCGTACAGACCTTCTTTTATGATGGCCCCTGACTGGATGCTCTCAGGAGGTCTGCTCACCTCAATGGCGCTGATCTGGCTGAGATCCAAGGGCGGGGGGACGCGTTGGTGTCTAGTAATGCCTTGACCTACTCCGACATTTGGAGTAGGTCCTCCCTCCCCAGACGTGCTAGAGAAGCTTTCACTGGAGTTGCCCTCAGCGATGGTTTGTTCTATAGCCACAGAATGCTTTGCACGTGAGGACGCCACCACCTTCATCTCCATCTGTTCCTCTGTTTTCTTCCCCTGACTGGTCGTCATCTTGTTGTAAGTGTCCTCCAGGCGCTGGGCATTGAGATGCTGTGGGCTTGTTTTGACAGGGGAGGGCTTGAATTTATCAAGCGAGCCCAGTAGGGCGACTTCCTGGTAGTGTGTGTTCTGTGAGCGGGATGGGCTGGCCCCTTCTGTATTTGAGAAGTGCTTGTGGTAGCTAAAAATGCTGGGCGACAAACGGTTGTCCACGGGTTTGCTGTCATCTACTTTTTCCACCAATATGTCTGTCAGCTCCATGCTACGAGCAAAGGCGTCCTTCATGTTCATGGAGACAATACTGCCATTCCTCTTGGCTCTCTCAAGAGCTTCTCTCCTCTTTATGGCCTTCTCTTGCCTCTTCTGCTCACGGTAGAACTCTGAGAAGTTGTTGACAATGATGGGGATGGGTAGGGCAATGACTAGTACACCAGCAATGCAGCAGAGCCCACCAACGATCTTCCCCAGCAGAGTCTGTGGGTAGATGTCTCCATATCCAACAGTTGTCATGGTGATGGTAGCCCACCAGAAGGAGGCTGGGATGCTGGTGAACTTGGTGGCATCCTCGTCCTTCTCTGCGAAAAACACCAAGCTAGAAAATATCATAATGCCCATGGCCAAGAACAGGATAAGCAGCCCCAACTCATTATAGCTCCTTTTCAGAGTGAAGCCCAGAGACTGGAGCCCAGTGGAATGCCTGGCCAGCTTGAGGATCCTCAGAATCCTCATGATGCGGAAGATCTGGACCACACGGCGCACATTCTGGAACTGGAGCACACTCTTGTTGGATTCAGTCAGGAAGAGCGTTATATAGTAAGGCAAGATAGCCAGTAGGTCAATGACATTAAGGGGAGCCTTGATGAAGTTCCACTTGTTGGGCGCAGAGAGCAGACGCAGTAGATACTCCATGGTGAACCAGGCGATGCAGATAGCCTCTACATGGGCCAGGCTAGGGTTGTCACTAAACTGGCCAAATTCATCCACCACCTGCAGCTCTGGTAAGGTGTTGAGGGACAAGGAGATGGTAGATAATATGATGAACAGGATAGAGATCATGGCCAGGACCTGGAAGACACACAGAACACAAATGCCTTGTTAATTTCTAATCATCATATTGTTTAATTCTTAAATGCTGTCATGGAATGGTGATATATCTGGCAACAGATTAAGGAGAGGAAATAGATAACATGTTAATTATGTTTGCTTTTATTACAATATGGTTTCAACTGATTGGCAAAGCTATCGTTCCTCTATACAGTTAGTGTACAACTGACACATATCAGACAAAGAACCGGCAGAGCTGGTGCTTTGACTGTTATCTCTAACAGACAGGCCATGGGCCGGTCTGTCACAGATAACACTAAACTGTAACATGCAACTCAGATTTTTGGCTGGAGATCTGTGTTGCATGTCTTTCCCTCGCTCTGCCCTCAACTTCCTGTCTCCCTATTGTCCTGTCTAAATAAAGCAAGCGCAGCCTAAAAATAATCTTTAACCTTCTGCCTACCACTAACCTCCATCTTGCTCAATCCCCCCCCAACCACACCATTTTCCTCACAAATATATCACCTCTCATAATTGGCCCACCCTAAATTCCAGCTTAAAACTGTAGGGTGGTGCTCAGCACAAATTCTGAGTCTCTCTCACCTAAACATGTACACAAAAAAGGCACACATGCAGGCACCTGCACACATATATTTGACTCAGTTACACTTTTTGTCTATTTGCTGTATTGAGACTTGATTCATGAATTCAATTAGATTTAATACCCTTTGTTCTGTCACTACTAATAAATGTGACTATTGTCATATAATACGCAGGCACGCACACACCATGCAATACGTTTCCCTCTCTTTCTCCACCCTTTTATTGCCCTCTCAATTTCTCCCTCTTTCCACTTCTATTTCTCTTCCCTTTTCAGTCCTTTGCCTCCAGTGGCACTTCAGTGCATCTGACCTGGCCATGGACCTGTCTATTAGAGATAACACTGAAACTGTCACAAACTTGTCTTCCTATAGCACTTCCAGAAGTGTCCAGAAAGGGTGTTCAATGTACAACGTGGCTATTTAAGAAATTCCCTGGAAATAAATATTGCTAGAGAGCATAATTATTATATCAGAGATTATAAAAAATAAAGTATGGGGATAGATATAAAATGTACTCTTTGCACTGTAGATGACTTATTTGTCCTGTATAGCAGTGGGTCAGAATTCAGATCCTAGGAACCCAGAGTATTACTGTTTTTTATTTGAGCTTTTGATTAGGGACAAATTCAGACTTGGGTAACCAGGGCTACAGTTTGTGTTCTGTGGAACATTTGAAGTCTGCTCACATACTCCCTATGCACACAGGGTGCATATGTCAGATTTTCAGTGCCTCTTTTTAAAACTTTGTTGTGCTTTCTTTGTATTCTTCTGATGGGATGCAGTCAGTTGGATAGCGTCCAACCAAAGTTAATTACAGGACAGCACTGTTCATCAATGTCAGCTTTAGAAAAAGTGGCCAATCACAAAACAGAAGGGGTGGGACCTGTGAACTTTACTCCTTGGAACAGCTGTACCGTGGTTATATAACCTACAGTATGAGCTGTACCAGCATTAGAGAGTTCACAATCCAATGCCAAATCAAAGGCAAGAATTGCAAGAATATCCATGTCTCAACTCAAGTTAGAATATAATTAATTAACACAGCAGGTCTTGCTGAAAAATGTAGGCCTTTGCTCAGTGTGTGATGTTGGCGGAGTACGTTGTCATAGCAACCGACATCCCCATTTCTCCTTGTTTTTAAATGCAAGGAGAAAAGAAGAAATGCATTGTTTATTACTCCTAGCACTGCATCTAACTTTTTTCACACATGCTAACACAGTAACACACCCTATGTGCATGGCCCCTAATATCTGAGACAAGATTGAATGTAACTGGCCTCTCCCTCCTTAGATAAAAACATTCCAAATCTGCCCTTTGTAGACAGTAAACACATACTGTATAATTGTTTATTACAGGCAACCACTCACTGGCAAAAGAAAATGTAAAACTGATTTGACACGGTTCATTACACTGAGGGTTTTACTGTGTACCTTACATACATTGTGATAATTGAAAAAGATGTAAATGGACACTTTCTTCAACACTTTCTATGTATAGCTACTGTGGCATGAGTCCTATAGCAACATTCTGCCCTATCAGCGTTTTTGAAACCAACAAGGGGTTTTCATTTTTGATATTAAGTTTTCCATGCTGGTGTCAAGTTCCAGCGAGGAGGGAAGAAGGTATCCGATTATTTCCTTGATTCTTCCTGTTGGGGGAAGGAAAGAATGAGTAACCACTTCTAACCTCTCTCTATCCTTCCTATAGATAGCAACACAATCCTATTAGCATTATCCTGAAATGTCCGGCCAAGGGCCTCTTGAAAACCCATCCACAGATACACTGTACTTTCAGTGAGCATGCAGGTAGACGGTCAGTGCCTTGGCCATAGACAAATGGATAATGTGGCGTTCGAACCCCGGTCTCAGGTAGAGAACTGGGGTTTTAACCTTCAGGGAGAGATCAAGTGCTACAATTAGTGCTAGAGAAAAGAAAAACATTGATTCAGCAGCTAAACCTAGTCTTGTGGGGAAAGAGAAAATTAAAGAGCTATATTCTCTGTAACACTCTCACTCAGCTGTAGTATCTAATACAAGTTTAAATGCATTGGAATATCGATCAAACAATCAGTCAATTTAATTTATTTTCTTCTAGTGTATTTGAGGCACTGTGGTTTAGAACGTGGCCACCCGGGAGCAAATGCATCCAATGATTCTATGTCATCAATCTCTATGGTGTCATAGTGTCAACCTCCTCCACCCCGCTTTGGTGTATTTTCAAATCTGTGTAGTAGCCAGGGACAGGCTGAAAGCGTGTTTCACCACTATTGAACCACAGCTTAGCAGCCTGTAAGACGAGCAGTCTACATGCTACCCATGAGTTAATATCATTTGCACTGCAATCTTGACACAAGGCATCATACTGTCAGCAGCATTGTGCTCTGTATCGTACAGAGTAGCTGAACTATTGGAAGTAGCCAATCAACAGTGTGTTAAAAGGCTAGGCTTGATAGAATCCTCACTTCCTGACCTTTGATCACAACACAGCTCGTCATGAGTATAAGCATCTTAATGCACTGTAGACTGAAGCTGTCTAATTTGTCCTCTAGGAAGAGATTGTTCTAATGTAACCTACCGTTCTTGGAAACCAAGCAAGATAAAACGATGGAGCTTGCACAGAAACGAAACGAAACGCGTAAACATGCGTAGTAGAACACAGATCTCTGCCACGGTCGGTGGCAGTATATCTACAGTGAGTAGTAGCAGTGCTTCTGGCACCATGTACCCATTATGCATGAGTATAAGCATCTTAATGCACTGTAGACTGAAGCTGTGCTCTAGGAAGAGATCGTTCTAATATAACCTACCGTTCTTGGAAACCAAGCAAGATAAAACGATGGAGCTTGCACAGAAACGAAACGAAATGAAAACATGCATAGTAGAACACAGATCTCTGCCACGGTCGGTGGCAGTACAGATCTACAGTCAGTAGTAGCAGTGCTTCTAGCACCATGGACCCATTATGCATTGGCCTACACATGGTGCACAATACTCAGAGGTTGACAATGAAATGGTGTGACCGGTTAATCAGTTAAAACATTTTTCAAAGTATTGTGGCGTTATGTTTATCTGTTCAGAAGTTATTGTGCCACGTCACCTTTTAGCCAATCATTGTGAAAAGTGGATCAGTTCATCCTTGGCCCAAGACCAACCTTTCCACCATGATTTGTGCAAATCTGTTCATAACTGCTCGAGATATAGTGCTGACAGTCAGACAGGGGTGAGAACATGACCTGAGGTAATTAGTGGCTGACATGATACTAGACTACAATATCTACACATATTAAATAAGAATGATTTAAAGTACTGCTTGCTGCATTACAGAACTAGGAGCAGCGATGATCAAAATTGTTTTAACGTGAAGTGAATTAATAATGTGAACCTTTTGTTGTTGTTTACCATTAATAGAACATTTGTCAAGCCTTTGTGTATAATGTTTGTCTGTCTACATAAAACTCAAGGTCCTCTAGCAACAACCTTGTTGCTAGAGGACATAAGTGAAAAATTGTCTCCACACAGTGTCAGGGTCATGCTGAAAGTGTCCCCTAACATGGCCTTTACAGCATCATATATCATGCAACTTTCAGAGAAAAAAGAACATGTCTACATGGAAAAAAGTGAGGTAGCACTACCATTTATCGGAACTGTTTGTTCTTTCCTCTACAAAATCATACAATTTCAGTATGGTTATAAAGCTACAATCCAAGCAACAAAGTTACAACTGTAAAACCCAGGATTCGAACTCCGCTCATCCGAGTGGGAAACCAACAAGAAATGACCAAAGTCATAATAAAGCCGCATGCGGCAGGCTTTTTTTGCCCCAATCTTTTCATAGACCTGATTACTTGTTTTTTGGATTGCTTGTTTCTCTCGCCAAACCTGGCAACATTAGCGTCACAGAATCTGCGACGCTAAACGCTCTAATGTTTTTTATATAAGTGGTGGCAACATTTTGTTACACCACACGGGTCTTCCCAACAATAGCTAAGATTGAAGTCAGTGTGAACATGGCCAAATAATAACTTAATAGCCAAACTAGGTCTAATGAAGCACGCTAGCATTTAGGCTAACCCTCCTGCCTGAGACTGCAGTAAAAGTTGCACTGTCTGTGAATGAGGGGAGGCAGCGGAGCAGGGTTACTGCGGGGGGCGGGCCGTCTCCCCATTCGTGTCACCATTGGCTTAAAGGAGTGAAGGACTGCCAGGACAGCCAATGACACTTAGGTGTCACTCAGGTGTCGCTTGGGTGTCGGACTAGGTCTTAGTCTGTCTGTAGAGCCGCCAGCTTTCAGCATGCGGCTAAAAATCTCACACTCATCCATGAGGGAATCCCCACTTTTGGCCAGTGGATACATTTTTCAATGGAAGAGTAATGAGACCACCTCCGACCACTGTAGGTATGCTAGTTATATGGTATCAACATACTCTACCATATAAATTGGTTAAAATAATGCTTTAGTTGTTCAATTAAGTCCCAGATTGCAGCTTTAACATAAGCTGAAAACTAAACAATGACAGAACTATAGAAATAAATGGAAAGGACAGGACAAGAAAAGTATTGGGGTAACACTGTGTCCACCATACAACATTTAATGGCTTAATGGCAGGTAAATGTCATGACTTTGGCACCCTGGGCCAGATCTAAATAGGTATCCAGGAACACACAAGCTTTCTTATGCACTGTATGCTGGAAGGAGAAGTAATGAGAGCTCTATCTGAAGGAAATGGCTGATAGATATCTTACTGGATTTCTTCGGTAAGCATTATGGTGTGACAAAAATAAATAATGCGAGGCAAATCCTGGACGAAGCAAGATATGATGACAAACAAGCTCAACACCAACCAATTTGGATACTTATAATATTGATAAAGAAAATGCAGCAAAAACACTATAGAAAAAAAAACTAACTGAGGTAAATCTCAAATGTATCTGTAATCATCACACTAATTCAGTTATTCAACCTTTATTTAATCACATTAATATTAGCCTAAATGATAAAATGCACTTCTACAGCTCAATACTTTCCTAAAGATTCTAAAAATATTTATTTAAAACAGTGGTTCTCAAACATCTTCATGATTTTCATTTTCACATTTTCATGAACCCCACATTGATATGTATTTGGCAGTGGACACCCATCTGAATAGATGTTGCGCCAGGCAGGGACCCCCATAAGAGAACATTTGTCAACATTTTTCAAAAATAGCTGATCGCAAGCTCACAACCAGTCACCATGCGACGCGTTCTGGGCTTGTAGATAGATAGCTATTTTCGAATTGTCAAAAAATAAATTGTGACTAATGCTGGCTCTGTTGATTAATGTTTGCACCTTGAACTCCAAAATGTTTGGCTCTCAACTGTCAATCAAACATGATGGCCTTCTGTGTATGCAATCACAATTCTCTTTCAAGGTTTTTTCCAAAGAGCCAGGGTTATGTTTTAAGCAATCCACCTTTCTTCTCCATCAGTATAGATGCTGAGAATAGCACATTGCAGTGTCATTGTGTGTTGATTTATCACTGACAGTTAAGTTGAGATATTGTTGTGATAGCTCTAGTCGGATTATGTTTGTTCGCAAGATAACTTGAGAACAGTTGGGGAGATTTTCAAGTTCTGATTTTTAGAAAAATAACATGGTGGGAACAATCAGAAGGCTTCCCAAAAGAGATCATTAATTTTGGGTTGACATAGTGAAAAGACAAGGTCACAATTGTTCCACTGTTAAGAGGAGAGAATACCATCACTGTTACTATTTTTCCATCCCATCCACACTCCAGTCCTAAGTCCTTTTAGTTTGTTTCCACACGCACGCACGCACGCACGCACGCACGCACGCACGCACGCACGCACGCACGCACGCACGCACGCACGCACGCACGCACACACACACACACACACACACACACACTTTCTCCACAACTGAATCATTGCCAATTTCACATATATACTGCCCCTGTCCCTTTTACTGCCAACCTCCCACTGAGGAGGGTGTAGACAACCATGTGCGTCCTCCGATACACATGGAGTTGCCAGCCACCTCTTTTCACCTGACAAGGAGGTTGATCTCGGAGAGTGTATGCGTAGAAGTTGACGTTATCTCCCTAGAGTAGACCCCTCCCAAGTGTTGCTAGTGCAACAACAAGGTCATGATCCCTTGCCACTGCTAATTATGTTTGTTGGAGTGCTCAAGTCGATCTACAAGCTCACAACACAATGCATTGTGAGTGAGCTTGTAGACCGACTATTTTGGGGCGAAAATATTTTGTGTACAGGGAAAAATGGTAGGGGGATAGACCACTGGGGGATCCTGGTCAACAAAGTTTGTAGGGTTGAAGTGATTAAAAAGCCCAAACTCAATGACCATTGAAGGCCAGATGTAAACAATAGGGCACGTTCAGCTTGATTGAAATGTCTAGCATGCACATCCACAGTTTGATTCAATAACACATCTAACTATCGGGCCGTCTGACTAATGGTACTCTGGAACAATGAGTCGTCGGACTAATGCCATGGCATCAAATAGATATGCAGATACAGTCTGTATCGTATTGTCATTTTGTTCTGTACAGTAAGCAAACTACATAGTTACAGACAGTGTGTGTGTGTGTGTGTGTGTGTGTGTGTGTGTGTGTGTGTGTGTGTGTGTGTGTGTGTGTGTGTGTGTGTGTGTGTGTGTGTGTGTGTGTGTGTGTGTGTGTGTGTGTGTGTGTGTGTGTGTGTGTGTGTGTGTGTGTGTGTGTGTGTGCGCGCGTGCATGCAAGCTTTGTCTGGCTAAACATGATTACACAAATGATGCGGACAGACTGCAACAGAGCCTGTGTGGACTCTACATCAGACCATGATACACCTCCAGGGAGGACGAGGAGGAGGTGAGCCTGGGGATGGACAGATGGCAAATCAACGACACTGAGACAGAATCACAGGAAAGAGAGAGAAATATCCCATACAGTGGTAACTGTCACAGCTCTACCCGTTAGCTGCACAGCTTCTAATTGCATGCCTACAATAGGTTCTGCGCAGTGTGCATATTGTTGTCCCAGAAGGTGGCATGCTCATTTCCTGTTCCGGTTTATTTTTCCATAGCTTTGTTTGATTTGATTTGGACCGGAAACACATAAGACACCTTTAAGCGTCAATGTGTTTCAAATCTTCTGTCCAGCCAATCAAACAAAGCCATAGGAATATGAACTGGAACAGGAAATGGGTATACCACCCTCTGAAAACCTGGGACTACAGTTGTGCACAGAGCCTATTGCAACCATATTGCAATCGCAACATTGATGATTGCAATGTACAAAGTAACAACCCCAGTGTTCATTTTACTGTGTAAAATGGACACACATTTATTTAAATGTTTCAACACTCCTCCCCCCATTTTCCCCTTTTTAGTTATTGTAAGTCGCTTTGGATAAAAGCATCTGCTAAATGACTGTAATGTAATGTAATGTAATGTAGTCTTCATGCCAATTTCCAGTTTGTGTAATCCCTGCTACTGCCTAACCCCTAAAGTTGTTCATGTGTCAGGGTGTAGACAACCACGTGTCTCCTCAGATACACATGAAGTTGTAGGCAGCTTGTTTTCACCTGACAGTGAGGAGGGCACCCGGCTTCCCACCTGCGAACACAGCCAATTGTGTTTGCTGAAGTGCATGGCCAAGCTGGACCGTAGATGATTCAAACCTTTCAGAGTTAAATGAACACTGAGGATGTTACTTTGCAGTGCATTAACTTGATAATTTGACTGATTTGATTTTAGGTTGTCATGATGTGGTCGGCACGCTAACTACGCTAACAAAAAAGCCATTTAACTTGTGACATTTTAGTGCTACACTGCTACCACATTTTTTAATTATGGCTCTGCAAACATTAATGAAGAGACATGAATACACTGACCAGACAATTCTAAATGAAAGCTATGCTCCTTCATAAAAGACTGACAAAGAGGACACAGTCTTAGTGCCAAGCATGACTTATGCCAAAGAAGGTGCAAATCAATATTTGGAAGCTCTTGCTTATATTTGATGCAATCTATCTATGGGTGTGTATTTACTGTGTACTACACTACCTTGCAATATCTCAATATACAATATACCTACAATCATCTATCTACACAACATACATTTGATCTTCTCTGATCAAACCAACCAAGAAATGAAGTTAAAACAGTAAATTACTCATGCCAAATGGGTTCAATGTTGAAGTTAAGTGTCTGATTGAACAAACACAAGAATCTTGAGCAAATCTCTGATCAGAGGCTCTATTGCACTGTGCTTGGAGGCCCAATAGCAGAAAAAAATCATAATGTCTTTTTCACTGTTGTGTCATCTTAAATCCAAACATATGTGCACAATGCCATTCCTTGGCATGCACACACCCACACACAAACATGGATGCGCAAACGCACTCTATGCCTACACACAGGGATAGAGTCCATCAAGCGAAGCGGTCATGCTGACAAATAGATAGAGAGCCCTTTATGGAGTGCTCAGCGGGTTGTTCTTTGCCAAAGTTCCTATTAATTAGGGAGCTGGCTGGACATTTGCCTGGTGTCAATGGCTCACCTCTGGAGAGTCTTATGCTTAATTAATTTATTGTATCCACCATCTTACGACAAAGTATAAATCAGGGTTAAATCAGGGTTTACACCCTGGGAAAACCGAATGGCTAACATCTCTATAATTCAGGGGCTCGACGCAAGTGGAAGACACGTTGAGAGAGAGTTATCTCTCTCAACATACTGTACAGTGCCACATACAGTAATCATGGCATCACATACATCACCTCCCCTCTCTAAGCCCTCTGTCTCCACTAGGCTATACTACCGAATAAAGCAGAAATGCCTGAACAATAATCTAACAAGACAGATATGAAATGTCATTTACAGCTTGGCTGCCAATATAAATGTTTATTGACAGCTTTGCCAAGCTGTAAAAAAATAAATAAAAGAAAAAGACAACCTATGAGCAGTCTGCTGAAACTTTTTCCTCTCTTTTTCATGATTAACCAGTCCTAATAATGAGGGAAAAAATAAATAAAAAACGTTTGAAATATATTTTTTTATATATGAAATAGGAGGGCTTCCGGCTTGTACACGTGTCTCTTGCGTGTATGCAGGCCAGGTTTAGCCCTTTAAGCTGGCCACTGATGTGAAGGCAGCTAATCAGTCCTGACACAACTCCAGGTGACTGTGTGGGTTGCTTTCGACGCTGGCATTGTGCCTGAACAGACGGGATGAGTGTCATATTCATTTATTTATTGTCTGTTTGTTTGTTATTGTTTTCTTTAAACCTGAGCTGCACCGGGTCAAATTTTGTTGACATGCCAATAAAATATATAGAAGCTGAACATGATCACCATTTGCCTGATATACTCTACACTGCTATGAAATTACAATACAATTGCTCAGTCCTTGTATCAGGACTGAGCAATTGTATTGATTTTATCAGGACTGCACACTCACTCCCCATTTTCCACTGCAGTCTGAAAGTTCACCTCTTCAGCACCACCTCACCCCCTAACACTCCCAATGTCCTTGTACAGTATCAATACTTGTTGCCTGTGCTAATTATACTATGCAGATGTATTTTGTTTACTTGTTCACATTTTATGTATGTTAAAACTTAGACAGATGCTAGGTTTGATGTTTACCCTGTGGTATTGTAATTTAGTTACTGTGTAGCACTTAATTGATTATTTTACACTCTATTTACTTGACCATTTACCCTGTCATTTATCGACTATGGGTTCATGACACTTACTCTGATGTTGCACTTTGTAATCATAAGCACCATTAAACCAACAGATGTATCAGCAGTAGTTAAAGTGCTATATGCTCTTGAATTATTTATACTTTGGTGTACAACTCTTTTACGACAGTGTTGCTCAACTAAAATGTCAGGGAGGCACCAGAGAATCTGATCCGAGCCCAGCTTGTGGCGTATGTGGCAAGGGAGACGAGGATCTCCACTCTCAACATCTCTTTTAGAGATCTCTCTGTGTAATTCAGAAGAGAAAAGCAGGTTCAATAAATTATTTCAGGAACAAAAGGGAAGCCAGCACAGTATTTCCCAACGAGTATCACTAACTTTTTAAAGGTGCAGTATGTGATGCTCCTCAAGGAGAAGTGTTAAAGGGTAAGACCACTTTGGTAGAGGTTTGGGTTGTGTAGTTACCTTGCCATGATGTAACTCCAAACGTGGGCAAGAAATCAAAAATAATTGCTCCATTGATTAGAAATTGATAATTCAAAATATGCTCCTCATTGACTTAAATTGTACGGTAAAACAGCTCTCAAAGTCACTCTTTTACGTAAATGATTCAGACAATATAGAGCATCACCAAACCCAGTACTGTTTGTTTTTTTAATAAAAAATTCAACTTCCTGTTGATTTTACTATTTGAAGATCTGGATCCGGATCCGCGGATCTAGTCCGGGTTTTCTACTTATTAAAAATGGCAAAATCAACAGGAAGTTGACATTTTTATAAAAAAAAAAAAACAGTACTGGGTTTGGTGATGCTTTATATTGTCTGAATCAACTTTGTTTGCGTTCGTTTTTGTGCTAAAAGAGTGACTTTGAGAGCTGTTTTACCATACAATGATACAAGTCAATGAGGAGCATATTTTGAATGATCAATTTCTAATCAATGGAGCAATTATTTTTGATTTCTTGCCCACCTTTGGAGTTACATCATGGCAAGATAACTACACAACCCAAACCTCTACCAAAGTGGTCTTGCCCTTTAACTGGTAGTCTTTTAAAAAAAATGTATAGACCCCTTTCACAGCAGCCACACACCTGAAGGTAATAACATTAATCACTTGAATCCTAGTGTCCCTATTCTTGGGCGAATATTTGCTGAAAGATGGTTATTGATTGATTGATTGATTGATTGATTGATTGAATGAATACTTTATTAGACAGAAATGCAAACAGCACAGGGTACAGTCATACATTTGAGCTAAAATGATTTCCATTGTGGTCCTATGTATTCAATTCCTCAACATAGCATAAAAAAGTAACACCAAAATACAACATCATCAACAAATATAAAACACTATTATGTACAGAGGAGAAGGGGGGGGGGGGTGTAGGCAGTGAATGCCTTCACCTTTCTATGGGAGAAGTGAGATTTACCTCCCCCTTTGGCCTCCTGAAAGATGGATTTTCAGGCCTTTTTTCGCCTTGGCCAGTGATCCACATTTTTTAAGGGATGGTGTCAGGGCATTCCACACTTTGGTGGCAGTGCAGTAGAAAGAGAATGTAGTAGTAGTACATGTTTGTTCTATAGGTGGGTGGTTTATCAATCACACAATGACTTTTGAGTGAGAATGCGTTGATTATGCTCCATGTGAGTCGCAAGGACCTGAGTTTGAATGTGACTCGTCACATGGTTTCCTGTGCCTCTACACTCTCCTATGTAAATACAGCATAAAAATGCCCCAAAAGTACTGTAAGAAAACAAAAGGTGTTACTGTGCCAGCAGCTGGCACACAGAAACGCACCCACAACTATCGTTCTTAACTTCTGCCAGGTACCTGCCAAAATGGAAATGTGAACAGAATGCTCCAGCTTCCCTGTCTTTGTTTTTTATTTGTATTTATCCTTCATTTAACAAGGATAAAATCCCATTGAGATTCGCATCACTTTTTTTTAGTGGGCCCAGGGCATTCAGTGTAGTGCGCCAACTTCAAATTCCTTTTATACGCAAATATACATGATAATAAAAAATATTCAGATTAATTTCCATGTACCCTCCAAACTGAGTGCACCACAGTAGTAACATTAATATTGCCTTGGTATTGTTTACTAAATTACAGCCATTTTATGTGCACATAAATGCAATTTCAGTGAGAAAGAGAGGAGTGACACGCAACATGGGCTGGATTCAAACTGGTGACTGTGTGTTCTTGTGTGGTATGTACTATGTTCTCACTGTCTCATCAACCAGGACCCCACAAGGATTAGGTTCAGACTGGCAGCCCAAATCCAATTCTGGACCTATCCAGATTGGAATCAGATCGTTTTTTTCTGTCAGAACAGCAAAGAACCACATGGAAACATTTTTTTTGCAAATCACATTTGAACCACATTCCTAGGTTTTTCGAAGTCTGATTCAAATCTGATTCTAAAGATGTGAAACTTCAGTGTACAACAGTGTCGCTCACCGAAAAAATCTACAAGCTCACAAGTCACAAGGCATTGCGATTCATGTCACCTTGTGAGCTTGTAGATTGCCAATTTTCTAGTAGTACAACGCGTTGAAGAGTATAAATTAAGCATTACTCACGCCTATGTTCTTATATCCTTACCACAACAACCAATGCAGATAGGTTGATGATGTCTGAATACGGAATACTCAAATTTGATTTCTGATAAATTGTAAATAACAGTGAGGATAGTCGGTCCTATAGATTGTATTTGAGAAATAAAACAGACTTGCCTGCTGGCTGAACAAATCACAAAAGGCTTACAAGTTTGGTTTGAGCTCTTGGTCAGTTACAGCAGTGGTTCCCAAATTATTATTATTTTTTTTACGTAATTAAAAACTAAACGTAGGAAACAAAAAATAAAGGGATATTTACTTGGTTGTGACCCATAAAAATCGGTCCACGGCCCACAAATGGGTCCCGAGTCCAACCCACTGTTTGGAAAACAGTGAGTTACCGCATGCACAATGACAGGAGGGTCTTCATGCTCCAGCCGCACGTTCTGTGTCAATACCTGTACACGTCTGCTACTTTGGCCCACACAGTGTAACCTAATCTCTCAAGGTAGGTGAAAGTATGAACTAACTCAGGTATTCAACACTGGTTTCGCTCAGGTCCCAAATAACATCTTCCTTGTCAAAAATGTATCCTAATTTGTACTTCATTGCAGGATGGTGTTGCTTGATGGTGTTGCAGATTTTCAATTAGCTTGAAAATGTTTGGTGAGCGGGCTCTAACCTAAGACCTGGTAAGAAAGTTTCATTGCCTGCTCCTTCTAACCTTCTAAACCTACCTTCTCATCCTCATCCTCATCATCATCAAAATGAAAGAATTATGAATGACAGAAGGGGAAGCAGAGAAAGACATTTATAGGGAGTAGTGCAGGAAGAATGAGAAGATTAATGAGACAGATGAGAGGCCGAGGAGAAAGAGCGGGGAAGGAACGCATGAAAGGAGAGGAAGAGAGAATGACAGAGGGGCGGTAAAACCAGCTCAGCAGAGAAACCCTAGCTGTCTTAATCAATATGTGGAGGTATTTTTGGATGAAACAGACATGGGATCTATTGGATTGTTGATGCTTTTTGTGGAGGCCAAATGGAATGCAAGGCCAAGACATCACATATATCAAGCTACTTCTGCTGAGTAAGGGCATTTCATTGTCCCTCTTCTTATTTTGCTGTGCTGACATAATTCAAAGGCTCAGGTCATCCTGACATCCACTTAGAATGTATACAAAAGTATACGTTAAGATCCCATTCCTAATGTTGAGCCTGGTCAACAGACCCAAGGCTTGAAAATCCTCTTTAACCGCTTAAGCCCTATATACTTGGTTGACCGGGGTCCCCCAGAGGTTTTTAATTGGTCCCCTGCTTTAGTCCCTCTAGACCAAATCTCTTTGCTGATAACAGCCGATCTACAAGCACATCTGAAGAGTTTGACTCTGAATCTGCTATGCTTGCTGAATGTTTGCCAATTTTCACAGAGGGTTCATGTCTCCTCCTCTTCATCTACATCCACCCTTCATGACTGAAGAGGATCTCCACAGATAAGGTTGGTTAAAGGGTCTGTAGCACCAGTATAGCCATCAATTCTACAAAAAACTCAGAAACAGGTTAAAGGTAACTTTATTGATATACAGCACTACTACGAACTTCTTGGAGGAGGTGTGATGATAGTTTGGGGGTATAACTGGTACACCCAGGACAGGGCTGGTTCCATTGAGAACACTTGAACCAAAATTAGACTAAAACTCACCGGTTTATATATGACTGTAAATTTATTTTTATGTTACTGTGTTGACCCCAGGAAGATTAGCAGCTGCATCACCAAAAGCTGATGAGGAACAAACAAACAGACCAATTCACTAATTGAAGAACCTGTGTGCTAACTACCGTAACCACAGCACATGGACAGGAAAATCAATAAATGAAGACTATACTGTAGCTGCTCTGCCATCAATTGTATTATCTCCTTGATGAAATCATTGTCTTTTTTTTGTGTTGAATGTTTTATGTGCATGTTCTCAATGGAACAGCCCTATGCAACATGTAGCAGAATACCCTAATATGTACTAATATGGAATATGGATATACCAATATTAGCCAGAATCGTGAGGACTGCATGTATCTTTCTGTATGTTGGATGCAACATTCTTCACTTTCTATGATAACAATCAGGATACTTTTTATAACTACATTTTATTAACAGGGATAGACATATTTACCCCCCCACCCCCCATACTAGACAGTACACATAACAAACATATCGTCGCTGTCACATGGAAACCTTGTATTTCCAAAACTGTTACTTTTCAGCTACTCTCGCATAGCCAGACTATCAGGGATCTCCACCAACTGATACGTCTGGGGAAATCTAAATTAATTGAATGGGCTTGGATGGCGGAGAAACCAGAAGAAAACCTATACCTACTGCTTTGAAAATCAATCCTGATACCATCCCAATATGAAGGACTGCTTGAAAGTTTTGGCACTGGTTCTGCGATGCGGTTATTTTTAAAATCTCAGAACAGAGATTAGCCCATTCATTGAATTTAGACGTCACCAGACATATCAGTAGGTGATGATCTTTGGTCGTCTGGCTATGAGAGACAAATTTAACCACTTTCACTTTCAACCACTGGTGTCCCCATTTTGGGCATGTCATTATAGGCAAAATGTTCTATTCAATTCTATTCTATTATATCCTATCCTTAAACATAAAGTGAATGTGGTGTGCATATAAATGCTGTCAGTGTTCTCATGGACAATGAGGAGAACAAGGGCATAAGAGAAACGCTGAGATCCTGCTGATTTGACAGCTGTTTAACCAGACAAAGTAACAGTATTATTAGCCCTAAACAATAGGGATTAATGCAGATATACACATTCACACTCACACAGAGAGGGGGAATGAAAGACAGAGAGAGGGACAGCGTGAGGGAGAGGGTGAGACAAAAGGACAAAGATGGCCGAGTCGTGATTATAGTAATTAGTCAGAAACGAACCCTCCGATTGGTCACTGTGACACCCAGGGCCAATCAATGGGCTGTAATTAAAGAGACGAGTGTGTTCAGGTGTCAAGGCAAAGCCGTCACTACAACCCCCATACCAAACCAAAGCATCTATTGTGAGGCTCATTTGGCATACTAGAAAGCACTTTCTTTGCAGTAGGCAGTAGGCAATAAGGGAAATATGTCCTGGCTGGTGCTACACAGAATCATTTTGTGAACTGATCAACCATATATAAATATACCATATATTTTGACCTACAGTAAGAGATGTATCGTGTAATAAAGATCCCCTAGGATTGAGGAAAAATATAATCTTGAATCTATAATATGTTTACACTGAATTAACACAACTGACATTTACAGTGCTCAGTTGTCAGGCAGGCTACACATTTGGTATAATACACAAAAGGTCAGCATGTTGTAAGGATGATTAGACTGACTTCCCAGCTGTTCCCGCAAGAGATGTCAATGTAGTATGATGCATTGAAAAGCTGAAGCTATTCACTGGGCTTTTAAAAGATCACCAGCTAGCACTCACCTTAAGTGAGTGCTGGGGATCTTTTTAAAGATATTGTTCCCGTCAGAGCCGTGCACCCAATAAACATGAACTGTGAAATACTCAACTGATGAGTGCTCACATTCTCTTTTTCAAACTATTCACTGGCCTGTCATTTATTTATGCTTAAAGATCTAAAGATAAGAAAAGAGCTAATAAGAAAAGGTAATGAGAGGAGAGGAGAGGAAAGGAGAATTTAATTAATTAGAAACATACTTGTAACATCCTGATCTTGAGACATCTGGACCGGGAAATTGAAATGATTAGACAGTACATTATGAAGCAGACATTTTCTATTTTAATTAATCCAATACAAAATTGCTGTCAGTGCTAAACTTTTCAAGACTGAAATGCGGAGAAATAAAATAATAACTCAAATTTTGTGCAGATCTCATCAGAACTCATCTTGGAATACGATTACGTGCTCAGTTATTTGCAATGTTGCAAATTGTTATGTCACCTGAGCATGTGGCTTTCATCTTAATTAGATTTTCACTGGTCAGTCTCCATGTGAGGTCAACCCTCCCTAGATTCTAATCAACCTCAACAGATGCCCACAGTGAAACGGTTCAACCTCGCGCTATTAGGGTACTGAACAGCAATCCATCTCCCACACACTGTGACCTTCTGAACACTACGCCCGTCCCTGGGGGTAGCAACACACTTTATATTGACATCTTGCCCTATGTGTCCAGTCACTTCATACTAATGAACAATACTTGGAATTCCATGCTTCTGACTACTTAAGGTTCTGATAGGTTACTGACAATAGAATGCACTGCTGTTACACTACAGTATGTTGTCTTGAAGGGTGTATGTACTATTTGTGTTTATACTATAAACTGAAAGTAAAGCTGCGTATAATTGAATGTCAACAAAGTCAGTAGCAGCACTTTAACTTTAATCTTCTCTTTGCACTCTCCTCACATTTTCCCCTCTATATTAATCTTCTTCCTTTCACTGCCAGACATTCAGCAGACTAACCCTGCATCCCAAAGAGCCCACTTCCCCTGAGTCTGCATGTACTATGTGAATATCCGAGGGCAACCCAGTCAACAGGACAAAGTGCACAATTCGTCCCTATAACCCCCCCGCCCCCCACCCCCACACTGAAGCACACGTAAGAGTGAGGGATTGAGATTCAAAATCAAATGAAAAATGGCAGGTGGATTTGAGTCTCACTGTATTTAATGGTGTGGTAGGGTATCCTGAAGCTTCCCTGAGACTTACTTCCTGCTTCTCATAGGTAGGAGAACTCTGTACTACAGCGAGGTGAAGGGGACTACTGAATGAGGGACACTAATTCCCTCAGGGGATCAGGAGGCTGTTGTGTGGGACAGAGAATAACACTATAAAACCCCTACCCCACCCCCATTCTTTTCTTCCTCCATCACTCATTTCCTCCCTCCTTTTTCTTAATCAGACCGTCCTCTCCATCATTCCCTCCACTCCATTCCTTCAACTGCCCCCCCCCCCCTCTCTCTCTCTCTCTCTCTCTCTCTCTCTCTCTCTCTCTCTCTCTCTCTCTCTCTCTCTCTCTCTCTCTCTCTCTCTCTCTCTCTCTCTCTCTCTCTCTCTCTCTCTCTCTCTCTCTCTCTCTCTCTCTCTCTCTCTCTCTCTCACTCTCACTCTCTTTTCTCACTTGTGCCTGTGAGCAGCGAAAGCTGAGGAAGCCGTTCAAATACAGTTGTGTGACGAAATAGGTCTTTCTCACGGGCAAACATGAACACATGCACACAGAACCTACATCTTGCTTTTCTCTCTCACGCCATCTGTGTTCCTCCTTCCTTCCCTGCCTCCTCTCCTCTCCCAGACAGACATGTGGCAGTCAAGAGTCTGGGCAGCAACAGTCTATTTGCAGCAGCGTCTCTGGTAATAGCCCCAAAGGAGATTAAATCACTTCCCTTTCTGTGTCTCCCTGTCAATTTATCGGTTCAGTTTGGTTCAGTTTAGTTCATCTCGGTTCAGCTGAGTTCAAAATTATTTACTGGCAGGTGACCAAAACACATAATACTGTAAAAACTCAAAACTGTAAAACAGAATAAGAAGAATGTGTGTGTGTGTGTGTGTGTTTCTATTCATCTATACTGTATGTGCAGTAACAGGTAACACCTTGACCATGGCAATATATTATTTCCAATCATCTCTACACAAGCTAATGATGTCAGTATATGATTGCTGCTCTCCACCGCTACTGTTCCAGACTTCCAGCTGACTCAAACTTATGACTGACGATGCTGTGCACTGGACAAACCCATGGTCTATAGTCAAAAACTCTTTCTATTCCTCCTCTTAAGCCTGATTTATACTTAGTTGCGTGCCGGTGTCCCGCACCAACATTAGCTGATCTAAGCTCACAACACGCCGCTTTGTGAGCCCTGTGAGTTTGTAGATCGATGCACAACAAGTGTAATTCAGGGTTTGGCTTTGGAGTGTTCATTTAACTGTCAAAGTGTAAAAGCGGAATCATTCAAATTAAAGCAATTGCTGCACACTTATGATATTTCTAGGATGACAGGAATATTGTACAGTGAAATAATGTGTAAATAAATATACGTACAAACACACTGATGAAAACGTTTGGTGTGAAATGGCATATGATGGATCTATTAAATTAAGTACTGTAAACTTTTCTGAATGTGACCCTTTCCTTTCATAATAAAAATCCAAACAAAATGTAAAATGAATGCAATGGATTTGAAATGCTCACTAAGCTTTTTAAGCCAAGATGAATCTCCACCTAATGACTGATGACTGATGAAAATGGATGTTCCTTTCTGAATGTCCTAGATTGGAGTAATGTTTTAATGTGTCCCTCTGATATAGTCTCAGTGTTGAAATATAAGACTTATCACAAAGAAAATAAAACCTTTAAAAGTCTTTCTGTCTGTCTGTCTGTCTGTCTGTCTGTCTGTCTGTCTGTCTGTCTGTCTGTCTGTCCACACACACACACACACACACACACACACACACACACACACACACACACACACACACACACACACACACACACACACACACACACACACACACACACACACACACACACACACACACACACACACACACACACACACACACACCTCCTGCTGTGTACTGTACCCTGCAAGTACTTGGACAACAGTACAGTATATGACGCCACCCTGCTCAGTACTGCGTGTCCTTCCCCGTAGCAGACAGCAGGGGAGGGACGCGGTGACAGAGGATTACCCCACCTTGCCTCCTCCTCCTCCGCGATACACCGCTTGAAGGAAATCCTAAGCCCCACGTGCCACCCAACCTGCCCTTAGAAAATGAACTCAAGAGTGTAGTGTGGGGGAGGGGTGGGCGGTAGAGGGATTGGTAGGACAAAGGCTGGGCTAGGAAGAGGGAGGTTTCACCTGCAGTCTAGGTAAAAAAAGACGACCTGCTCAACGTGGGCAGTTAGTGGTTAAGGTGTCTTGCTCAAGGGCACTTCAGGGGCACTTCAATATTAACCCAGGGGGAACCGGGAATCTTCAGATTTTGGAAGTGGCTGCTCTTTTTGCGATCGCATAAGCAAAGAGGAAACTTCAGTTCTAGGTGTGTGTGTGTGTGTGTGTGTGTGTGTGTGTGTGTGTGTGTGTGTGTGTGTGTGTGTGTGTGTGTGTGTGTGTGTGTGTGTGTGTGTGTGTGTGTGTGTGTGTGGACAGAACGTATGCCAGTGCCGCACAGCTGGTTTTGTGTGTCTTGACTGATCTTGATGCAGACTGAATTGTTGAAAACAGGCATAGATTTGTCAGCTTTAAGCCACACAATGCGTCAGCTCCTAACCCCGATTGTAGTCGTCGCTTCCCCCGAGTATACACCCAGCAACCCTGACTCATGGGCTGTTTCCCAGCCAGAGGTCGTCTGAGAGCGGGGGCAGTCACAGTGTGACATTGTCCGTCTCCCCAGAAACACGATTAGTTCCTTCCCTCAGCTGCAGCACAGCAGTGGGGCTACCATCGCTGCTTGTGTACTGTAGCTAATCTATAGGACATATAAGGGGTGAAATTAAAAAGGAGTCACCCGCACTTAACATCTGTGACTACTGCACCACACAAGGGAACCAGTCAAACCCTGGGCCTGTGTAAGCCCAGCCTATTGAAACTAAAGGCCCAAACATTCTGGTCATACTGTTGTCAGTTCTGGGGTCTTCTTTCTCCTCACTCAACTGGTAAAAGCGAATCTGCCAAAACCCACCGTAATATTGCCTCTAACCCTTCCCCTCTTGTACCCTGCTCTCGCCCTTTCTCACCTCACGCTGCAATGGCTCAGGAGAAGGTAGAGTGGTTGACTGGGAACTCAAAGGTTCCTGGTTCGATTCCTGCTCCTCCAAGTTGAAGTGTCCTTGAGCAAGACACTGAATGCCTAACGGCAGGTCTGTGCCTTGCATGGCGACGATGTGTGAATGTAACACATACAAATACATAAAAGGCTGATGCAGACCAGATCTCATGCTTCCCTTGTCTCTCTTCCCTTTCCCTTTTCCTTCCTTGGTTTGATTCAATTAAGTAGAATGCAGAGCAGTCGATACTTAATCCCCTTCTCAGTCATCAGGACAAAACCAATAGCTATACCAGTTTTGAAAGTTTCTAACATTTCTAACGCTATAACGTTTGGTAAAGTTTCAAACATACAGTTACGGCAAGGTCAGACATTTAGTCTAACTAATGGAGTGTTCTATTTTCCAATATTCACTTAGAGACGAAGGCCAAATGTGTGCCAGTGTCAATACGATTCTTCCCAGTCCAAGAGAAAAGATGAAAAGATTTTATTGTGCATCAACGAGCTTTTAGTAATGGACCAGAAACAAATACAATCACATCAACACATTTACTAATGGACAAATAGATTGCTTTCATTGTTCTGGGAAGCTGGCTGGCTGTTGGCTAACTGCCATACAAACTTTATTTACAGCGTACGATAACACTCGTCGTAAAACAAGCATAGCTGCTGTCACACCACATTGGGAAATTGTTTTACTGTATACTAGCACTCTGCAGAGCTGTAGTCACAGAGACTTGACAACGTCAACAAAACATGATTCCACTTGATGTATAATGTTTTGGGTATACTGGACATAGGCCAGGGACTCCTGTGTATTAGTAAAAATGATATCCTTGACAACATCCCTGCACTTCGTCTTATCCTCTCTCATCAAAGTTTTCTTTGAAGACTTTAAAACTCTTTAAGCAGCAAGTATGAATGTGTAATTTGTAACATGTTACAAATTCTAATTATATGACATTATTATTATTTTCCGTCATCTACATTAGATATAGTTCAGCAAGAGTAAACTTACTAAAACAATTCCTCACTTTCAAGGAACCACTGTCAAATATTTTTATTTGGACCCTGAGAGAATTCTGCCCCTTACAGATAGCTGTAAACATGTACAGTCTGAGCAATCTCTAGTAGCCTACCTATTCCTCAGTTTTTGCTATTTGTTCTTTGCTATAAGAGATTATCACCAGAAATCAACAGAGAGAATGTGTTATATATTTTCTAACAAACTTTACAATATATAGTATACAGCACCTACAGTACTGTATTTAAGTAGTTGCACAGTAGAAGATTGCAAGAGGCAGTAATCTTCCTGTGGCTTTTCTGTCGCTCTGTTTCTATGTCTGTCTCTCTCTTTCTGTCTCTATCTCCATCTCTCACTCTCTTATCTGATTATTCAATAGGTGAAAGAGGATTAGGAGCCTCGATGGCACTTTAATGGCCAGCTGTGATGTCACAACCCGTTCTCAGATGTCATTAGGGGTGCAACAGGGCTATACAAAGTGGAAATCCCCTCTAAAGATTTGCTAACTATTCTTGTGACCTGAATTTGACAAATCAACACTTTTTTGTAGGGTGGTTTTACCTTTGTAAGAGTGCATATGTAGTGCAAATATTTTTTGATATTTTACCTTAGCAGCCACAGATGAGCTCGGTTTCTCCAGGAGGTCCCAGAGCTTCTGTCTCTTGTCAGGACAGCATCCTTCCTCCTCAACTTCCCCATCCTTCTCCCTCAGTGACTCAGCCTCTCTCCTCAACTCCTCATTCATCTGCTCCTTCTTCTGATGGTAGCGCGCTTGGCAGCACGACTCCAAGTAGATCTCATCGATGCCCCAGTAGTCCAGCTCCTGGCCGAACGACAGTGCACACATTTCCTCCATCATGTGCAGCTTGCCCGTGCGGTAGAAGTTGAGTATGGATGAGAAGGCACCCGGATGCCGGTCAAAGAAGTACTCATTCTCATTGAGGCTGTAGTCATCACAGATTTCCAGTAAGGACTCGTGGGTGTTACAGTCCCTTAGCTTCCCCAGCCGGGTTCTGGGAAGCCGGTCCAGCGTTCTCCACAGGACTTCATGGAGCAGGCCTCCGACATTGAGCCGCACCCGTCGGGATCGGGCCTTGATGCGGATGATGTCGATAGGCTCCGGAGGAAGTTTGGTCCCTCTGTCCGCCATGGGTGTTGTTTGTGTGATGGTGTGATGACTATTGGTTTAAACCAGAGAGCTTGGAGTTGTGAGCAGGGAGATGCTGATTTGGAGATTTAGGGATGGGTGGTAGTGGGGTCTCAGGCACAATCTCTCCACCCAGGAAAGAAGCTGAGGCCCTCTGTGCTCACAAGCTCTTATTACAACACAACCCTGCGACTATTGTAGGTCCATGGCTGAAGAAACAGAAGAAGAGAAAAGGAGGACATTATTAGTCCAAATCAAAACTGATAATGTGATAGGTGTCATTAATCTTTATATAACTTTTGCAGGACTGTATATAGGATTTTAGGACAACACAGCTGCAACCCAGAGAGTTTTTTGATGGTCTATGGCATAGACTCTATGCTAACATGAAAAGCCAACAAACAGAACCTGGCTGATCAGTGAAACTTATTGTTCAAATAGGGGTTTATAAGGGGTGGATTACAAATAGTAAGTAATATTTTATGGTCATTTATTTGTTTCTTAGACATTTTAACATTTGAACCCTGACCTACGGTATATGATGTATAACCTTTAAAACACACACAAGGATCTCTCTGCTCTCTTTGTCTAAGTGGTATGCAGAAACCCTATTCTATTGGTGATTCTGTTTTTTAACAAATAAAAACGATTTCCTACATTATGAAATACCATTCTATTAATGAATAGATAGCAATATAAGTAATGACATTTCTGTCCTACAGGTGTAGGATTGTAGGTATAAACATTTTGTGTGTTGTTCTCGCATTGAATGGAAGCTATTTTTTTCCACGTTACTCAAAGAACACCATGACTTACTGTACACTATAATGCAAATAGGAAATATTATGATACTTGACCTTATTATTTTATGGTCAATATAATTTTGAACGTCTGATGTTAATATACATAGTGTATTGTACCATGTGTTTGTGTATTCATTGTTCTGACCACAACTGTGCTAATGTAACGAGGTTTCACTGTAGAAATCAATTTCACTTGTATACACATTTATGTAAAGATTATAGAAGTCCTCCGGCAGTGGGCAGGTTGACTAGCCATGCGATCACAGGGACAAGAGAGGCTCTTATCTGTTTGTGTAATAGGTGTTCCATAAATCCCTGTGCTGGTATTAGGCTTCACTAGCAGCAGCCTACCTGAGTTAATTATAGAATCGTCTATAGTCTATCTACTCCTAGGACAGCATAGGACATAGGAAGACGTCAGGAACAACCTGGCCACGTGACTGCCAGGTCAGAAATAGGCCTCAGTATGCCTTTCTATCCCCAAAATATCTTTAGTCTGAAAGACAACTTTTTATGTTGGGTATTGATGCATAATTGAATTGGTAAAATGGATTTGAATGAAACACATGTAGCCTAACATATTGTCATGTTCCTTGGCCCCTGTGTATTACTGTAAGTTTGATAATAGTCGATGTATAATTTTTATAATTTCTGAATAAACATTAATTCCAAATAGCCTAACATAAAAAAAGAAAGTAACACCATTTCTAAGAGACATAACATATTATAACAAAAGCTTTGCATAAATTAAACGGTCTAAAGCATTGTCAAAATACATAGTCCTATTAAACTCACTAGTTAAACAGTTTTGATCATTTCAGGCAAATTATTAACTATCTATTCCAGGGGTCTTCAACGTTTTTCAGGACAAGGACCCCCTAGCTGAGAGAGAGATGAAGCAGGGACCCCCTCTATATTGTATAAAATTGTGTTTCAGATTCTACCTTTTTTTTAACTTGGTCTGTTTTTGGCTCTTTTTTTCCGTCTACACCTATACCTTTTTGCCAAAAATAGCCAATCTACAAGTTCGCAGCACAAGGCGTTGTGAGCTTGTAGATCTGCTATTTTTGGCTAAAGTTCTCCTCAGAAAAGGGATGCTAGGGTTCCAGCGGCCCCCTGTACTAACTCCGAGGACCCCCTAGGGGTCCCGGACCCCCTGTTGAAAACCCCTGCGTTTATTCTATTATTCTATTATCAGACTCTGTCCTATACCATTCTTCTATTACCAATCAGTCAAGATTTAGGGAAGAGTTGAAAGCACATGACAGCATATAGTACCACCTTGGCAAAGTGCACTTCTAAGGTAAAAAGTGAGCAAAACGGTACCATACCTGTTGAGAATGTATGTATGGTTCTTCTTCCAGCTCCTCGCCCCAGCAGGGAGTCAGCCAAGCTTAGCAGGCTTCACCTCCCTTCCATCTCCGGTCGTATTAAGCCTCCTGTGAGTACAGAGACAAGTGAAGCTCCACATCTTCCCATATAAAAAAATAAGAACAACTATCTGTCTTGCAGCCACAGCATTCTACAAACTATAAAGGAATCAGCGGCTGCCATGGGGCGATGTGACCGTTATGACGAAATAATGGAATAAGGAATAATGGAACTCTGAACCGGGCGCCCAGAGTGGATGGCTGGCGTCCGAGTGTGTAAAAATAAACAGATGAGCGCAAGGAGGGAGAGGGGGGTGAGAGAGGGAGGGAGAGAGAGAGAGAGAGAGAGAGAGAGAGAGAGAGAGAGAGAGAGAGAGAGAGAGAGAGAGAGAGAGAGAGAGAGAGAGAGAGAGAGTGTGTGTGTGTGTGTGTGTGTGTGTGTGTGTGTGTGTGTGTGTGTGTGTGTGTGTGTGAGAGAGAGAGAGAGAGAGAGAGAGAGACCGAGAGAGCGAGCTTGCTAATTGGATTGAACCGTACATCACCAAGGACAGCTCCAGTCCGTCCCAGAGCGGATCACCAACACTGGTGGAAAAAGTAGTCGATTTGTTTACTTAAGTAAAAGTATCAATACGGCAATCAAGCAGTATTACTTGATTATATAGAAATACTCCGAAGTAAAAGTCTGGAGAATTTACTTGAGTAAAAGTACAAAAGTATTGGTATCCAAATGTACTTAAAGTAGCCTACCAAAAGTAGAAAGTAGGCCAACTCATTATACAGAATGTCCATAATGTATAGAAAATCTTTTGAAAATAGCAGATGTACAAGTTCACAATGCGTACGTAGCATCGTGATGCATTGTGAGCTTGCAGATCAGATATTTCAAATGGACGGAATGGGTAGGTGGGTAGGCTATGTTTTGTGATAATAATACAAATCTACAAAGCAGGCCTAACTAACTAAAATTTTCAAATTATTGTAGTGGAGCAAAAGTAGGCAATATGTGCCTCTGAGATGTAGTGGAGTAGAAATAAAAGTAGGTTACTGAAAACTGGAAATACCCCAGTAAAGTAAAAAATACCTCAACATTGTACTTAAGTAGGCAACAGTACTTGAGTAAATGTACTTGGTTACTCTCCATCACTGATCACCAAGCAATGATCATTTCCGTCTTGCTGCCTTCCTCTCCGATAGCCTACAGATCGCGCAGTTCTCCGGAGAGAACTTTTAAAAACATGTTGCGGCTGCCCTTCAGTTAATATTCACAAAAGAGGACTTAATTAGACCTCAAGGCAAGGGAATGCAGTTATATTTGTAGAAAGTTAAGTTCCAGATCAAAATGTTTGGTTCTTGAACGATTCGTGTAGATGATTTGTCAGTAGCCTAAGCAGACTAGCAATCATTTGTAGTTGATATTATTAAGTGTTGAATTCAGACGATATTTGTTTGTAGAGCTGATATGATTGTATCAGATATGATTATGTCAGATGACGTGCTAAATGATAGGCTACAGCGTAGGCTGCATATTACATTAGTGCAGGCTGCCTGTCTGCGCGTGCATCCTTGCTGCAAGGGTTGCACTGTGCGTCAGGAAAAAGCAAATCAAACTCAGCTGCAACCTATCACTCATCAGTGGAGGAAAGTAACGAAGTACATGTACTTAAGTATTGTACTTCAGTACAATTTTGAAGTATTTGTATTTGAGTGCTTTTTTTCTTTCTTTTTTTGTGACCAACTTTTTATTTTATCTTTTTTAAAACAAACCTTTCTTTACTTTTTGGTTTTGATTATTATTACAAAACATACATTAACCACTTCAGCCTATACATTTCGGCCATTTAAAAATAGCCGATCTACAAGCTCACAATGCAACTGAGCTTGTAGATCTTCTTTTCAAAAGATATGTTTATACATTTGAAAACTTGAAAAGGGACATTCTGCATATTTTTTTTTTCTAATCATTTTTATCCCTCGATTTTGTAACCCTTTTTTCACCCGGTGCCAATTTGCTAAGTGATCCTGGGCACTACACTCCCCCCACCAGCCTAGGGAGGCCAGGGCCGAGCTCATGCCTCCTTCAATGCATGAGAGCCAACTGACCTTCTTGTCACCTGACAGGGGGGAGTTTCCCTGGTTGGACGTAGCGAGTGGAAGGAACACGTTATTCCAACCAGTTCCCTTCCCCTCCATCAGGCGCCCCGGCTGACCAGGGGGAGGCAGTATAGTGACCAGGATTACTACATGTTTTTGTGAGGGTATTAACTACCCTAGGAGACACAGGGAGAACATGCAAACTCCACACAGAGTAGGCCCTTTCGCCAACCCCACCTAGGGTATGGGCGCTGATGACGCGGAGGAGAAGACACGCCCCCAGCGCCCACAGTGTCCCCGGCGGGACATTCTGCATAATGAGTAGGCCTGGTACTTTTACTTTTGGAACTTTAAGTACATTTTGATGCCAATACTTTTGTACTTTCACTCAAGTAGGCTACATTTTGAATTTTGGATGTTTATTTGTAACAGAGTATTTATATATTGCAGTATTGATATGTGACAGGGTCAAAGCAGGGGGGTGAAACCAAATTGTAACATTTTTTATTGATGATGAAAAACCTGTATTACGCACTTAAAAACATCATTCTCTTAACTATATTTTTGCACTGCATGTTTTATGGTTGACAATGTATTTCCCCCCGGTCCCCGAGCCACTTGACATTGGACTCCCCTATAGGCTGTGTGACATTGGCCTTGTGACAGCGGACGGCCAATGTCCCCAGGTCACGCTGGTGGCAGAGCGAATGAGGGCGGAGTAGGGTGTGGCCCACCTTATTCAAAAGTGAGCGCGAGCCACTTGGACAGCAGAGAGACAGGCATACAGGGCAGTGTGGAAGTGACAGCCAGAAGGGACGGTTGTGCACAGGAGGAGCAGACATACCACGGAGCAGAGGTGGGGAATACAGTGATCGCGGCACGTACCAAGCCACCAGCAGCGGACGGTGAGCAGACGGCGCAGTAGCAGCAGAGACGGGGAGGACAGACAGACGAACCAAGGAACGGAGGAGAGGTCCAGTGGCGATAACGTTGCGCGCTTCACACCCTCAAAGCCAGACGTACAGTCTGGCGGGCGAGTAAGTGTCCTTCTATGCAACGTTACCTTTATAAACCCACGGTCCTAAACCTCATATGTGAAATATACTTGAACAGATGAACTGGTTCTAGTTTCTATGATTGCAGGCAATACGCACGAAGACAAGAAGAGACAGTGATTCCTGGCCTAAACCCCCGCTCCAGTTAAACCCCATATAAGGACATTCCCACCTTTTGCATTGAACCGTGATGAGTATATGACATATAGCAATTGAATTGGCACTTGGCACTTTACTGCTTCAGTAATAGTTGGCACTTTAACGCTAAATTCATTATTTATTTGCTATAGTTTGCACAAGCCCTGTCTGTTTTTAGTGTTTGGTGATTGTCTGTATTCCTGTATTTTAGTTAGTTAGTGGGCGCATTAGGAGGTTGAGGTTTTAGAATTAGTGTTATATTTTGTTTATGCTTTTCAATATTTTATGGCTTATAGACGCCACTGTATTAGCTTAATAAAATAGATTACCTTTTTATACAAACCTGTTTCCGTCCAGCTTTCTCCAAGGGATATGTGTTGAAGTGTTGTTCTCATTTAAAAGTATTGTACTTACCTGGGTAAACTCGAACCTGTGAATAGCCTAAGAAAGAGTGTTACAGAGGACCCTACCTCTTAAATAAAAAGGTGGCGTAGTCTTGCAGTACCTAACAAACAGTATTATTCTCACAGTAATTACGCACCCCGCACTTTACCGTGCAACTGATATTTTATTGTTGTGAGTTTAATGTGTATTGTTATTTATTTATTATTGAGACAAAGTAAAGAGTGTCAGCATTCTAAAAAGAAGTGGCAAGTTACATGTGACAACCTGGCCACCGTCACAGATACTTTTACTGAAGTAAAGAAATGTAGTGCTTTTTCCACCACTGGAAAAGTCACATCAAACTCAGCTGCAACCCATCTATCCCTCATCATCCAACTGTAGCCTATTTGTTTCACGTGCGCTCCGCTCATCATGATTGCGTCATCCGTTGACGTTGGGTCTCTTGTTACATATGTCGAAAATAACGTCAGCATCAGCAGAAAGAGAGGTGGAATTCAAACTAAATGCCGCTTGTTTTGTGTAACCATTTACAGTAGACTACCTCACATAAAGCCCCCACATGTTGGTGCAATGTGCTTAGTGTGTCTTGTAGGCCTACTCCCTTGCCAGTTGCTTTGCTACCTGCTGACCATTTGGTGTACCTTTTGCCATGTCATTACTTAGTATCTTGTTGCTATTAGCTCGGTATCTGCTTTGTTTCTGTTCCTGCATGCCCTGTGTTTCTAATATAACTGATGTTCTGCATTTGGCACCTGAATTCCCGCCACTGGATCAATAAAGGTCTATCTTTAATATCACTGTGAAAGAACTGGGCCAGAGAAATGGACATGGCAAGAGAAAATACATGTCTTTTTGTTAGTTTGATGTCAATATTTTTTGGTGATTTATTTGAGCTTCTCAGAATCTCTATTGATCAACCAACAACACAAGGATAATGGTGGTGATGATGAAGCTATTGTTGGTGAGTAGGCCTACTTAGTACCATCATAAATTGAAATGGCTATTGAATACTATAACTAAATATTGGCTAAGTGGTATCTGTACATTTTTAGCCCCATCACAGCTCTGAGGATGGTGATGTCAGGATGTCTGGATTGACATTGAATGTACACCTTCATTCTCCCTGGGTGAGGAACCCTTGTGATTTTGGTGACCACATGGCCTTTCCTCCAGTGTCACCCTTTTTTCCAGTATCTCAAAATCTAATGGACGGTTTGCCATGTAACTTACTGAATGCATTCATGCTCCCAGGAGGATGAACGCTAACCATTTGAGTGGCCCCATGACCTTTCCTCTATCACCAACAGCAGGCCAGGTCAAGTTTTCATACAAGATATCAGTTGTAATTGGCAAACTGTAAGGTGCAGCCCACTGACCCCATGATAGCATTTTGACCAATGCCCCACCCCCAACCCTTAAGCCACTTGTTGTCATGTTTTCACCCCTGTGCATCCATCTGTCTTTCCGTCTGACTGTGGACAATTGATCGCGGACACCGCTAGGCCGATCGGAATGAACCATTGCATGCAGTCCCAGTAGGCCAGCTGGGAATAACATGTTCCAGGACAGGCATGTTCTGTGTTGATATTCCTTAAGTTCACTGCTAGGGGACACATACTTAAGTAAAGTCATTTCCGAGGTGCCACAAAGTGCTTGTTCACAATTTGAAGGAAACCAACTACTATAGTACTTATATGCATGCACAGTTGCACATAAAGCAGTTAGTTTCAGTTCCGGCGTGTTGACAATATTGTCAAATGTTGTCATCTAATAATGTAACTTTAGCCAGCCTTAACAGTAACATGAAGGCCTGACAAAGATGTGTTTTGATTTCCGTTCATTAATTAAAATACCCATTCAAGGTGAGGCAAGTTTATATGTATAGTACATTTCAACAACAAGGCATTTCAAAGTGCATTACAAACACATTATAAAAAATACTTTTGAATACACTGAAAAAAGTTGCAATCAAACAGAGAATTAAGAGAATACAGTACCTACCCATATATGAATTCATATATTCATTGTTGACAGGCTGTACATATACAGACATGTGACATAGCATGGATGGCATGAGCTTTAGTCACAAAGACTATTCAAGTGGCTAGTGTTTCGATAGGAACAGTGTGGGAAAATTACTGATGTAAATAGGGTTGGAAATTGTGGTCAAAAATACACATTCGATTACCGCGCATTAGTGTGATATGTGAGGGGAAAAAGAATGTTCAAGAATCAAGAGGGTTTGGAGTATTTCTCACTGCTCATACTATTACCATGCAGCAAAATGCTAGTTTGGCAAGGGTCTGCAAGAGTGTGATAACAGTAACACAACACAACACAACACAACACAACACAACACAACACAACACAACATGAACAATAATCCTGGATATGATGTTGATAGATGTATAAATATGTATTTAGCAATCTGATAAAGATATATTTCATTTGTATGTGCTTGTTCGTATTTGCTAGTCAGTTTGGTTGAACTTCCAAGGTCCCTCAGGCAGTGCCTGCAACTGTGTTTATGTCTGATGGGCTCAATCTGGTATGTCAACAATATTAGAAAGCAGGTTAATATCAGATTGTTTACAGTTTTGATGTCATGATGAACTTGGGTGCCAGGGAAACGAAGCAAGATGGCCATAGCTGGCGCTCACGTGATGACGGAAGGCATTAACCCACGTTATGTGTATAAAACTATGTATCTCTGTTTAAAACAGAAGAATATATCTGGAACCATGCTTTTCTGACGCTTTTAAGATCTCTTCTCTGGAATAAACCCAAATACTATTATCATATTAACACGTTTCCTTCCTCCGTTTATTGATGTAATTAATTCTTATATCTGACCGATAGATATGGACTGGTATTTACTAAGAAAAATAATTTCCGGTCAGTATTCTATGGGTTTATTCCATTAAATAGGTACATCTGGACAATTGGTTATGTTAAAACATAATATTCTTTTCCAGACACTGTTTCATATAGCCTAACCTGTCGAAAAGGTTTTTAAAATATGTCTATTTCTATTCATGAAACTATCCACTTGCTTGGAGCTACATGTCAGAGTATTGTGAGTAGATGTTAGAGAATATTCACTTGAAGTGTTTTGAACTGCGGAACTCTCTGTCTCCTATCCGTCCGCCTGTCCGTGTTATTTCTAAATAGCCCAAGTAAATCAGCTCATTATTCCTTAAGCCTGACTTTGTTTTTTATTTTATTCCTTATTGAAAGCATACTATCCTTGTTTATCTTAGTTTATGTTGTTAGTTATCTTCTGAACTGTACTGCCTGTCTGTCTGTCCGTCTGCCTGTCTGTTTGTTTCGACTCGCTCTTTATCGGTGCACTGAAATCCTCATTGTTAATTTATCTATTTTTAACTCCTGAGAGTGTAGCAAACACTAAAGTGTAATGTATCCAATATTTTATCCATTATTAACTCAGTATATTAAATAACCAAGTGAACCCTAGATGTCGAACTAAAGAAAAGTTCTCGGATGATAAGGTGACGCATGCGGACGTACAGTAAGTGGAAGCAAGCGGAAGCCTTTCAATTAATGTACACGTCATCCTCCTATCCAACCTAATCCTAATGCATGCTAATTGTGGTTAGTATAGGGTTAAGCCGCTCTCCTTTTGTCTAGCAAACCCATCTGTGATGGAAGAAGTGCTCATATGTTGTAATTAAGTAAAAGTACCAATACCACCATGTAGAAATACTCTGTTATAAGTACAAGTCCGGTATTCAAAATTTCCTTGAGTAAAAGTACACAAGTATTTGCATTAAAATATGCTTAAGTACTGAAAGTAAAAGTACTCATTTTGCAGAATGTCCCATCTCACCAGTTTCCAAATGTATAAAAATGCTTTGAAAATAGCAGATCTAAAAGCTCACAATGCGTCACTTTTCAAATAGCCTAAGTATGCATGCAAGTTTTCCAATAATTATAGTGGAGTAAAAGTACAATATTGGCCTCTTAACTGTAGTGGAGTAGTTAAATTGGAAATACTCCAGTAAAGTCTCAAAACAAAGTGCTCACGGAGCAGACTGTGAGTGAAACATCCAGTGACGTTACTCTGCGTTGCTATGAAATGTTCCCCCCTCCCCCTTATCGTCCAATAGCCAAAAGTACAGTGGGAATCCAGTCCATTTAATTTTCAATTCAAATCACAAATCTCTGCGGAAATTACCAGTGAACTACAATATTGTACAACACTATTAAAAATATTAATATTACTATAATCAAGACAACGATTAAAGTTAAAAAGAAGCAACTTAAACGATAATTTGGCTAGAATCATTGGAAAGAGTTGTTTTTTTCAGTCTTATATAATACAGTCCTTTTTGCTTGTTTTTGCATTTTCAAATATTGTATGAATTAGAATTTTTATGAGATTTTATGAGATTGTAGGTCGACTATTTGTGTTCAAGTCTATGTATACAGTCCTTTTTGCGTTTTTTCCAATATTTGGTATAGTATACGTTACAAGTACTCAAAGTAGTTTGTATCCTAACCTAACGCCCCTCTTCTTTTCTTTCTCTCCCTGTATATGGGCCTCTGACCTCGACTCTGCTGGTCTGGGTGCAACATGTTACAATTACTCAGAGTAATCAGTATCTTGACCAGATCCTCCTTCTTATCAGCCACCCTGTACAAACCACCAGAGGCCTGCAGAGTCCCTTGTCCTCTAAGGAATACTCGTATCTGTGTTCTCCTTACAATCCTTTGACTACAGTCGTTTGACTATTCTACCTTTCTTCACTATAACATTCCATATATCTCTCTCTCCCTTTCTGTGTGTCTCTATGACTCACAAATTGCAAATCAGCAGGAAGTTAACATTTTTATTTTTTATATACTGGGTTTGGTGATGTTCTATATTGTCTGAATCAACTTTGTCTGTGTTTGTTTATGTGCTAAAATAGTGACTTTGAGAGCTGTTTTACTGTACAATGTAAGTCATTGAGGAGCATATTTTGAATTATCAATTTCTAATCAATGGAGCAATTATTTTTGATTTCTTGTCCATCTTTGGATTTACATCATGGCAAGGTAAATACACAACCCAAACCTCTACCAAAGTGGTCTTTTCAATCATATAGGGATATCCATTTATTCAGGGGTTTTTTTTTACAGCTGGACTCCAGATCTATGTTTCTTTTACAGCCGGACTCCAGATCTACCAATGGCCAGTGCCTGGTCTTCACGCCTTGCGTCCAAAGTGGGGACTTCTTCATCTTCTTTCAGCTAATTCCCTTCAGGGTTGCCACAGCGGATCATCAGTTTCCATCTGGATCTGTTTTCTGCATCTTAAAAGGGAGATTTCTTCTTCTTTTGGCTAATTACCATCAGGGTTGCCACTGCAGAATATCAGTTTCCATCTGGGTCTGTTTTCTGCATCTTCCTCGGTGACTTCTGACACCTTCATGTCATCTCGCAACCCAAACTAGGGACGCGAGTATTACAATGTTTCTATTTGTGTTAGTTTGTGACATTATGACCATTCTTCAACATTTTGTCCTCCCCTTTTCATTAACTTCATTTTTTGCCATGTTCGTGCTGCTTTTGCATATTATGAACATTATGGTAGTGTAACCATTATAATGTATTAAATATATCATAATATATAACATTATATATGATATATATAATATTATATTTTATATAGTATATTTATACTATATATATACATATATATATACATATATATATATATATATATATATATATATATATATACATATATATATATATACATATATATATATATATATATATATATATATATTATAATAATAACATTATATTACTCCTACAGATTTTATCCAACCGTCATGCAAATCGGTACACAGTATCTCTATACTCATGTGATCAATCCGGATCTGTCCAATTTTCCAGATTTCATCCTCATTGGCTAAGTTTGGCTTCCAAAGTTTGCAGGATTGGTCCGTTTTGAACAAAATGCCTCAAATCATGAACGCAGCTTGAGATTTCCCTGAAATTTCCCACGCACATTCCCACTAGGCTGAGGAAGAAATGACACCCTTTTCACATTGGCCTGTTATAGCGCCACCAGCAGGTCTAATTTAGCAAATCATGAATGCAGTGTCCGATTGCCGTGAAAGGCCTAAGAAGAAATGGCACCCTTTTCACATTGGCCTATTATAGCGCCACCAGGAGGCCACAATAACGTACCAGACCTGGCGGAGACCTGTGAGGAGCACTTTTCTAGTTTTATTTTGTTTTCCTTTTTTTCTCCTATTTTGTTAATTATCCATATCCCTGCTGAGAACCTACCTGTCCTTTGTAATCCTTTTGCTCTACTCTACTACGTTATCAGAGTGTCAGCAATAACAGTCTGTCGACAACTACAGTACATAGAGAGGGATATTATACCATGGTTCCAGTGCAAAAAGCCCTCATTCATAACAAAAATGACAGTTCAGTGGTACAACATCCATAAGCACTTGTCTGCAAAGATCAGGGGAAAAGTGATATGTCAGATTAATCATTCTTCACTAGTCAACCTTCCTATTCTCAACAAGTGGGACAGTGCATGTGTGGTGTGTATACAGAGAGAACAGTATAGGCGTGAATGCTTCACCCTGACAGAGTGGACGTCCGGTGGCTCTGTTATGCTGTGTGGGGCATTTTCCTGGCATGGTTTGGGTCCAGTTGTCCCCTCAGAGGGAAGGGTCACTGCATTGCAAATCAATACGAAGTTATTCTGAGTGCGCACCTAATGTCTTCCTGGATGACAATGCCCCTTCCACATGGCACAAGAGTTCACTTCATAGAACATGATGAGCATGAAAATGATGCTATTGCCTTTGCAGTCATGCAGATCTCAACCCATACACCTATGGGAGATTTTTGGCTGACATAGACATAAGATAAAGTTGATCCAGAATGTCAAGTCGTGCATAGTATGCATTATTTTATTGACACCAAAATTGGTTTTTAATTTAATGTTTATAATCACACTGTAGTGAGGTGAACTTCAAGCATAGTCATATCAGTGATAGATGCACAACAAAATGTAAAATAATTCCTCAAATTTGAAGATCAGTAATTCAGGATTACCATCCATCTTCTTTCTACTGCTTATCCGGACTAGGGTTGCAGATGTAACAGACTTCCCTTTCCCGGGCCACATTAGCCACTTCTGATTGGGGATCCTGAGGCATTCCCAGACCAGCGTGGATAATAATCCTCCTCTGGTCTCTTTCCAGCTGGACATGCACGGAAAACCTCCCTAGGGAGGCACCTAGGAGGCATCGATATTAGATGCCCGAAACATCAAGCCTTGAAAATAATATAATTAAAAGCTACATTTATCCAGAAAGTCATGATGCCACCAGTTCAATTAAAATGTATGTTTCAGAAAAAGACGAACTCAAGGAACACATTTGAATTAAAGGTTATATTTAAAGCAGCACTATGTAACTTTCCTCTTCTACCCCGGATTTGAACCCGGTTTCCTGCACAAGTGCTGACATTTTTACCATTGAAGTAATAGAGCCGACCTGCTTGCTCAGGGGATAAATTGAATCTTGTCAGATCCTGTGTGTAGGTGAAACATGACCTTTGACTCTAAATGTCTCAATAGAAGAGCAGGGAGACAAAGAACAACCACCCCAATTACTATAAGTTATATTGTATTAACATACTAATATTAACATACTAACCTACCATACAGATTGGGTAACATTACATTTCTTTCTTTAAAAAAGGTCACATAGTGAGGCTTTAAGGTTCAAAGTTATATTACTGCCATTCTTTTATTTGATTTTGGTCGAGACAGTGAGCAGAAAGACTGGAAAAGCGTGAAAAAGAAGGGGGATGACATGCGGTTAAAGAACCGTGGGTTGGATTTGAACCCGGACCAACTGCGGGAAGGACTATAGCCTTATTGAGCACTCTTACCAGATTTTAGATCATCATACGTTTTATAAAAACTTGGCACTACATACAGTAGCCTCAATTAGAACATACTCTGGATAGATTATAGGTAACTGTATAACATTATACCAGGACCAGGAGTATCTATACTTTGACTCAAGTACTGGGCTTGAGTACTTTGTCCACCACTGAACAGTAGTAGATAACAGTGTTATTGTGCTGCCATGGGGTGAAAGTTGAAAGTAAATAAATTATCAGCGATGGATACAGTGATCATCACAACAGTGCCAGAAGCCCAAGCTACTGTAAATGTCGATCAAATTTGATCATCGCCTGTTGCTACAACACTAAATCACCATACTATAAACATCCCTATATTCCGAGGATGACTTGAGTTGATTTATGCCCCTTCTCCCCTATCCATTCCCCTTCACTGTAAATTCTGGAGTGTTAAATTAGCTCTGAATATAACACTCCAGATTTAACTATGTGTCTTAATAATGATTGATATATAAAATCAGCTCTTGGATCTTTTGAGCATGAATAACCACCAACGGTAAAGTCAAGGAATAAATAAGGGGGTATATGTGCCTGTCCAGAGGGATATAAAGTATATAGGCTACCAGCTACTTCATCATGGAAATAGTTCAAACTACGACAAAACTAACCTGAGAGAAATGTAGTTTAGGAAAGTATAAGCTACAGAGGAAAAATAGTTCAAACTACTTGTTTAAGCATTAAATTCAGAATGTGCACGTGTGTTTTATATGAAATAAAATATACCGTAATAGCCTACAAAAAAGTCACATGCCTGCAAAAATATGCCTCTCAAATGAGTTTATTGCAATACTTGACACCCAATATATTCTATGTTATATTTTTGTTGTAAACAAATCTGGGCTCTTCCGAGTTGTGCTTTTCAGACAAATAAACAGTAAGGACTGGGACACATGTAAAAAACATAACCTTTGTCTGTAGAGCTAGCCAAAGTAATTGGCCACATGGGGCCGGTACATCATCATCAGGAGGTTTGTCCATGGTGACGTCACATGTGGCTGTGTTTATGGCTCACACTATGTTCTTCGCAGCAAGACCCAGTGACCCACCCTGTGAAGCATTTAAGTGCTAGGATGGATAAGGTTAGTAAGAATATCAGGGCAAGCCAATCAGAGGCAGCATAGGCTGGTCATGTCATGACATGTCTTCACAGTCTATGTTGCGTTCAAATGCCTTCAAAATGATCAGGACAGAAGAAAAAAGGGCAGTCCTGTCAAAGGGGGTTCTGGTTCAATACAGTAATGTTGAAATGAATATATATTAATTTAATTATATTGTGGGTAGTTGAACAACTTGACTCACTATGCAAAAATGAATGTAGTTGAAATTGCTCAATTTAGTTAAACAAGTTGTTCAACTACATGTAGTTAACAACTCCCCTACGCTTGGGATATGTTGCTGTTTGTGACACCAGCCCTGATATCTTTAACCTAATTATTTTAATTAAAGGCTGAATCAGTGATCCAAACAAAAACAAATGGGCAGACCCTCCACCAAAACTAAGCAGTCACGTGTTTATTCTAGCTGATTGACTCAGCGGCTCATGATTGAAGGAGGACTAAAACTGTAGACAACAGATACATGATTTTTAAACTGTATTTGCTATATTACGGGACTGTAATATAGTTTATTTACAATGGTAAGTAGTAAAACAAACCAATATTTTCATTTACTGTATATGATGGTAGTAGGAAGCGCAAAGAAATCCCAAACTTTTAGTATGTATGTTGTAATTATAATAATAATAACTTGAATATATATATAGCACCTTTAAAAAACCCAAGAAAGCTTTACAATTACAAAAATAAACAAACTATTTGCTAAAAGCCTGAGTAAACAATTGCGGACTTGAAATAGTCCAATGGTGGACGTCTGGCAACTATCCATGGGGAGAGAGTTTCAGAGGGCAGGGCCTGCCAGGCTGAAAGCTTTATTTCCGAGGGTCCGCTTATTGGCGTGAGGGATGGTGTTTATTGATACTTTCTGCATATAGCCTAACATTTATTTAAGCTTATTCCCTAGTGGGTATAACACATCAAGAAAACCCTATAGCCAACAAAATAACTATGGCCTTCAAAAAATACTGGATAATACACTGTATCGTTTCTCTCACACTACAGCAACATCAAGTTGTTACCATAGAGTACACTGTCAAACTATTTGTGTTATTTCAACTCTGAAAGCATACACATTTAAACGTAATTGGTTACATTTGTACACTCTCTGAGTGATTAGAGAAGAGAAAATTGTGACATGGCTGATCCAGACCTGTGTGTGTGTGCACACAATTTAATGTCTGTGTTCAGTCTGTTCACACTAAGTGAATGAAATGAACCATGCCAAGGGGTATTACAATAATTGAGCGACATGGCCAAGTGGTGGGTTGCTGATAATGCAATTTTACCATGACCTACTTAGATGGAATTTAATGCCAAGAAGATTCTTGAACACTTTGTGACTTTTTGAATCAATTCTTGCAGGTTTTGCAAACATTATGAATGTGAAA
The DNA here is from genome assembly GCF_963454915.1 of Gymnoscopelus microlampas. NCBI lineage: Eukaryota > Metazoa > Chordata > Actinopteri > Myctophiformes > Myctophidae > Gymnoscopelus > Gymnoscopelus microlampas. The sequence goes on along the minus strand of NC_139942.1, from coordinate 31,232,749 downwards.
AAGTAGTTTGCAACTTTAAAATGACAAGAATGAATTGGTTAACAGAAAGGTTAACTTTGGTAGACGGATTCTTCCAATAAGCCTGACCTTCTTCACATGTGCTCTGAATATTATTATATATATATATAATAAAATATAATTGTATATATGATATAATATGATATATTATATTATGTACTTAACCTCTAGTCTTAATAGTTTCCTGTGTATTAGCTCAAACCTTTGTTACCATCAATATAAGAGAGCTATTTTAGGAGTAATGTCCTTCTCATGGCCAAGGGTGATGTGATATATTCACTCTATTTTACCCTTGCATTAAAAAAAGAACCCCCACCCCTATTCTGGTGCTGGCACTTACTCTTTATGTGATACACTATGCTGTAAAATTGTGTGTTAATTTAACTCTGAGAGTGGACAAATGTAACCAAATGGACGATTATTGCATTTGAAAACTCTTGAAGTTACAAATGGATAAATGAACATAGTATTTTACTGTGTTTGTTTCTGACACCTGTACTTCATACTTGTAGCCTACTTGGTCATGCAGGATTTGAAGCTCATGTTTCACTTGTATGTCAAGTGGCAGATATGAGTGTTAATTAAATTAAAGTTAGAAGGAAAAGATGTAAATGACTGAGATTATTTAATGGGTTTATAATTGCAATGGCTAATAGGGAAACGAAAGGAGCTTCTCATGATTACACGTTTGTATCAAAACTGGCCACAGGGTGGGGCTGAGAGCCCATGATTATAAAAGGAAAGCATAGTGTTGTGCATAATTTTCTTGAATTTCTCAGCATTCAGCAATATGGTACATTGAACTTTACATTTTGGACATTTGCACACACTTGCGCAGAGCAGCTAAGAGTCCACTGTCAAGCTCAAAATACTCAAAACTATGACCTTTTGGTTATGGAACTGTCCTTTTTTACCAATAGGCCTGCCTGAACAATTACATGCAAATTGCATTGTTGCATGTGGAATGAGCTTGATCTGTCACTCTGAAGTTTCAGACATTATGCAAGAAAATGCATGAAGTTATACTCTAAGCTCTACTATAATTGCAAGCATTATTACAATATTGATTTATACTGTAGCCTGACTAGCCTCAAATGTGGAATTTAGAACTTGTGTACAATTTCCAGTCAGTGTTGCTGCATGGTCTGATCTCATGTCATTTGTACAAGCCAGAACGTCAGTTTGTATATTACAGGCACTATGATTTTTACAATTTGTAGTTGACCTCTGAGCTTAATATCACTGAAAACATCAAATAGAATCTGAGAATATGTGAATGCATTGTTCAGTACTAGTTAGTTTAAGAAAATGCACCTTCATTGCCTGAGGTCAACACATTGACATCATGAATCCCCTGGTAAATGTGTGTTATTCATTATTGTTACGTCCCTGTCTAGGGTAAAAAGATGCAACATAAATTGATGGGAGTGAAGCCAGTTTTTATGTATTACTTAAAATATTTACATAAATGTAAAAACAACTTTAACAAAAACATAAATGACACACGGAATAAAGAGAAATAAACATAATCATTCTAAACCTAACCTTGATTTTGAACCACTAACCTAACAAATATAAAATAAGGTACAACAAAACCTTTATTTTTAAAAACAAACAATTACCTCCATATTTACACATGGTACCGGATCTATCCAGTGCGGTAATTACCTTATGTCTGACCTCAGGTAGCCTACTTACTGCACCTGATCGATATCCGGTACCATGTGTAAATATGGAGATAATTGTTTGTTTATTATTGCGCTTATTATCTCGCTCTTCCCCCTTGCCCGCCCTTCTTCTTCTTGCCTTTCTGTTGTGGAAATAACAAAAACTTGCTTGCACAAAAACTAATTTCACCCACTGTTTTACACCTGTAAACCTGTGATGTGACACTAAAGTTGATTCTGAACATAATTATTCTCTATCTTAATCTTAATCTAACAAAACATGACCAACTGCCAACTTGCAAGACGTGCACAAACTCAACTAATAGTATACAAATACAGAGTGCTTGTGTGGGTGGACAGCATTACTGCAATTGCTGCCAGAGACCACAGGTCACACACACACACACACACACACACACACACACACACACACACACACACACACACACACACACACACACACACACACACACACACACACACACACACACACACACACACACACACACACACACACACACACACACACACACACACACACACACACACGTAACAATTATAATAACATGTATTTACTATACATTGGACTGTAGCATCAGAATAAAGTAACTATGCAACAGGGTTAATAATAATGGTTAAACAATTGTAGCAGGGCGATATTAAGCAATGACTACGCCACCCACACATAGGAGTGAGGGATCCTTTAAACACATTAACCATATACTGTATATATATATAGATATATAGGACTGAACAAGGTAAGGTTCCCCAGGAAGGTACAGGTTCAGAATTAACACAACCAGAGGCTGATGTATCAAATGTGTCAAGTTTATTCAACAGTTGGTATAAAAATAGTCAGCTTAAAATACAGAACGTAAGAAAGCGGTTAGTATTAGAGTTCTGCAAAAGGGACTAAACTCAAGAGGCAAAGGGGCAATAAGGGTAAGGGCTTCGGGGCCTACTAAATATACAGAAATTATACAAATCAAATCCAAATAATGCAAAACCAAAAGAAAATAAAGTGAATAAGTAACCAAAAGCAAATCAGCAAATAAGCAAATCAAAACAAACTACAAATACGCAAAACCAAAATCATGCAATGCTAATTAATGGCCCAGTATAGCTCTGTCCTCAGTCAACCCTATTGCACTCAGTCTAAATAGTGTGTGTGTGTGTGTGTGTGTATGTGTGTGTGTGTGTGTGTGTATGTGTATGTGTATGTGTATGTGTATATATATATGTGTGTGTATATATATATATATATATATATATATATATATATATATATATATATATATATATATATATATATATATATATATATATATATATATATATATATATATATATATATATATATGGGGCACGGTGGGAAAAACAGTGATGTTAGTTCAGCTCCTACAAAAATCAAATAATAAAACATTAGACCAACCCTCCAACAATTCATCAATTCATTAGGCTCCTATAGCAAGATGACAAAATACAGAAAAATAACAAACATACCCAAATAGTCAATGTATGCTCATGGCTCCAATTGATAAAGGCCTGCACAGCCACAGAGTACTGCTACTCAAAGGACCTGGAGGCTTCTGGAAGTACAGATATATATTAGTATAATTAACAACAGGCCTAATATTGTCAGCCTATCTAACCTCTTATACATATACTATTGTTACAATGAGTTATAAAAACCTTGTCATTTGTTTCAGATTGTCTTACCGAGAATTAGTCTGTGCCCCTCACGCCTCCAGGTCTCTCACAAACACTCAAACCAGGCTCAAACTTCTGGCTAGACAGGAGGCCACAAACCTGGCCACCCCTCTTTATGCACTTTCCTTAAAGGGCCAGTGCCACACAATAATGGTTAATAATATATTTTTTTGCAACAGTGCTATCAGTTTTAAAGCTAAGAACACAGTATAGAATATAGTGTTTGCTACCCTAGTGAAATTAATTAAAACACACATTATGTGGTATGATATGCACATTACAGGATAAAAGGCTCAACATTCATTGTTCACTTGTCCCTCAGATATATCTGTCAAATGTAAATATTTTTAATTGCTTTTTATTTTGTGTCAGCATGGTTGCAATTCTATGATACAGTCTTATCTCTGAGAGGGTCAGAAGGGTTCATTTATGAGGGTCCTCATATATGAACAGAGGTGGAAGAAGTACTTTTTAAAAAATGCATTAAAAGTAAAATATTCTGTTAAAAAGAGCGTACATGTATTCAAAATGTTACTTGAGTAAAAAGTATTGGAATCAAAATATTATTACAGTACAAAGGTAAATGTACTCAAATGTTTTAAAATTTGTCAAACCTTTATACAGTAGGCCTAAATAGAAAATCTACAAGCTCAAAATGCTCAAAAAGTACAATATTTGCCTCTGAGATCAGATGTAGTAGATACTTGAGTATATCAGAACTTTATTGTGACATCACAGGTTGTCAGGAGTCTGTTTCATCAATCTTTTTTTGTCTGTGAATGTTGATGTATTTTGACGGATGTCCGCTCAAAGTCTCATGTAAGTCTGCTTGGAGGCAGACTTACAAACAAAAGCTTGCTTGCATATGTCATTAGAATGCCTTATTCTTCATGCAAAATCAATTACAATAGTGCCAAACCTAAAAAGAAAACAATTATGTGCCCACCATTCCTCAACACATGTAAAAAAAGATGTCAAACGATCTATTACTTGGATGCATATCGGATATTGGCGGATTCCAGCATCATCTTTTTACCTCGGCAAATGTGAGTGAGCAGTAGAAAGGGCTTATATAATCGTGTAACGATACGTTTTAACAAGGATTGGATACGTATCATGATACTTGGTTGTCGATACGATACATGAACGATACAGGTTACTTTAGAACGATACGCTACGTTTCGATTCAGTGATTTAGTCGATACGATACATGAACGATACAGGACAGGTTAATTTAGAACGATACGATTAGATTCAATGATTTAAAATCGATATAGTAACTATTTATTTACCCCAAAATTTGGTGTGACAAATAAATACCTGGATACTGGATATAAACCCCTCTTTCTCTTTGTTCTTCTTAAAAGTACTTAGTATTGCATAAAATTGATTATTTGCATTGCAAAACGATTCGATAGGATTATTTGCATTGCAAAGCGATTCGATACGATACAAAGTCAAACTATACGATATTTTGCTGTTTGCATATCGATATAGTAGATTGTTGAAAATTAAAACCGATTTTTCGATGCAGTCACCCCCTTTCGTGAAGTCAGTTTGTGCTTAGAGAGAATACACACCCCTTTACATGCTTAATTTCCACACTATTTACGAACAGCTTAGTGAATGTACTTAGTGACTTTCCAGTGCTGTGTAAACCACATGCTTGGGATTAAAGTGATTCTGATGTTCAAATGAAGGAACAGCTCATGTTGGCAATGGAAAAACACTTGTGTTGTCATATCTCAGTTATGCGAAGCTATTAAAATATTGACAGGTATTATAAACGTCTGGTCTGCCATTTGATTAAAAAACATTGTTGTTGTTGTCAATGAAGCATCATCCTTTTCAACTACAGCTGAGTTATCGTACTGTATTTTTGTTACCTGGTATAAGGAATAGATAAAGCAATAATTAACCACTTAAACCCTATACTTAATTGACCTGGATCCCCCAGGGCACTATACTTGGTATTTTTACCCCTCTACACCAGATCTCTTTGTTGAAAATAGCCAATCTATATAAGCTCACAACATGGCATCTGGCTCTGTAGCAACCCAACACATTCTGTTCCAAATGCAGAAGAATGAACTAGAAAAAGTGCTCCTTGGAGAACAGGTCTCTGCCAGATCCTGACCAATCAGGATGGAATATGAAAAATCGGACGGATCCGTCTTGATCACTTGATTATAGAGATAATGTGCACCGATTTGCGTGATGTTTGGAATACATTTGTAGAAGTAATATACTTTTTTTTTTTTTGCAAAAATTGACCTCCTGGTGGTCCTATATTAAGGCAATGTTAAAAGGGTGGCATTTGTTCCTCAGTGTAGTACGAATGTGCGTGCAAAGTTTCACCGCAATCGGACACTGCGTTCATGATTTGCAGCATTTTGTTCAAAACGGGCCACTCCCGCAAACTTTAGATCTTAGATCTTAGTCAATCAGGATGGAATATGAAAAATCTAACAGATCAGTCCTGATCACATGACTATAGAGGTCATGTGTACCGATTTGTGTGAAATTTGGTACCTAACATTCATCGAGCTCTGGACTTAGTAATTTGTTTTCCGTTTCGGTAGTGTCACTACCGAAACGGAAAAAAAAATGTTCCCCCAAAAACCTGTTAGGAGTACGTTTCAGGCAATTTAAAGTTGATTGGTAGTGACTTTTTTTTTGGTCCCTAACATTCATCGAGCTCTGGACTTAGTATTTTTTTTTCCGTTTCGGTAGTGACACTACCGAGTAATATAGAAAAAAGTCGGCTTCCTGGTGGTGCTATATAAGGCAGATGTGATAAATGCAGGGCAAACGTTTTTCTTTGGCCTCTAGGGAGTGTGCATACAAAGTTTTACACAGATCGGTGCAGTTATAGGTAAAACACGAATCAGCCTGTTATAGAGCCACCATGAGGCTGATTTGAAAATGTTCTTCCTCAGCCTAGTGAGAATGTGCGTGCAAAATGTCACGGAAATCGCACGCTGTGTTCTTGATTTGAGGCATTTTGTTCAGAACGGAGCACTCCTGCAAACTTTGGAAGCCAATCTTAGCCAATCAGGATGGAATATGAAAAATCTGAAAGACCTGTTTTGTTTTATGACTATAGAGATACTGTGCGCTGTGCGTGATGTTAAGACAAAATCTGTTGGAGTACTGTCAAAAAATGGGGTTTGCAAAAATCTGCCTCCTGGTGGCGCTATAATAGGCCCATGTGAAAAAATTGGGCCAGAGGTTCTGCTCTGGCATCCAGGGAGTGTGCATGCACAGTTTCGCTGCGATCAAGCCAGCGGTGCCGGAGATTAGCTGTCCACAGACGGACAGACGGACGGACACACAGACACACGGACGGACAGACACACTGATGGACGGACAGGGTGCAAAACATGGTCTCGGCCATGCCTTTCGGCCTGGCGGAGACAATGAGACAGCGGCACAGAGCCTCTGACTAAAAGCCTCTGGCTCCGGTTCAGTGACCGTTCTCATACAAGGCCAATCTAAACATCATCTGATAGATGATGATGGATGGATCTATCTATGCATCTGTCTATTTATTTGCACAACTAGCAATTACTATGATTATATCAGAAAATAATTTGGTGTGCTCAGCTGGGCCAGACACTCTTAAGTCCCACCCCCAGTGTCTACTGAAGGCTGGTTTAACCGGAACATGTTGATATTGTTCACAGATGTGAATACACCCCCAGTGTAAATGAGTTGGTGGTCAAGTGGTAATATAAAAATGACAGCTCTCTTATAAAAGGCACAGCAAAGGTTTCAGCCAACAATTCGCTGCTCTTCTGTATCCTGAGGACCACAGCACACGGTAGGAGAAAGATATCTGCTTTTCTTTTTTTTTAATAGATTTATACTCTTATGGTACAGTGAAACATATATCCAACATGCAAATAATGTCACCAATTCAAAACATACTATTTCAGTTTTAAGTAGATATTAGAAACATGGGAGAATAATTGACAGGGAAACATAATGCTTAATTTATAATCCGTTGTACAAATCAGGCTCAAGGTTGCTGTAGACTGAATACCATTTAAATATTGTTATAGCTGTCCTGTTATGGCTAGAACCCATTCACTTTCTGTTTGCTTAATGTATTTATAGTTACATTGAAATTGAAGATTTGAATTTACATCTGATAATTAAATTATGATAGCAAAAGTCCACAGAACACTGTTCTGCTTACTATTATCAATCTCACTAACACTTCAACAGCTCTGAAAAATGCATTTTGTAGCTCTAGATTAGCCTAAAAGCTTTTATAGGGTTTTCAAATCACTGTACCTTTGTTACTTTTATTTACATACACCATACGTACAGTATGTGCCACTCTGTCCACAATAGTACATTGTATCATTGTCAAAATTACGACACAAGGCCGTGAAACTTTGTATAATATATTAGATCTCTCACTCACTATGTGACATGGTGCAATTTGGTGGTCAAAGGTCAGAAAGGTCAATATTTGATTAACACATTGTCAGTGTACATAACGTCTGAGCTATATCACTGTAGAAGGATAAGACTGATTGTATTTGCAATCAGCCTTTTCACTTCTCTGCATTAAGGGTACCTAGATGATGCAATGTAAATGGATGTCGAAGTTTAGTTTTTCACTGCCCAAAATATGCATACCTCTGAGTTACTCTTGTTAAGTTTCTATTTCTCTGTTCCATGTTAAGATTATGAAGAATCCCTATAGTGAATTATACTGTGTTTTTAAAAAGATTATAATTACAGACGATCTCCACCCAGTGGAAAAGTGCTCTTTTGGGATTCTTCACCATTGTGTAAACCACAGTGGTCTTCCTGAGTCAAGGAGATCTAGTGAACATGTCAAAGAACAATCTTGTAATGAGCAGCATTTACCATAATGTCATGGAGGGAGATGACACCGCTGAGATTTGCACCAAAGTATTTGAGGTGAGTCAAGATTTGAAAGATATAGTTGATCAATAGAAACGAAAATGCGTTAATAACCATGTCATTTGGAAATAAATAGGAATAGGAAGAAACTAGGCAGAAATAATGAAACAAAGTATATTTTTTAAGAAAATGTATTGAACAATTCCACTCTCAATTCTTAACTGATGTACCAGTGGGCTAAGAATGGCAACTCAGAGGCTTTAAGGAAGCACAGAGGCTACCTGGGTGTCAGGGACAGTGCCGATGCCAGCCCTCTCCACCATGCCACAGCAGGGGGCCATGAAGACAGCATACGGAGCATAGTGGAAGTCATTGGACCACAAGGTGTGTGTGTGTGTGTGTGTGTGTGTGTGTGTGTGTGTGTGTGTGTGTGTGTGTGTGTGTGTGTGTGTGTGTGTGTGTGTGTGTGTGTGTGTGTGTGTGTGTGTGTGTGTACACAGCAGATGTACAAAATCACAACATGTTGCAATATGCCAAAAATTGTTATTGTTATTGTTATTTGTCTTTCCACCCACTGTCTCCCCTTCTTTCATTTATTCATGTGTTGTGAATGTGCCGTGTAGATATGAACAGTGCGGATATGGAGGGGAATACTCCGTTACACTGGGCTGTTCAGAAAAGGCAGAGACAGAGCTGTGTATGCCTGATGGACCTAGGGGCCGACCCCAACCTGCTCAACAATCAATGCATGTCCCCTTTGCATCTCGCTGTCAACCTGAAATACAACGACTTAGTAGAGGTTAGCATGTGTGTATCTTCATCCTCCTGACTGATTCCTTGATTTAGAATGTAATAAAACTAGGCAAGACAAGGCAATTGTATTTGTATAGCACATAGTTTCAACAACAAGGCAATTCAATGTGCTTTACACAAAACATAAAGCAAAGGAAACAATAATAAAATTATAAAATAACATGCATAAAACAAATGAAGTAAAATGAATAGATACAGTTACAGTGCAGAAGAGCAAAAAAAAGAAAATTAACTCAATCAAAGACAGCACCAAACAGAAAGGTCTTCAGTTGTGTTTTAAAAGAAATAAGAGTGGCAGCAGACCTGGAGTTTTCTGGGAGTTTGTTCCAGATATGTGGTGCATAAAAACTAAATGCTGCTTCCCCATGTTTATTTGTGGCTGTAGGAACAGAAAGCAGACCTTTCCCAGATGACCTGAGAGGTCTGGATGGTTCATGACATCGTACAAGATCAGAAATGTATTTTGGCCCTAAACCATTTAAAGCTTTATAGACCAACAGTAATATTTTGAAATCAATTATTTGACACACGGAGCCAGTGTAAAGGTTGTTACACACCGGGGCGATTTTTTCGTGCGAATAATGCGTTTTTTTTTAAAAACCTTACAAAGTCAATGGCTCCGTACATGGAGCGAAAAAGCGAAAAAGCGAAGCGAAAAAGCGTCTTTTAATTATTCGGAACGAGTCCGAATTTTGCGTATATTCGCTATTTTCGCCGGTGTGTAAGGACCTTAAGGATTCAAGAACTGGAGCGATATTCTCCACTTTCTTGGTATTAGTAAGGAGTCGAGCAGCAGCATTCTGAATCAACTGCAGTTGTCTGGTGGATTTTTTAGGGAGACCTGTAAAGACACATTTACAGTAGTCAAGTCTACCGAAGATGAATGCATCGAGTTTTTCTAGATCCTGCTGAGACCTAAGTCCTAACCCCTGCTATATTTTTGAGATGATAGTAGACTGACTTTGTAATTGTGTTAATGTGGCTGTTTAAATTTATGTCTGAGTCGATGACGACGCCAAGGTTTTTGACTTGGCTAGAGGTTTTTAACATTACCGATTGGAGTTGGGCGCTGACTTTTAATCTGTCTTTCTTGGCTCTAAAAACTATTACTTCAGTTTTGTCTTTGTTTAATTGAAGAAACATTTGGCACATCCAATTGTTGATGTGTTCAATGCATTTACTCAGTGTTTGTATTGGATAAGTTCTCTGGTGATATGGATATGTAGATTTGTGTATCGTCTGCATATATGGTAGCTTATTTTGTTGTTGTCCATAATCTGAGCTAGTGGGAGCATGTAGATATTGAACAGTAGGGGCCTTAGAATGGATCCTTGTGATTTTTCCATTATTTTACTTAGAAACGGTAGGTTTGATATGGGCCTATATTTGTTTAACAGTGATGTGTTATTATTTTTTGAGAGTGGCTTGATGACTGCTGTTTTCAGGGCCAGTGGGAAGCAACCTGATTGTAGAGATGTGTTCACAATTTGTATAAGATCTGAGGCCATGCAATTTGAAACATCTTTGAAAAGGCCTGTTGGCAGGGGGTGCATTTCTCCTTTCCGACATGTCGCCTTTCCGACGTTGACGAACCCTATACCTAACCCTAACCCTAACCTTAACCGCACGCGGAAGCCACTAGTCGGAGTGGTGAGATGTCGTAATGGAAGGAGCAACCCTTGGCAGGATATCAAGGCAACAGGAAGAGGATTTCAGATGCTGTATGATGTCTTCCAAGCTTTCGTGATTGATCTGATAAAATTATGTCATGGTATTTGAGTTAGTTTGACGTGGACACACAGAGCCTGTACCCGATATGGAGGCGCTAACTGCTTGTTTAATCTTTTTTTAAATTTGGTCTGTGAAAAAGGAGGCAAATTCATTGCAGGCTCTGGTGAACAAATGTTATGGGGCTACAGACATTTGTTAGTCTGTCGACAGTTGCAAACAAAGCACGTGGATAGTCAGAGAAGAATGACGCCTTGCATTTTTCATTTCCAAATTAGAAATGTGAAGTCTCTCTTTATAGATGTCATAACTAAACAAAACAAACTAGGACATGATGTGGATCTTGGGGTAAATAGAAACAGCGTGGCTCCAATATGGATCACACATTATATCATAAAATAATAAAGTCAACTCAAACATTTCAAAAAGTACAAAACATAATTATGTGGGTAGCAGACAGATGCTCAGCCTCTTGCAGAGCAACGCAATAAATATTATCATGTACTCAGCTTTCGCGCGTGCGCGCGTGCGTGTGTGCGTGTGTGTGTGCGTGCATGTGCAGACGTTGCTGTCTTATGGTACCACCGATGTCGATCTCGCAGGGGACTTGGGGAACACACCAGTTATGATGGCCTGCTCTGTGGACAATCACGAAGCTCTGAAAATACTGGTGAGCCTCCAGTACAAACAACCCTATCCCTTAACGCTCCACTGGTGAGCATACAGTACATTAACGCTATCTACAGTACATTAATGCTATCCCTTAAAATCCATTGGGTGATAAATGGTTGTAACGGCAACGATAAAGGGCCCTTACTGATAATCAAGGGTAATTGATAATACAAAACGTCACATGCACCCAACAGACATTGGCAGCCAAACTGAGAAAATGGATGCAGATTGTAAAAGTTAGCACATTGTGATTTTGTTTGGGATTACAGAGAAGTATATCTATGAAATGTCTTCAGTTTGGATGTTGAAGCAAACATGAAAAAAATATTTCATGAACCGCACATTGCTCTTGCTCAGCAGCATCAGTTTTTATTAAATTGACAGACGTTTTGGTTGGTCCCTCAAGAGTGTCTTCACTCTTCACATCTCATGCAGACCAAGTCCATCCGTTGTTGGGCTTCATTTTAGAAAGAGGAATATCAACATGGACACGTATGTGTGTACTACAGCATGTCTCAATGAAACATTCATACAGTACATATTATTCAGGCCTTGTGTGACAATTAAAAATATTGCACAATGCAGCTTTAAATGCAATTGTAACATCAAGAGCATCATTTGGTAGAACGTTTGTGACCTGCAGGTTTCACTAAAACTAAGGCTTGGCATTCATGAACGGCGTTGCCCATCTTGAAATATAATGAAGATTATAAAATTAAAGAATATAAATTGTTGTAATACATTAGTATTTTGAAAACATGTATTATTTTTGGTTGAGCAATCAACCAACATCTGTGGTTGTACTTGGGGTGTAGAATTATCAATTTTGAATACTTGCTATTTCAAGTAGTGGCTCAGTTTTAAAGTGAGTTACTGGCCAAATGGACACACTTAGATAGAAGTTAGAATATCATCCAGCGTAATGCTTGTCACAACCTCACATATATCCAGATATGGGTGTGTTATTATAGGCAAACAGTTTGGAAAAAAAGAAATACAAAATAAGTAGAACATTGATTTAACGTTTCTACATTATGATGCAATAGCTTAAAGATCTGCTATTTATTTTTGCTGTTTTTGAACATTAAGTGGTTAATGCCTTGTGTTGGACTGCAGCTTGTTGACTGCTGTCATTCTGTACCGTTCATCCCACGTTTTGCTCACCTCTCCACTTTATCATAAAATAAAGGAAAATGCAACAAAATTATCTATATCTATATTCTATATTCTATTATTGTATCTATATTATTCTATATGTCTAGAATGACTACTTCTTTTAATCACTGAGCAATTTGTCCCATTCCCATTCACAAACGCTCTTGTGTGATATGTAGTAAGATATTCAAATGAGTCAAAACCAAATTAACAAGGCTATCACAAACATTTGTGTTCCCAGACATGTGTATATACAGTAATGCTGAATTTGATATTGTGGTCCTCTGCTCTACTGTAGTACAAACACAACGCTAAGCTGTGTCAACAAAACAAACTGGGACATTATCCCATCCACACAGCTGCCTTTGCTGGAGCCAGGAGGTCTGTGGAGATAGTTCTACAGAAAGGTAAGTCAACCATAAAACACCGCCTGACTACAATAATCAAACATGATATCCTTTGTTCCTGCTTAGCTATGCAAATAAATTACACATGGAAATGGGCTTTTCAAAATTATTTTCATGTTTTCTTTTTTGTCCCCACCCAAATAGGGACAATGTTCTTGTAGATATTATCTAGATAGCATGTGAGGTCCCATATGGTTCTCTCTGCATTATTTACATTGTTTATTGACAAGAGTTATACGTCGGATAAGAACGTCTGCCAAAATTGCCAAAATTGTCGTTTTATAGATCAACTGAAGCCTAATTTATGCTTTGGAGAAAGCCTGTTGTCCACGTCGCTGAACAAAAATGATATATTATTTTCAGGCGACACTTATTTGCTGAAGCATAAAGGCTTAACTCCTCTCTACTCTAAGCTACTCTCTCAACCATTTCCTTTTGTCCCCTCTTCCTTTCTTATTTTATTCTCTCCTCTTCCTCTCACCTCTCTCACCTTTCTACCCTTGCTCTTTCTTTCTCCTTCACTCCCTTTCCTCTCTCTTTCCCATGTGTTTTGTATAGGAGAGGAGCTGGGTTACTCTATTGAGACTCACGTAAACTGCGTGGATAAGTATTTCTGCACCCCTCTGCACCTAGCAGTCCGTGGTGGGAACCTGGATGTCATCGGACTCCTTATTCAGATGGGATCCTGTATCGACCAGCAACAGGTCACACCACACACACACACACACACACACACACACACACACACACACACACACACACACACACACACACACACACACACACTTAATGTTCACCTTTTTTTCTCAAACACAAATATGTTATATATTTCCAGTGTTCACATTTTATTATTATTTTAGTAAGAAGATTGTTGTATTAATATTGCTGAGTAAAGTATGTACAGTATGTTGTGAAGCTGTAACCGAAGCTTTATTTTAGTAAGAAGATTGTTGTATTCATATTGCTGAGTAAAGTATGCACAGTATGTAGTGAAGCATTAATAGCAACCACTGCTCCTAATAGTTTGGAGGGGTAAATGCAGAGGACAATTTCCATGTATGTGCAAATGTATTTGACAAATATCCCAACAACAACACCTAAAAGGGGACACACTTACTATTATTAATTGGTCACCATGTTTTTAAGCTTGCACTTGTAGAAATAAAAAGAGGACACATTTCAGTCCTCTTGTGTGCTGTGAATTTATTTTGCATTGCTCATTGCTGTTAATGTATTAGAGTGGTGAAACCACCATACACCCATAATTGTTGCATTATCATATTATGTTACATCCTCTTGAGATGGCGGAAATGTGATTTCTAAACAACTCTGTGTCATTATAAATCAAATTAACTTCAATTATATCTGTTGCATTTCCCAAAGTATAGTGTATGGTTTCCTCTAAATTATTTGAGATGTCTGCATAACTGACTCCTCAGCCTGTTGTTCACTTGTGTAGCCTTGCTGCATTAGACATCATAGGTATTAGGTAAGGCAAAGCATACAAAAAACTAAAACACAAAACATACAGTAGAGAAGACAGTACAAAGGAAACATCATCATCATTATTTGAATACATTAACAAATAGTTTTAAAGAGTTAAGAGCATATAAAATAAGAATAAGATCAAATAAAACAATAAGATTACAGTGCAGAATCAATTAAAATTAAAATAACAGAGTTGTAGCAGTTTTCTGGGAGTTTGTTCCAGATACAATAAATAGGTTTGTGGTACATACAACTAAATGCTGCTTCTCCACATAAACTCTCGGGAAGGTTAAGAGGTCTGGATGGTTCATAACAGTCAGAAATGCATTTTGGCCCCAAAGGCCTTAATAAACCAAAAGCTATTTTATTTTATTTTATGTAATCAATTATTTGAAAGACAGGGGGCCAGTATAAAGATCTGAGAACTGGAGTGCTATGATCCGCTTTCATGGTACAGTATTAGTAAGGACTTGAGCTGCAGTATTCTGAATCAACCGCTGCTATAAGTAACATCCATTCTCTGCTTTCCAGAGTGATAAGTCGACAGCGCTCCACTGCGCATGCACCCAGGGCTCCCTTGAGGCCGTAAAATTAATGTTGTCATCATTCATCAAAAGCTGTGATGTCATCAACATCCGTGACGGAGCCAACCAGACACCACTACACAAGTAAGATGTGATTTAATTAGCTGAAACAAAATTCAATGTAAAAATGATATAACACTCAAGAGTAGATAGACAGACAGACAGACAGACAGACAGACAGACAGACAGACAGATAGACATTAGATAGACAGTCAGTCAGTATACACATCAAGGAAATGTAAGTCAAGATGCAACTCATGTGTTAATCCATATGAGTGGAGGATAGGATGGGAGGTAGGGTTCCCAATCAGGCAAAGTTCCACAATATAGAGAAACAATGGAAGCTAGAGGATATAGGTACTTAGGGGGTTCCAGGAGGTCTGCTCTCCATCAAAATAAGTATGGATAAATAACTGTTTAATTTCACTATTATTTCACTGGCTAGAACTTAGAAGCTAGTCCACTGAGAGAACTGTATAGAATGACTATTGAGATCATCACAATATCTTCACAAAAAGTTTTCTGAGGGCTGTGTGTGTATGTGTGCGATTGCATTTCCCTTACAGAGCAACACTATTTGACCACAGTGAGTTGGCTGAATACCTTATTTCAAAGGTATGTAACTAAGTAAAAATGTGTTGAAACTGCTTGTTTATTGTTCATTGTCGTTAATATGTTTCAAATTATTACATTAGCAATGACTTTGTACTTTACCCACCGTTACAAAATAATGAAATGTTATTATAATGCATTTTTTCAGCACTATTAAACTTTTTACCCTTTAGCTTCTTGAAAACTTGCAAAGAAATTGTATTCAGGATCATGGTTAACGGGAAGTCCTTTGAAGTATGTAAATTCCTTAATGCTTTAATGTTCTTGGTAACAAAGTTAACACATGTTCAAATTGTTCAGAAAATGTTAATGTGTCTAAACCTTGTTAAAACTCATTGAGTAACATTCAGAAACCATGTGTCCTAACTACCACATGCCACACAAATCAGGCATCACAAACAAATCGACAAGTCTTAAACCCCTAAAAGGACAGACTGCTCCTTACACACAATCGGACCAAAGTGTTTCCGACCCGACACATGTTTCCGTCCTTAGAGAGTCCAGCACTCTAACTAGTGACATGAAAAATAAAGGAAAATGTAAAAGTATTATTTATTAGTGCAGGCCCGTACCTGCATGCCAGTTTATTTATTGTGCGTGCGTACACGTGTGTGTGTGTTTACGTGTGAAGCACTGGTAAATAATGGAATGAGTCATCCACATCTGTCCTTAATTGCCTTTCTCCACTGTCCTGTCTAAATAAAAGGAAAACTTCAATTCCCCTGTGCTAACAATTTATACAAAATGAGAAAACATTTACATAAATGAGAGCCAGTGCTGTGTCATTATGCTGAATCACATGCCATAAATAATTAGATGGATGAGTGGTTGGATATACTACAGTAAATGAATGAGTAGGCCTACATCTTTTCCAGGGGGCAGATGTAAACGCCATTGATTGTAAGGGACACACCCCATTGCTGGTAGCATCCAGCTGTCGTGCCTGGAGAACTATCAAAGTGCTCCTTTCAAATGGTGAGTGAAAGCCACTTTCAGAGAGTAATCATTTCTATAGATAGAGTGTTTGTTCAGTAACAGTCTCCCCATTTCTCCAGTTCATTATTAAACAGATAATAAATGGGATATCAATTTCTTCCAGTCAGGAAGAGAACCCATTTACCATCTTCAGTTTCATAGTGTTCCAGTTCCACTTTTGTCTTTTTGTTTTGTTTAATCACTTCCAGTTTCACATGTTTATCCTGTATCCTATATGAGTCTCTGCTAATTGGATGAAATTGGTATACCGACCTGAAAAGGTATTTTTTATTTACTAAAGAGCCAGACAGACAGATGATTACTATCAGAATATGGCTATTTAACATTTATCTTAGACATACAAAAAATTAAAAATACAGCACATTTATATTGTGATATGATAGAGCAGTTTGACTCTAGAACAGCTGGTTCATGAGATCATTATTTTGTTTAAGCAAAATCCCCATCTGTATGTTGCCACACTGTCTAGACTCCTGCGCTCTGGCTGATGACGACAATAAGCCCCTCCGACCTACTTACCGTACTTACTGGTCATTTTTCCAATTCTTCCTTGAACTTTAGAAATGTAATATCCAAATAAAATGTATACATTTTCAAGGGGCTGATCTGCAAACCCAAGACGAGTCTGGTTGTAACTTCCTCCATCTAGTCATGGTGCAGCCCAAGGGACTGAAAAACCTGACTCTGGATGTCCTCCAGGTGAGGGCATGGATGGATGGACAGATGCAAAGGTGGATGAATGGATGGATGGCTGAATGAATAAACAAAAAAAATAAGCTTTTTGCTGTGGTCCAACAATCAACGCCGAAGATCTAATCTGTTTCCATGGTGGTGGGCAGGTGCTTTACCTTCTAGTGTATATTTTATGTTCATTTTGTGGTGTTTTGGTAAAAAGTGTAGAAATCTAGGTGATATATATATTTTTTTTTTTCAATTATCAACAGTTTTTGATGAATGAACGACTATATATATTGTTTTCATTCATTGCAAACAACAGAAAAAACAGAGTAGAATACTGATTGGCTCAAAGGCTGCTCTCTTCTATTGCTATGTATTTTATTTTTTGTTCATTCTGATTCACTGTCTGTGTTTTTCATGATTTTTGTTTCTGTAGCTGAGCAATGTTAAAGAGCTCCTACGTGCAGAGGACCATGAGGGCTGCACCCCCCTCCACTATGCCTGTAGACTTGGGGTTCTGGACTCTGTCAACAACATGCTGGGTCTCAATGTGTCTCTGGAACAAAAGTCCAAAAAGAAGAAATCTGCCCTGCATTTTGCTGCAGAGTGAGTCTGTACAGTTAATGTCATGCTTAATGACATGCCAATATTTTTTGTTGGAACATTGATACAATTAAAGAATTTTATGACCATTTGTTATCTTCAATAAATGAGTAATTTTCTATTAATCTACATTTAGAATTGAAATCAGAGGATACTGAAGCCAAACACGTTTGAGAACCACTGACCTGCAGTATAAAACGTTTTGCCCCGTCAGGTATGGCAGGATCAACACTTGTCAGAAACTGCTGGACAGCATGACAGACACCCGGCTGCTGAACGAGGGGGATGAAAGGGGAATGACACCTTTGCACCTGGCATCCCATGGTGGCCATGCCCAAGTGGTGGAGCTCCTGCTCCGGAGAGGTGCACTGTTTCACAGGTACTATGTTTTGGGAGGGAATAGAATAGAACACTCTTCTGATTTGTTAGTGATTCATCGACACTTATCAACATTGGTGGACACGATTAAAATCTGGTCCCGTGGTGGTCAGTTGGTGGGGGCAAAAATAGAGCCAAAAGTGGGATTTAGCAACTCAAGTAAATTTAAACACAGCAATGATGCTTACATATACAGAAGCTCGCAGTGGTAGAAAACAATTGGTAATGAAATGTTACTAAGCATTATACCATCAATTAAATCAAAAGAAACATAAGATCACCACGGTGTCATTTGTTGCTTTTCAGTGACTACCAGGGCAGGACCAGTCTGCACTATGCAGCATTTGAGGGCTACACCAAGACCATATCCACTCTGCTCACCTCTGACCTCAAACTCCTGGACAGAACTGATGAAGACGGGGTTAACCATGTTTTTCATGCTTTTCACAAGGGGGTTAATGTGTCCAGGAATATCTGTCTGCAAGCTTTGTTACAAGTCCCTCCAAAAGCTCCCATATAGAATCAATACAATCTTGACAATGTTAGCAAGTGACTAATCCTACAGCTTCTCAAATAAAAATGAATGGCAGATGTACAGTAGGGGAATATGGACATAATATGTCAAAAGTATCTTTACATCAAGGAAGCGAGCATGACTCCAAATCGTTTCAATATTACTTAGCTTTCTTACCACGCACGGCCTGGAAAAGTTACTTTACAATAAATCTCTATAAGAGAATACCAGCACTCAAGGAACTGTCCTTTAAGACGCTTTTATTTATTTGGTGTGGATTGCTACTTTTCAGAACACCGCTCTGCATCTGTGTGCTAGAAAAGGCCACACTAGAGCCGTACTCTTACTGTTGGGTCGAGGGGCCCAGATTACACTCAACAAGATGGACGCCTCCTTTCTCCATGAGGCAGTGCTCAACGGGAAGAAGGAGACAAGTGATGCTGTTGTGAAGAGTGACAGGTCTGCACTGCTTCTTTCCAGCTTCTCTTTATAGGGCTGTGGTTTTCATTGCGGGGTCTGGGAATCCCCAGCGGTCCTTGTACTATTTCTACAATAGGATATTAATACTTTTACTTAAGTAAATGTGAGTACTTCATCCATCACTGGTAGGTTGTATTTTCTATCTTTACTAGCCATTTATACTTGAATCCTTTTTGTATGCCTGTGTATGTGATACAGATGCATTGAAGCTATGGCTGCATTCAATACTGAATCATCATCCCGGCGCCATGCTAGTACAGACATGATTGAGATGCTACCCGAGGCATTCAAGGTCAGTTTGTTTTGCATGAACAGTTATAAAGCACGAAAGTGATTTAACATAATAACTGTGTCTATTGTAATAAGTTCACCTTCTCTGTGAACATACTGTACCTGGCCAATAAACGGCTTACCTCAGTGTTATCCATACATACCGTTGCCACCAATTTTGGGTCGCGGAAGCTTTTCTTTTTATGGGTTGCAAGTAAATATCATTATTATTTTATTTTTTGTTAATCAATTTGTTTCAGAAAGGTATGGAAATAGCAGATCTACAAGCTCACAACACATCACAAGACATTGTGGCTAGTTTACCAATTTTAGAATATTTGCAGAACATTAACCTACATTATGACATGCCCAGAAAATCGGTGCTACTGGGATGCTAAAGGGATGCGTTCATGTGGTTAAATTGGTAGAGCATCTCTTTCCAACCCCTTCTTTACATGCCAACCCTCTGGCATTCTAATGGGACCTTAGTAGAACACAGAGGAGAATGAAGATTGTGTGCATTTTGTGTAGCAGAAGCCTGCCTAGAATGGAATTGATTCTCATAGTACTGTGGCTGTCTTTAGACGCTGTTGGACACCTGCATAAAAGAATCAGAGGAGGACATCAACAGCTCCAACTATTCTGTAAGTTGTCAGAGCACCCATTGTACCCATCTGTCTGAGTCCCTTTTATGCCCATATATGGAGATTTCTATATCTGTCAGTCTGAGTCCCTTTCATGCCCATATATGGAGTTACGTGTCAGGCATGGCCAAATATTGAGTCCAGAGCCTTGTATTAGAGAGTTGCGTCACCTCGGCAGGGCCGCTTCTCCCTACACTACGCAGGTTGCGTGGGGCCCCGCCTACCCGCCGATCAAAGAGGCCCCCTCTCCGCCCCCTCCCTTCAGCAGAAAATAACGTGCATTACTGCGTTCACATCAGCGCAGGCTGCGCAGCACACTAAAACCGAAATAAAGTAACAAAAAAAGTAACTTTATCCGCGGGAAACCCGAAAAAAAATCGCGCTTGTGTCCCGTATCCTGCGGAGGGCCCCTGTGGAGTCTAAAGCGGCACGACCTCGGGAGCAGAAAACAGGGCTTTGTCACTATTTCTCAATAGAAGGCTCTGTAGAAGACTGGCCCGATGAAGTGAATGGTCTCTCCTTATATGGCAACTCTCCTTATATGGCTCTGATTGATTCCAGGCCAGTGTATGATGTCAGTTAAGTTCTATGACATCATATTGATGACATCAGGGTAGTCCATATATGGGGATTTGCGGTTTTGGTTCTGACGACGACTCGACACACCGCACTCCCTCAAGTCCTCATCAATGCGCACGACAAATTTGAAGTCGGTCGGTCTACTGTATATGCGCATGACCATTGTACTGAACTGTACATTGTACTAGCTGGCTATAGTGGCTATTCTGATGGCAGGTCCATGAACAGAGTTTGTGCCAAGTTTGGTGCAGTTTGGAGCAACGGTGCGCCTCGCAAGTCCAGATGTTACGTTTATGATGTACACCCACCCACTAGGCAATTTTAATGTAGGATAACGATTGTGAATCTTTCGGTCTTTACAAACACACACGCACGCGTGCACGCGTGCACGCGTAAAAGGAAATGGTGTGTAAGTTCTGTTGTTCTTTTGTTTGCAGATCAGTTATAATTTCAGATGGCTTCAGGCACCAGTCAAATTCATGAAGAAGACAAAAACAGACAAAAGCCATAAGATCAAGCCTCTTTGTTCTTTGAATGTAAGTATGAATCATAAAGCTTAGACCGGCTGTGGGCCGGGGCCCATTGGTGAGCTGTGAGGATATTGTTAGTTTCTGAACTGTCCACAGCCCTCTTCTGAGACACAGAGCGAGTAGACAGAATTGGTGGCATCTTATAATGAGCATTAATGAGGATCAGTTATATGAAGATACGTTGAAAATGGGTGAAATGGCTTACATTGAAAGCAATACAAAAATCTATAGTTACGAGGGGCATTCAGCAGAGAAACCATGATGTTACTGTAGATGCATACTGTAGCTACATGATGTTCATTTAGTGTGCTGATATTGTGGTTATTGTTGTTGTTTAGACTTTGGTGAAGTTCAACCGTGTTGAGTTGTTGACACATCCTGTGGTCAGGAAATATCTGGAGATGAAATGGTAAAGTAATGCCAATTTGTAGCTACACTTTCTGTTTAAATATACACCTCTAATGTCTAAATTATGACCAATAGAGCCAAGGCTCATTTGAAAACTGCGTGGACAATTACTTGTCCACACTGAAGCTGCTTGTCCCATAAAATAGCAACAAGCCAAAGAGAAACAATTGTTATAAAGTTCAGGCTTGTATGGCAAGCAGATTTGTAAACTAATGTCGGCACTCGGCTTCTTCTGATGATTTTACAGTTCAAAGATATTAGCTCATTTTTAAAAACAAACTGGTTGTAGTGGGTGAATCAGTATGATAACTTGCAAAGCTCCTACTGTATTTATTTATCCACCAATGAAACAATACGCATGCTAAGTCACAGCTTGCTTCAAGCAAGCCTTCCACAGTAAAATGCTTTGGACAATAGGTGGAAACAATTGGAGAACACATAATTTTCATTCTAGACAATAGTACCACTCTAATATAATAATTCTATCCCACCACCAGGACAGCTTATGGTGTAATCGTGCACCTGTTGAACCTCTCAGTGTACTCTCTGGGTCTTCTGCCTCTCACCCACCTCATCATCAACCTGAGACCTGATTTTAAAGGCAGCACCACCAACTCCAGCAACCCCCAAGCTCGCACCTTGGTCCCCAAATCTCTGGATAAGGTGAGAAAATACACTCAGCTGTCTTTATTTATTTGTGGGCACTTTTCTTCTTTTCTGGATTGAGATGGACAGTGGGACTGATCAGGTGCGGTCATAAAACCTTGCAACATCTGGGCTAGCCATGTGCAGGTCTAATGTTGCAACGTTCTTCTAAATCAGTGATTCTCAACCTTTTGCATTCATGGACCCCAAGTCGGGTGGACACCATGTTTACTAGTTGAGAAACATTGTTCTAGCCTACAGTACTACTCTAAACTGTTTGTATGCTTTGGATAAGGAAGCCTTGTTTATCCAGACTGCCTGCCTGCCAGCAGATAATGGAAAATGGTGATGAGGAATCACATAATGCATAACCCTGAGTCCAGAAATCATATCTGTTTTTTAATGAACAATTTAACGAACAATAACCTCCGTACTTACTAAGCAATCCTTGTCCTAGCAACCTTACTTGATCAGCATCTGTATGTTCCTGGTGGTGGCTATGAATCTGTACGCCGTGGGCAAGGAGCTGCTGCAGATTGTTCAGCAGGTACTGGACTATGAAAATGAAAATTCTGAATGAAGGTGGTACCTTGTTAATAAGTCAAATGTTGAAATAAATGTAAACCACATGAACCCTATACTGGGCAGGTCATCATAAATGAACATTCTGCAAAAATAGAACATTCTGCTAAATCAGAAGAACATTCAGTGAAAATCCAAAACAATTATTATTGCTATGCTATTTTTTGGGTAAGCCTTAATATTTTTGAAGGATTTGAACTCTGAATGTATGACCTTGTGTTGGTATTTATCTCTTGCCTTTGTGTGGAGGGCTGGGGATATCTCTGTGACATTACCAACCTGCTGGACTGGATGGCTGCCTTGAGCTCGCTGGTTTTTGTCATCCCTCTACTGATGGACAGCATGCAATTGTGGCCCTGGCAAGCTGGGGCACTGGCGGTCCTCGTATCCTGGATCAATTTCCTCTTCTACCTACAACGGTACTGAATACAGACCTCTTCCATGATTCTGATATTGTCCCTGTTGGGTGGAAACCTTGTAGACCAAAACAGTTACTTTTCAGGAAATGTAAAAAAGCAGTCTGTGTTCCAATGGATACTGTATGTGCATAAAAGGACAGACGGGTACAACAGGTACTCAGACGGGTGACAGCAGGTACAGCGGGTATGGCATAACCGAGTGGGACATGCATTACCAACTTGCATTGTTCCGATCCCGACTTGCATTGTTCCAAAGTGGGCCGTAGTAAAACCCACAGACAGAGTAGCATCACATTGCAAAACGTTGTGAGGTGGTAGATCTGCTATTTTTGCATGACAAGTAAGTAAAACTTCCCATTCATTTATGACAAAAATAATTAACAAGACTGACATGAAATGTCATTTACAGCTTGGCTACCAATATAAAGAAAACAATAATGCGTGTGCAGTAGCGTTGTAAATGCGGAAGTATTGCAATGCCAGATTTGACCACTAGGCGACGGCAGCTTCACTGTTGTACCGCAGTTCTGGGGGCTTGGTTTAGAGTATGGCAAGCCATTGGTGACCCCTCATTGGCTGGCCTTTAGCCAATAGGGAGAAAGTGTGAAAGTAACGAGAAAGTGACGACTAGTTGCAGTGTCTGTTTATTGACAGCTTTGCCATGCTGTAAAAACATAAAAAGATGATACCTGGAGATACAAGGTTTTTGCCAACAGCAACAATATGTATCTAGGGGATTGCTAATATTATTAATGTATACTCTACTGTACGTATCAATTCTGATGCAGGTTTGAACGTATTGGGATCTATGTGGTGATGTTCAGGGAGATCGCCAAAACTCTGCTCGTCGTCATTGTTCTCTTCTTCTTCCTCATCCTGGCCTTCGCTCTGTCCTTCTATGCCGTGGTGTCAGTGTCAGAAGTGGTATTTGTTTAACTTTTATCACCATTAAAGATTTCACAGGAAAGAATGATGAGAATTGTACTGGATCCGTTGACTTAATCATTAATTCCTTCTGATTGGCAGAATGACTTGCTGTACCTGACTCTAATGGAAACCTTTATGATGATGGTGGGGGAGTTTAACTACCAGTCTAATGTCCGGGATCCCTTCTTGAGTGGAGGGCTTCCGTTCGCCTCCCTCACCTTTGCCATCTTTATTTGGTTTATTCTGCTGGTACCAATTCTGCTCATGAACCTCATGGTAAGATGAGATATGGCAAACAAATAGTTCATAGTTATTTTAAGGAAGTGCAGTCAGGAGGTAAAAAGGAAAAATAGAAGTCATTTTCAAATGTATGATTTACAGATAAACCTGTTCAAATGTAACACAAATAATGGTATTTTGCAGATTGGTTTAGCCGTTGGTGATATTGCAGCGGTGCAAAACAATGCTGTGCTGAAACAGATTGCAATGCAGGTGGGTGGAAATTAGGTATGCGTTCCGGTTCCTATCAGGGTTATTATAAACTGCTCAAAAAAAGTTCGGAAACTTAACTTCGGTCAATTATATCTCCCCTTTAATAATACCAATTGGTATTGTGTTTTATATCATTTTTATCGTTGATTAGTCACCTTTACAACGAGGTACAGCTTGTAAGGATCGTGCATTCTTGGAATGAGCAACACAGCTAAACGTGTGGGTAGCGCCTCCAAAGAATTTGCCAAAATCACCCAATATGCTTCTGTTGGTAATCGCTCTTGTTTTGAGCAACACAAGAGCGATTTTGCCAGCACACACCTGCTGAGAGGTGTGTGACTGCCTCACAGGTGAGTGACTGGCACCTGAACATGGGTTCTGCAACTTTGTTGAGTTTATGTATGCTCCAAGCAGCAACACTGCCCCCATGGACTGCCACGTTTGTCCCTTCAGGATAAGGCCCGTGCAATAGGGCAAGTGAAGCTGGTGTTCCGTTACGCAGATTACGCATTATTTGATGTCAGCCCTGGTACCATTTGCAGGCAGGTGTGTGCCAGTCACAGGTGTCTGACTGGCACCTGAGCATGGACCCTGCGACTTTGACATCTGTCTTTGGTACCATTGTGCAAATCTTGCCTGTAAATCTATGGTTCCTCAGTGAAGCAAGGGGTCTTGGGATGTTGTCTTCCTTGTTGACTTCACCTCTCTCACAGAACTTGGTCCTAAGTTTGGAAATGGTACCAGGGCTAACACCAAATAATGCTGTCACTCTGCATAACGGAACACCAGCTTCACTTGCCCTATTGCACGGGCCTTATCCTGAAGGGACAAACGTGGCATCTTTCCATGGGGGCAGTGTTGCTGCTTGGAGTACAAACTCAACAAAGTTGCAGAACCCATGTTCAGGTGCCAGTCACTCACCTGTGAGGCAGTCACACACCTGTGACTACTGGCACACACCTCTCAGCAGGTGTGTGCTGACAGGTTGCTCAAAACAAGAGTGATTACCAACAGAAGCATATTGGGTGATTTTGGCACATTTTTTGGAGGCGCTACCCACACGTTTAGCTGTGTTGCTCATTCCACAAATGCACGATCCTTACAAGCTGTACCTCGTTGTAAAGGTGACTAATCAACGATAAAAATGATATAAAACACAATACCAATTGGTATTATTAAAGGGGAGAGATAATTGACCGAAGTTAAGTTTCCGAACTTTTTTTGAGCGGTTTAGTTTAACTATAACATATTTCATTTAGATTTTTAGATTTATTATTTACTGTCATTTCCACTTGTAAGTAAGTGTCTCTTGTGTGTTTTGTTCTTAAGCTTTCCAATACTTGAGGCCTATTTAGGGAAAACACGTGTACTAGTACGAAATGGGGGTTATCTGGAAAAAATCGAAGAAAGGTCCATTGCTATGCCGTTAACTGCGTTTTGGGATTGGGGTGACAGGGGAAGCAGGGGAAGCAGCCGAACAAGTGAACACACTCACCAAGAGGCGTTATCAGCCCAAATATGGACATGCCTGATGTCAGTGCAAATCGGCACATCACATGCCCATATATAGACATACCCGTGCCACGGGTACACACCTATGCACCCATGGGTCCCGACCTGGGTGTGTATTCCCAGATTATGCACATATAACTACTACTAACTACTATTTTCTTTACCTTCTACTTACTACTGGTGTTATTCGTATTACTCTCCGCCAGGAGAGTATTGTTTACACTTTCTAAATATGACACACCGATTGGTCAAGCCTCACGTGACACGTGACAATACGGTGAAATACTGTGATCTGATTGGCTAGTGACGCATAGCGGCCTATAAATACATGGCGTCACTTTGACAGTGTCTGTGCCACTGTCAAAGTGAGGTAAGACAGGAACCATCACGAAATGGCTGCATGGCTGATACATAATTGTCAGATAGGACAGATAGGACACTTATATAGACAGGAGGGATATGACACTTACACAGACAGGACGGATAGGACACTTACAGTGTACAGACAGGACGGATAGGACAGTTATACAGACAGGACGGATAGAACACTTACACAGACAGGACGGATAGGACACTTACATAGACAGGAGGGATATGACACTTACACAGACAGGACGGATAGGACACTTACAGTATACAGACAGGACGGATAGGACACTTACAGTATACAGACAGGACGGATAGGACACTTATACAGACAGGACGGATAGGACACTTACACAGACAGGAGGGATAGGACACTTACATAGACAGGACGGATAGGAAACTTATACAGACAAGACGGATAGGACACTTATACAGACAGGACGGATCGGACACTTATACAGACAGGATGGATAGGACAGTTAGAACATAAGAATTAGAACATTCCCAACATAAGTCTGGTAAGAGTGAGGTAAGACAGGAACAATCACGAAATGGTTGAGAAATGGCGGATACTGTAACAATTGGATAGGACACTTACACAGACAGGACGGATAGGACACTTACACAGACAGGACGGATAGGACACTTACATAGACAGGAGGGATAGGACACTTATACAGACAGGACGGATAAGACACTTACACAGACAGGACTGATAGGACACTTACATAGACAGGACGGATAGGACACTTATACAGACAGGAGGGATAGGACACTTATACAGACAGGACGGATAGGACACTTATACAGACAGGATGGATAGGACAGTTAGAACATAAGAATTAGAACATTCCCAACATAAGTCTGGTAAGAGTGAGGTAAGACAGGAACAATCACGAAATGGTTGAGAAATGGCGGATACTGTAACAATTGGATAGGACACTTACACAGACAGGACGGATAGGACACTTACACAGACAGGACGGATAGGACACTTACATAGACAGGAGGGATAGGACACTTATACAGACAGGACGGATAGGACACTTACACAGACAGGACTGATAGGACACTTACATAGACAGGACGGATAGGACACTTATACAGACAGGAGGGATAGGACACTTATACAGACAGGACGGATAGGACACTTATACAGATAGAACATTCCCAACATTCCCAACACAAGTCTTCTGGCGGAGAGTTGTGCTCCGAGGAGCACTTTTTCTAGTTATCTCTGTTATTGCTGCTACATTGTTCAAAATGGCATCCTCAACATATTTTCAAGGAATATGTATTTGCTGCAGTGTATGCTCTGTGTATGCTCTGGTACTATATATATTTGTTATGTCAAAGTAAATCAGATGGCTTTTTTCTCTCTCTCTCTCTCTCTCTCTCTCTCTCTCTCTCTCTTTAGATTGAACTTCACACCAATCTGGAGAAAAAGCTTCCATATTGGTTACTGAAGCGAGTTGATCAGGACAGCATCACAGTTTACCCCAACAAATGTAAAGGGGTAAATATTTCCACAAAGGAGTTCATAAGCAACACAGACTATAAAGTTACTGCATTTTAAATACACTAAATAATGTTCCACACAAGATCTCAACTTTACATGGTTAAAGTCATGATAATTTAGGTAAGGCAAGTTTTTTTGTGCTAGAATTTGGGCCGCTATGCGGCCCTCGGTCTCAACCATAGATATAGAAACGTAGATACCTCATAGGCCGCTGCAGTTCATTGGAGCCACCTCTCTCCGAAGCCAAGCCTGCATGTACTGTATGTATGTAGTGTATGTAATGTATGGATGAAAGTATGACATATATTGTTGGTTTTTCTCTTCCACCAGGTGAGACTGCTGTCTTTCCTGGGTGGTGAGAATAAACAGAGTTTCTCATTCACCTCCCAGGAGGTTCTTCCTTTGGAGAGAGAAGTCAGGAAACAGAAGTACAGGTGAGGAACTTATACTTAGAGTGTGGTGATTTGACTTAAAAGTGTTACTTCAGTTTGTTGTTTATTAACGTAAAACAAATGCACCAGAACACTAGGCTACCGTTTACATGTATTCCCCATCCCGCTTATTCAGTTTCTTGTTAATAATTAATCAGTCCCATTAATGGTGTTATGGCTAGTGTGTGTGACCCAAGCGCACAGCAAGGAGGAGACGTAGGTAGGGTGAAGCCCGTGGGCGTATTTATTGAAAAGAGCAATCTAGGGTGGAAAGTGGAGTTGGTGTGGATAGGTGGCTCCGCAGGTCGGCTCAACTCAGCGTTGGAATCCGGGGTACTGGAGAGGAGAGGAGACACAGGATCAGTGGAAATAATCACAGGGCAAAAGGCAACAGAAAGCTGGCACTGCAACTGCATGAAGTTAAACAGGCTGTTAAAGTAGCTGTGTAAATCTAAACTGGAGAGCACTACAACTAGAGTAAGTAACTACTGTAGGCTGGCCTGTACTTTACCGTACGGGTAGACTGGTGAAGCTCTGGCGAGGAGTGAAGTGCAGACTGGGCTTTTATGGTGGCAGCAGTTGATTGTAGAATGGAAGGCAGGTGTGGAGATTGGTGAGGGAGAGCAGGTGCGCTGAGTTGAGCCAGTGAGTAGTCAGAGAGAGGGGAGGAGCCGTGAATGTGAAGGTGAGGAGGACTGAGCCGTAACAGGACCCCCCCTCCGAGGGGCGCCTCCAGGCGACCGCCCGGGGGCGTCGGGGTTGGCTTGGTAGAAGTCCTGAAGGAGAGAGGGATCCATGATGAGCTTCTTAGAGATCCAACAGCGTTCCTCAGGGGGGTAACCCTCCCAGTCCGCCAGGTACTGGAAACCCCGACCCTGGCGCCGCACCTTCAGCAGCCGCCGAACCGTCCACTGAGGATGTCCGTCGACCATCTGAGGAGGCGGAGGAGCCGGGGCAGAGGGCATGAGAGGACTCGAGGAAACAGGTTTGACCTTGGACACGTGAAACACGGGATGCACCCGCATGGAGGCGGGGAGCTTGAGACGTACCGCCGCAGGATTCACGACGCGGTCAATCTCAAATGGACCGATGAACCGTGGGGCCAGCTTCCTGGAGGATACCTGGAGCGGTAGATCAGCAGAGGAGAGGTACACACGTTGCCCAACCTGGTACACCGGTGCAGACGAACGGCGACGGTTGGCCCCGCGACAGGAGCGCTCGTTGGAGCGGAGCAAGGCGGTGCGGACCTCCTTCCACACCCGCCGACACCGACGGAAGTGAGCCTGGACAGACGGGACAGAGGCCTCAGACTCCTGGAGGGAGAACAACGGGGGTTGGTAACCCAGAGAGGCCTCAAATGGGGACTTGCCAGTGGCGGCGCAGGTTAGGGTATTGAGCGAGTACTCCACCCAGGGTAGATCCTTGCTCCAGGAGGTGGGATGGAGAGCAGAGACACAGCGGAGGGCAGACTCCAGGCTCTGGTTGGCCCGTTCAGCCTGGCCATTGGTTTGTGGGTGGTAACCCGAGGAGAGGCTAATGGTAGCGCCAATCTCCTTACAGAAGGCCCGCCAGACCTGGGATGTGAATTGGGGTCCCCGGTCCGAAACAATGTCGCAGGGGAGCCCATGGAGTCGGTAGACATGCTGGGTGAGGAGTGCAGCAGTCTCTGCCGAGGACGGGAGTTTAGGGAGCGCCACCAGGTGCACCGCCTTGGAAAACCGGTCCACCACGGTGAGGATGATGGTGTTACCATGGGAAGAGGGAAGACCGGACACGAAGTCCAAGGCGATGTGAGACCAAGGGCGGGTGGGGACAGGGAGGGGACGTAGAAGACCAGCTGGAGGCTGATGTGATGCCTTGGCACGGGAGCAGGTGGTGCAGGCAGCGACAAACTCCCGGACATCAGTCCTCATAGACGGCCACCAAAACCTCCGGCTCAGGAAGGAGAGGGTGCGGTGGAACCCAGGATGGCAAGCGAACTGGCTTGTATGGCCCCACTGAAGCACTTGGGACCGCACCGAGTCGGGTACGAAGAGCCGATCTGGTGGGAAGAGCCGGTGATGGGGAGCATCGCCTGGACCGGGTTCGGCGTGTTGGGCCCGTTCAACCACCGCTTCGATGTCCATGGTGACCACCCCAATGATGCGAGAAGCAGGAATAATGGGCTCAGGCTCGGCCGAGGACTTCTCCGGTGCATGGAGTCGGGACAAAGCATCAGCCTTGGTGTTACTGGAGCCAGGCCTGTAGGTAAGGGTATAGTTGAACCTATCCAAGAACTGAGCCCACCGTGCCTGGCGAGAGTTGAGGCGTTTGGCAGCACGGATAAAGGTTAGGTTCTTATGGTCAGACCAGACAAGTGTGGGCTCTTCAGCGCCCTCCAGCCAGTGACGCCACTCCTCAAAGGCTGCCACCACAGCTAGCAGCTCCCTATTCCCGATGTCATAGTTCTCCTCCGCAGAGTCAAACCGGCGAGAGAGAAAGGCGCAGGGGTGTAGCTTCTGGTCCTCCACTGATCGCTGAGACAAGACAGCCCCTAGACCTATGTCAGAGGCATCTACCTCCACTATGAAAGGCCTGGAGGGGTCAGGGTGGAGAAGGACTGGGGCTGTGGTGAAGTGCTCCTTGAGGGTAGCAAAGGCAGTACAGGCAGCAGGTGTCCAGACGTAGGGACGTAAGGTGGAGGTGAGTCGAGTAAGGGGGGCCGCTATGCGGCTGTAGTTCCGAATGAAACGGCGGTAGAAATTTGCAAACCCGAGGAATCCTTGGAGCTGTCTGCGGGTGGTGGGTTGAGGCCAGTCAACGACGGCTTGGACCTTGCGGGGGTCAGGACGGATACAGCCATCCTCCACAATCAGTCCAAGGAACTCCACAGAAGGAGAGTGAAAGATGCACTTCTCAGCCTTAATGAAGAGCCGGTTCTCCAGGAGGCGCTGGATGACCATGCGGACGTGCTGGATATGCTCCTCGAGGCCCCGGGAGAACACCAGGATGTCATCTAGGTACAGGACCACGAATATCTCCAGCATGTCCCTGAGCATGTCGTTCATGAGAGCCTGAAAGACAGAGGGGGCATTGGTGAGGCCGAAGGGCATGACCAGGTATTCGTAGTGTCCACGGGGGGTCTTGAAAGCGGTCTTCCACTCATCCCCCTTACGGATACGCACAAGGTGGTACGCGTTCCGGAGGTCCAACTTGGTGAAGATGGTAGCACCGACGAGGGGTTCAAAGTTGGAGCTCATGAGGGGGAGAGGGTATTTGTTCTTGACTGTGATGTTGTTGAGCTGTCTGTAGTCTATGCACGGCCTCAGATCCCCACCCTTCTTCTTGACGAAGAAGAACCCCGCAGCCACCGGGGATGTGGATGGGCGGATAAGACCCTCAGCCAGACAACCATTAATATAACTGTCCATAGCCCCCTTCTCAGGCAGAGAAAGATTGTAGAGGCGACTGGCTGGAAGCTGAGCGTCTGGACGGAGCTCAATAGCGCAGTCATAGGGTCGGTGGGGGGGCAGGGTACAAGCACGCTCCTTACTGAATGCCTCACCCAAGTCGTGGTACTCAGAGGGAACCTTGGTGAGGTCGGGGGGAACAGGACTGGGTCGTTCCAAACTGGAGGGCATCTGGGCGGACCGGAGGCAGCGGGCGTGGCACGGAATGCTCCAGCTGAGAATACGTCCCGAGCTCCAACAGACGTGAGGGGTGTGGAGCTCCAGCCAAGGTCTGCCTAAGATGAACGGCGTGTCAGGGGAGGTGATAACGTAGGGGCGGATGCTCTCTACATGGTTACCAGAGACCGTGAGGGTGAGAGCCTCGCACCGGTGGGTGATGGGACCCATGGGATGGCCATCCAAAGCGAAAGCTGAGAGAGACTTCTCCAGAGGCGTAATGGGAAGGCCCACCTCCCGGGCGTAACCTTGGTCAACAAAGCTCTCATCAGCCCCGGAGTCAATAAGTGCAGGTATGGTGAGAGTCTGTCCCGACCAGTTAAGAGTGACAATAAACCTGGCCTTGTTAGAGTGGGACTGGGGGTTAGATAGGCGGCTCACTCTGAACCCCCGAAAGGGTGAGCCCTGTCTTTTGGCAGCCGGGCTGAGGAGGGTCTGGAGGGCAGGAGGGGACACGGTGAGTCAACTGAGTGTGCTGAGCTGGCACAATACATGCAGAGCCCCTGTAGCCGTCGGTGCATACGTTCAGCAGAGGTTAGGCGGGCTCGGCCCAACTGCATAGGCTCCTCACCAGCTGAAGTTGAGAGAGCAGGGGAGGCTTGGACAGGCCGGTTAAGGCTGACTGGAGGAGGTGGAGACGGCCTAGCGGCAGCATGACACTGGTGAGCCCTCTCACGCTTACGCTCCCGGTGACGTTCATCAAGGGAGATAGAGAGGGAGATGAGCATACTCAGGTTGGGAGGCCTCTCCCTACCAGACAAGGCATCCTTCACGGGCTCTGCCAAACCCCGTCGGAAAGCACTGAACAATGCGGCCTCGTTCCACTGGCAACGGGCTGCGAGAATGCGAAACTCTGTGGCATACTCCGCCACAGAGCCAGATCCCTGCTGGAGGGTGGAAAGAGCTGAGTCTGCATCCTGTCCGTGGACATCATGATCAAAAACTGTCCTGAACTCCTCAGTAAACGCCATGTAATCTTGCATGTAAGGTGCAGAGCCCTCACGACTAGCCATAACCCATCGGCGAGCTTGCCCCGTGGTCAGATTAGCTATGTAGGCTATGCGGGCGGTGGCAGTGGAATACATACTAGGTTGCAGATCGAAAATGTACTCACACTGCATAAGGAACTCCCGACAGAGAGTGAAGGACCCGTCAAAGAGGGCCGGGGCCACAAGATGGGGCTCCCGAGTGGGAGGCATGACTGGCTCAGGGACTGCGTTTGGCACAGGAGCTGGCTGGACAGGAGCGGGGGCCGGATGGCCCAGAAGGGGAGTGAGTCGAGCGCAGAGCGCGGCGACCTGGTCCGAGAGATCCTGGACCAAAGTAGTGAGTTGGTTTATCTGGGCTTGCTGCTGAGTGGCCTGGGACTGCTGCTGAGTGGCCTGGGACTGCTGCTGAGTTGAAACCCCCTGGAGCTGCTGTTGCACATTTGAAACGACAGCAGATGCTTCCTGTAGCAGGCGGGAGTGCTGCGCTAAAACCTGTCCCTGGGCCTGAAGCGGATTGAGAGGCGGTGGCTTTCCTTCCATGCTGGCTGGGTCCAGTTGGCCAGAGCTTACTGTTATGGCTAGTGTGTGTGACCCAAGCGCACAGCAAGGAGGAGACGTAGGTAGGGTGAAGCCCGTGGGCGTATTTATTGAAAAGAGCAATCTAGGGTGGAAAGTGGAGTTGGTGTGGATAGGTGGCTCCGCAGGTCGGCTCAACTCAGCGTTGGAATCCGGGGTACTGGAGAGGAGAGGAGACACAGGATCAGTGGAAATAATCACAGGGCAAAAGGCAACAGAAAGCTGGCACTGCAACTGCATGAAGTTAAACAGGCTGTTAAAGTAGCTGTGTAAATCTAAACTGGAGAGCACTACAACTAGAGTAAGTAACTACTGTAGGCTGGCCTGTACTTTACCGTACGGGTAGACTGGTGAAGCTCTGGCGAGGAGTGAAGTGCAGACTGGGCTTTTATGGTGGCAGCAGTTGATTGTAGAATGGAAGGCAGGTGTGGAGATTGGTGAGGGAGAGCAGGTGCGCTGAGTTGAGCCAGTGAGTAGTCAGAGAGAGGGGAGGAGCCGTGAATGTGAAGGTGAGGAGGACTGAGCCGTAACAAATGGTTACCTCCTGAATGCCTAGTCTCTCTCTAAAGGAGGAGCAGGACAAAACTTAACACTCTCAACGCTCTTCACACTAATAATACTATTCAACACTATCAACACTTATACTAGCAATACTTAAAATCAGCACTCTTAACACTACTAATACTTAAACCATCAATACTTAACACCCACAACACTCATAATAACATTAACAATATGTAACAGTACCAATACTCTTAACACTACTAATAATTAACACTGTCAATACTAAACACCAACATTCTACGTTAAACTACAACATACTTGCTACCAGAACCAACATAGCCAGTCCAGGCGGTTTCTTCAGGAACAGTATTTTCTAGTCATTATTAATATTGTAGTGATTGAACTAAATTTGGCCCAATACCGCCTTCAGTTCGGTCACGGTGGCGTTTGGACTCACCAAAAGTTTGTTCTTGACGCGCTCGCCTCGCTCACTCCAGCCTGGCTCCTTCCATTGTAGCACTTGTATCGGCAATAATAATAATACCCCAAAGTCACCCTTGTGTGTGTATTTCCTAATTCCTTTTGTTTCTATGTTTGTTTCCTAAATTCCTAAGTGTGTGCTATAACGTGCGTGCGGTAAGAACTGTCGCTTCTCTCAGAGTCCAAAACACCACCTGATTCGGATGCTATCAATGCATAGAATGGGAGATTATCACGTTCTATCAGACCATTGAATGGGCGAAGTAGGCGACCTACCGTCTACCCCGCGATTTATCAGACCATTCAGTGGGCGTAATCAGGAGCTACTGACCTACCGACGGAGATGACTTAAATACTTTAGTTTCGGTTTTGGTTTTGGTTGTTTCGGTTTCGGACCATGACGGAGGCGCGCAGTCTCAGGCGAGGTGGAGCCCCGCGACGGGCCACCGAAGGAGCTAAGGCGACTGAGTTGCCGTCCGGAGCGGTGCGACCCTCGCCTGTGCCTACTCAGCGCCGTTCGAGTTATGTACCGATATGGACAGAATCGTAAATATTGTTGTGGGGACTGCTCCGCCTCCGTCGGTAGGTCACTAGCTCCTGATTACGCCCAATGAATGGTCTGACAAATCGCGGGGTAGACGGTAGCTCGCCTACTTCGCCCATTCAATAACGTGATAATCTCCCATTCAATGCATTGATAGCATTCGAAGCCGGTGAAAACACACCGGAGTCGCACACGTGTGTTCATCTTTCCACTCAAACAGAGAGCGTCTCCTTCCCAAACCCCAATGGTTCTAATCAGCCCCCCGCCCACAGGAGTGGCCCAATTCACTCACAACTTGCTACAAAAATCGCTCATGAAAAAATATATAATCTCCTACATTCCATTTTCCACCTTCACATCTGTCTCCTTCTCTAATAATCAAAAAGTGCTATATATTTCATCTCGCACTCTACTTCCGGATGGTTCGTTTTGCACCTTTTTTTCCCACATCGGTCACGGGAAAGAAAGAAGCGCTGCCGTGGTCTATGGAAACGAGCCCAAAAGTGCACCCAAATAAGCCCAAAATCGCTTATACAAACAGTCAGACCTGGCAACGCAGCCTACGCCAATCATGTGTGAGAGATCTACAAGCTATGGGGCAGTGACGCCACCGTATCTTAGCAACAACGACAGCGCTCACTCTCATTGGTCGTGTCATGCCAGGAGCAGTCTCCAGACAATGGCATCGCAGAAAGCTTGCTGTAGCCATCACATTCAGTCGCAGCAACGACGGACAGGGAGCTGTGAATGTCAATATTGCTGCTCAGTTAGTCCATTGTAGATGGTGTATGTTTGTGTGTGTCTTCTGGAGAACTATGTAGCTCCACAGCAACTACAGTAACTAACGTAATGGCAGGACCGCCCCGTGCAACGCATGTTAGGCTGTATTATGGTCATGTAGTAATTTCAGAAAATTTCGCTCCAATTAGAGCAGTGCTTATCAACCCTTTCAGGCCGCCCCCCCCCCCCCAAATAAACGTCATTGATCTGGCCACCCCCCCATTCTGTTTGACTCCATTCCACAAGTAAATATTGTGAAAATAGCAGATCTACAAGCTCGAAACGCCTCACGTTGAGAGGCTTTGTAAGCTTGTAGATCGGCTATTTTCTACATGATTGCCTCTTTCTTAGATTATTTGACAATGTGGCCAATGTTTTTATAGTATAGTTTGTTGACTACTTTTGTTGCAGAAATGGTAATTTCCTTTACTTTCGTTTTTTAATTGTCTCCGCCAGGCCGAAAGGCATGGCGCAAGACCTGTCCGTCCGTCTGTGATAGCTAATCTCTCACATCGTTGACTTGATCGCAGCGAAACTATGCACACACACTCCCTGGATGCCAATTCAGAACCTCTGCCCTATTTCTTTCACATGGCCCTGTTACAGTGCCACCAGGAGGCCGCTTTTTGCTAAACACCTTTTCTCACAGTACTCCTACATATTTTGCCCAAACATCACGCACATCGGTACACAGTATCTCCACAGTCATTAAAAAAAAAGCCCTTTCACATTTTTCATATTCCATCCTGATTGGCTAAAATGGCTTCCAAAGTCTGCAGGACTGCTCCGTTTGGACCAAAATGCCTCACATTATGAACACAGCATGCACTTTCCGTGCAACTTTGCACCCACATTCCCACTATGCCGAGGAAGAAATTCCACTTGAGATTTCTCTAATCAGCCTCATGGTGGCGCTATAACAGCCCGATGTGGAGAGTCAGTGAGAGCTGGATAAACGAGGTAAAATGTGTCAAAAGGAGTCTGTACGGCTGTCGATAAATGAACACATGACGTCGGTGGGAGAGGAGATATTGTGTCTTTTGGACAAACAGCAGCGTGGTGCTGATGTTTTTTGTGTGAAGCAGCTTAATGTCAGAGTGTTTGTGTTGGAGCGTCTCAGTGCGGCTGCAGAGTTCATGTGCAACCTCTTCCAGAGAGAGACAGAGACACTAGAAACTCTGCTGGAGAAAAAAAAAACACTGCTGGGCATTGACTTTCATATGGACATTGATCTACACACTGCAGGTATATCTGCTACACACACAACATCAAACTACACACTACAGGTATGATGCAGCGTTTGCATTCCAGCCTGCATGCCAGCGTAGTTCCCATATGGTTTCAAGGTGGGCTAAACCATATGGACCCCATGTCAGCAATGTCAGCGGCATCCACTTCAGTCCCAACTGCGATGCCCATGCAGGCTATAAGTAGCTTCTACCTGGCCCTTAGGTGGGCCCCAACTAGCCATGTTTATGTGGGACCAAGGCGGGTCCTAACTGGGTTTGCCCATGCAGGCTTTAACTGGGTTCTACCTGGGCCCTAGGTGTACCCTAACCAACCAGAGTGCAGTGCCCATCGCTCCAATTGTTGTGACGTCAGGGCTCTCAATACTGCACATTGGTGGAGGAGGAGGGGCCGCAGGGCGACCGCACACATCGCTGAACCAATGGTAGCCCACGGATGTTTCCTCTGGGGATTTACAATCTGCCCCTCTATGCCACATATCATCCGCACTACAGGGTCTTCACTGACCGAGCCACGGCCCCACTGGCCCTCAGGACGCTACGCCACTTATATGAGCTGCCAAGTGGCCGCGGGCGCTACGTGGGCGTGGCCGCGGGCTAGACGTCAATGAGTAGGTGACGTGAACCACCACCACCAATGCGCCATATGCTCCCTTGTGGCTTGGTGGTGCAATGACACCACCATATAAGGAGTACTTTCACATAAATCAAAAACACCCATATTGGCTCCTACAAATATTATGCAATTTTTATGTGGCGCTGCGTGGTAAACTCTATGCTGGCTTTGAATAGGGACAGCTTACACCTAATATTATGTGCGCAGGTATGTATTTCCCACATAAGACCAGTCTACTGGAGTTATGTGGAGTGATAAGTCTAGTAGTGATTTTTCCCTAATCGCTAGTGTTTTCAGTGCTGGCTAGTGAAAAGTAACCTGACTTTGCCAAATGGAAGAAGCTTGCGACACACATTTACTCAATACCGCCCTCATCT
This sequence comes from Gymnoscopelus microlampas, assembly GCF_963454915.1. Lineage (NCBI taxonomy): Eukaryota > Metazoa > Chordata > Actinopteri > Myctophiformes > Myctophidae > Gymnoscopelus > Gymnoscopelus microlampas. The sequence continues at coordinate 31,194,263 of NC_139942.1, read as the reverse complement.
GGCTGAGTCAGGTTAAGTGAAAAGTCTAGAAACGTTCAAATAGGGTTGGTTCAGCGAGGTTGTTTGGTCTGGTGTGTTGTCAAACTTGGAATAAATGAAACAGGTGTATGGAAGGGATGTCATACAACGCTTGTATTTCATTCAAAGAAAGTGCCATTTTTTAATAATAGATTTTTATGCTTTTTTATTTTTATTATCATACCCGGGTTTTGTTCATTCTATTCTAAATCGAATAAGACTTAAGTGTTAGCAGTAATGCCCTACTTCATCATACAAGAGTGGCGCACAAAAGTAGTGAAAATAGCCGATCTACAAGCTCACAGCGCCTTGTGATGTGAGGCGTTGTGAGCTTGTAGATGGGCAATTTTCACTACTTTAAATAATTTTGTAAATAAAGAAAAAGGAACGGTTTTGGATTTACAAGGTTTCCTCCCGACAGCAACGATATGCTGGTATAAAAGTTTGACATTTGTTTTCTTTTTTTCCCCTTGTGTAGCTTCCACTTGTGAGTCAATAAAGTGCTGTTCTCTTCATGTTCAGATTGCGGGAGATTTCCAGTGTGCAGGAGAAACAGCTTCAGCTGTTGAAACTGATCCTCCAGAGGATGGACATCAACTTGGACCTAGAGGAATGTGATGGGCCCCAGGACTACAGACAGATGGACCAGCTACTGGGGTCTCCACCTTACTCCACCCACCACTAAGAGCATGTTGGACCACTAAGAACTTATATATATACTCTATAATCCCATTTCAGCCTAATGGAGCAATTCGTAAGCTGCCTCTTGCTATGCTTGGCACTGATATTTTTCTTATGATTATTAGATTATTATAATATTGTATTGATTTTTATCCATTAGCATTAGTTAGCATGCTTTAATACAGTTCTGAAACATTTTCATCTCGATCTCATTGGTTGCGGACCCCCATTTGAAATTATTTTGAGACAGGAACCCTCATATTTAAGATTTGTGTTTTAATATTCAACATTTCAATAAATTCTTCAAGAGTTTTAGAAAACAGCCGATTTACAAGCTCACTGATGCTATATTAACCAATTTTGCTGAGGAGGGAACCTGCTTTACTGTTTTTGTGGTCATGACAAACACACATACTGTATGTATGTCCCTTTGAATTGAGGAAGACGTAACATCTTATGAAAAGGAATCTCTCCTGCCACATATTTGATGATTAAACGATTGGCAAATGATTTTCACAATTCCAGTTCATTTTTGCTGTGAACAAATAAATAGAATCTGGATGTACACTAAAACCAACAAACTGACGTCAACACTACAGAGGTTTATAAACAGGTTGACTCATCCCAAACACGAACCACCAACACCAATGTCATATACTTTTACGCTTTAATATGTTTCACACAAAAGCAAGGCTTTCACACATTCTAACACACTGACAAGATGATATAGGAAATAGAAGAGTTAAATAAAGACAAGAATTGTCTCAGATATTATAAAAACAAGGGGGTTCATTAAAATAAATTGCTCTTTCAATCGCTAAATACATTAAACCCGAGGTTGCATTGTGATTGGTGGTTAGTGTGCTCACCTTTCTGACAATGTACTTGTTGTCAGGGAAAGATCTTCTTTGTAACTGTAAATATAGGGTTGATGTGATGTGTGTTGTATTTGTATTTGTGTACCAATGTCACTTTATATTATATTATATCTTATTTTTTTGACGACTTAAAAGCAAATGTTAAAAGAATACAATAGTATGGTGGGCCTGGTATCAGTGTCCGGGACCCTCCCTTATCAAATGTCTATGGCCAACAATTTAAATTTGTGTAACATAACATTGTGCACATAACACATACTAACACTGCTTTGCTTAAGCATCCTTCAACCAGTCTGACTAATAATCTTTATGTTGAATGTACACCATAAACATAACTATGCATCAACATATCCTTGCTCTTGGGTGGAAACCTTGTATGTCTAAAATTGTTCATAATGTTCCAGTGGATCTAATGGAGTTACCAGATTCTTAGTCAGAAGCTTTAATACGTTTCACTGGTAGCTTCCTTATGGAGCTTTAACCAGTGTGAGCGAACTATTCTATTGTAAAACCCAGAGACATAAAGTGTGACCAATAGCATTTATCTATAAAAAGAAAAATAAATATGGAGATAAAAGGTATCCACCTGACACGATTCATGTTTCAGATATGCTCATACCTTTACAGTTCTAAATGGTGTCATACTGTAGAAATAGTTGTTGTGAAGCTCTAAACTCTGTATGTGTGCATGCGTGTGTACCTGTGTTGATTACAATCTGCAGTCTTTCTAACGAAGCTGACATAAGATTCCCTAGGACATGTTCCCTCACTGTTTGTAAGGGGATTGCAGCTGGTACAAAGCTTAGACAAAAATAAGGCTAAACAGTTCTACCTCTGCCTCTAGCCATGGCATAGTGATGTTTCTAGGCAATTGATTGTTGTGTTCATCTATATGAGTCAATATGCCATGCACCTCTTCAGTGCATTGACATATTGTACCTCCAGTATTTATGTCCTTTACCGTTGCTATCTATGCAGACATAAATAATGTATGAGTGTGTATGTATGTGTTATGGTCTTCTCTTCTTGGCATCCTCTTCTGGGGTTAAAGGTTTTTTCCTCTTCAAGTCTGTGTGACCTGGAGTCAAATATAACAAACTGAGTTGAAGTAGGTCCACACACTTAGCAATCGTTCAGCATATTCAGTAATGGTCTGTTAGTTTCCCTTTTGATAAGATTGTACTTTTTATAATATTATATTTTATGGCAGAAACTTCTCCTAGAAATGAATGGTGGAATCTTCAGGAAGGCGTCAGCTGATGATGCAATAATCTGGCTGCTCTAGGACCACCTAGCAAACACTGCTGACCACCATGCACATATGACGACGATGTGATACCCTAGCAATAACCTGATAACACCATAGCAATTACCTATCAGTTAGGTAGGAACCACTATTAACCACCTACAGTAGTCGCACCGTAGCAACCTGGCTGGTTTTTAGCCTTGCTGGCGGCTATCAGTCAGTCCCAGTACACTTTGGTCCCAAACTAAATATCATGAAAACCACAGGCTAGAAATTTGTGAACCATGTTCCACAGACCACAGACCTTCCTGATTATGGCCTTTCCTGTAGCTCCACCCTTAGGCCAAAATGTCCACTTGCAGGCAAGATATTTCAAACTCTATTATTCATGCCCCACAGATGAAAAAGTACATTGCAACTTTTTCATTATTAGGTACTCTATTTTATTTCATTTTATTTTTTTGGTGTCGTTAACAACATTGTTTCTTTGAGTTGAAGTGGAAGTGAGTTGTTAAGAAATCTGTAGTACCAGTATGATTTGGTATTTGTTTGAAAATGAAACTGGTTTGATCATTTTCACACCGGCCCAACCCTATAACAATCTGAAGCAAGATGTATTCGTATTTCGTAAGATTTGACTTTTTCTAGTTACAGTACATCTTGTAATTATTGTAAAAATCACAAGGCCATGGAAAACATGAAGATGAAAAACAAAACCCAAAAGGAGATACAGGAGTTAATTTCGGCTGTGTTTTAACCCCAGGCCAAGCCAATAAAATGGCTTTGACATTCAGGACAAATTGCAAAGTAAAAACAGTTGACTGCTCACTTTCAGGTTTTCCCTCAGGCATAATGTCAGGTTTATACTATTTAGATGAAAATCACATGACTTGTCTACTAAGCTTGGTCAGAAAATAGTATCCTTGGTCACTAGACATTGACACACATATGTACTTACCTGACTCTGAGCTCCTTTTTGAGGAAGAGGAGGTTGTATTGTGTTGTGTTTGGGCAAGAGAAGAGGTGTGTGGGGAGACTCTGCCTCTGGTCTCTACAACAGCAGTTGTATTGTCGTTAGGTTTGCCGCCTGGGGGAGAAGGGAATACAACTTCACAGTTACCAATATCCACCTGGTCTATCAGACCCGCTGTGCCATAACATAGGGAGAGTGCCTGTGTAGAAATGAGGTTGGGTTATTGGGCACATTGGGGTTCATCCTTTTATCTTGTATCACTAGATTTTGGTGGAATATAGCCACATTTCTCAGATTGGCTACTGACTACTTTCCAACAAAGGTGCTAAGAAACAGGAGTCAATGGGCAGCCGAAGCAGCTGATTTAGTTGCGCGCCAGTGTCGCTCTCTGAAAATAGCAGATTTGCAAGCTTACAACGTGTCCCATGAGCAGGTAGATTTCCTATTTTCTGATTGTGACGCTGGAAACAACCAAGTATAAATCAGGGGTAAGTGTAGCAGCAGCTGAACTCAACTGTTGAGGAAGACCTCTAACAGAAGATAGGGAGAGGAAATGTGCTAGAGTGCTTGAAAAGGAATGCGGGAAAGTGCTGGTTAATATTTGTTTACATTTTGGTTTTTTTGCAAATTGTGTGTGGCATGGAAAGGCAGGATGTACCGTCTGTAAAAGCAATGCATGCCCAAAGGGTGCATTTAGTACATCCCCCAATTTTCTTGGAGAAGGGGAACTAGTATAGGAGTTTTAATCTCATGGATACACCTTATAGTAGTGGCTAAAGAATCGGGATTGTACGGGCACGTCATATACAGTATGTTGTGGCCAGGAGGACATAACTGAAGAGCTCCATGTCACCTCTCCTCTTCTGTACATTTCAGTGTCAAAGTGGAGTGTCACTAATTCAATGTGCTGCATTGGGGATTTACAGTAGGTGTGCTTTGTGTCTTGAGTGAATGTGTGCAGGTGGTGTGACGGGAGCTAGTTCGGCTGCCCACATCTCGTCCCCCTTGTGTTCTGCTGGATGCACAGCTGAGCAAAACAGTTCATTATTCAATTTAATGCCAACCCATTCCAATTTCCTTACAGTAGTTTGACCGGCTTGTAAAGTAGTACAAGTTAGGTCAACTATGGGTAAAACTGGCTACAATGTTGTAGATTTTGTCCAACCAATGCGTTAACAGGTACAAAGGCATAAGCTTATTGCATTATAATCAGTAAAGCACACATACTATTCAACAAACTCTAGCATGGAATTCTTAATGGGGAAACTGTATAAGTTCATTGTCACTTCAGAAGTCATAAGTCAAGATTCATTGGGCCTCATTCACAAAGCTCTTCGTAAATGTGTTGATCTTTTTAAGTAAAGACCGACGTGCGATTCATGAAAGGCTATGTGAAGCCTTGATTTATGTGGATCACAGGTGTATCAGATGATGATGCCCAACTGTTCGTAAATCAAGTGCGCGTTCACGTGCGGCCCATTTTCTTTGTACCATGCCCAAAAAGGCAACCGGAAATATCCAACATGAAACCAACTTCACCGTGCTGAGAACTCATCGTACCATAGTACAAGTTCAACTCTATGGTTCAAAGCTCATTTGCAAGCTTACAACGCTTCGTGTCGCAACGCCGTGGCAACTTGTAGATCAGTGTATTTGGCAAATGAGTATGGATGGATCCGCTGAACGTGAATGAAATATTGTTCTCATGAGTAAATGAGAAGAAAAGGCTATTCTACTGAAGAATTGCCCACCTTTGCTGATGTAGAGAATAAAGAAAAAAGATTATGCAAGAATCCAGGTTATATAAGCTATCGCACTACACCTGCTTTATATTGATCACTGAGGGGAAAGCGTATCCTATCCTACATCGATTGGGAATGGGAATGGACACCGAATTCATCCAGACTGCATCTTCATCAGATGGTAAGACTTGTAGGCGAAAAAAGAGGGGCATAATTATAGGCTATTCAGCTCTAAATGCGCAAACCGAAAAATAAAAAAAAATTGGGTTTGAATTTGTGTCTATAAGCCCATATGCATCCAAGCAATAGATTGTTTAACAGACTTTCTTTTATTGTATTTGAGGTTTAGCACCATTGTAATTGATTTTGCATGAATAAGGCATTCTAATAAAAGCTACACATGATTTGTGGCACATCCGAGAACCCGAGAGCAGACGTGAGTTTCAATGTAGCTGGCGCAAAGAATCACGTACAAAGAATCATGCTGAATCAGACTATGTACGTGGAAACACTCGTATTCGCGCTTTAGTCGACAGGGGTCCCCCAGGGCCCTACACAAGTCTGCTAGTATTTCCCTTCAACCCAAATCTCTTCAAAGAAAATAAAACGATCTTCAAACGCGTTGCAACATGACGCGTTGAGCTTGTAGATCAGCTATTTTCATCAAATGTTCTACCCGCAGAATAGCTATGCCAGGGTTCATGTGGAAAACATAAGTGGAAACAGGATAAATTACCTCATCAACCAACTGCTCTACTTCTTTGCAAAAATACAACGTAATTAGGCTTTCATCAGGATTTTTGTTTCAATAAAATGGGACCAAACTAATTGAGTTTCAGTCGGGGGGGGGGGGGGGGGGGGGCAGTAGGTATGTTTCTAGACACTGTACTGTGGCCGTGTGGGGTGACAAGAGAGAATGTAGTGTGCATTCTGTGCAATGCCAAGCCATGCAGCAAGAAACCATTTTCAGTGAAAGTCCCAACATTGTTTTTTCAGTTGTGAAAAGAAATGTCACCCTCAATTTCAAATCAGTTTCAATTAACTATAAATGTCTTTAAAGGACAACTTTAGTTTTTTACAACCAAGGTTTATATTTTAGCTTGTAATTAAAGTAAATAAAAGATGAGTGTTATTTTTTTTTCATTTACTGCTTTCTACAGTTTTGGCAATTTTTGCGATATTTTTTACAGTGGGCGGGGGCATTCTGTCCGGTGGCTAAATATGCCTTTTTTACACAATAAAAAAGGTCCTGTGGTCTTTGATGGCCAGATGTGAGTTATTGGGGGTTAGAAGAGCTACTGTACATAATAATAAAGAAAACACCGGGTTATTGTGTAAAAAAAGACATATTTAGCCACCGGACAGAATGCCCCCGCCCACTGTAAAAAAAGATCGCGAAAATTGCTAAAACTATTGAAAGCAGTACATTTAAAAATTTTAACACTCATATTTTATTTACTTTAATTACAATCTAAAAGATAAACCTTGGTTGTAAAAAACTAAAGTTGTCCTTTAAGTGAACTCAACTGCCTCAGAGGTGATGGCAAGGTTGAACTCGCCTGAATTTATTTTCAAGGGTGTGCATGGATTTGCAATATTAAATCGCCAGTACTTATTTCTGTTGGTGTAATTGTTGAAAAAGGTATATTTTAGCGTTTTGAATAAAAAGCCAAAATGCATAGCATGGAAAGATGTGCAGAACATGCAGAAACTCGATTATGGGCAATCACCAATTTTGTTAGTGCCAGTGTGCTTACATGCATGCTCTTTTATCAGTTGCAAAACACAAAAAGAAAGGGAAGGGCTCTGGGTTAATAAAGCAATCCGAAATCAACCATTGACATTAAAGTTAATTTATGTGTAACATATTTGGATGAAACAGCAATGGTTACAACCTCTTGATACCAACAGACCAGCTGCCTCTTTTCTTAAACAATCACATGTTTACAATGGACAACGACAGTTGATTTGGTGGGGGAAAAAACAGCACAAGCCACCCCAGACTTACACATCCCCAAAAAAGGATGAAACTCATATTTATTGGTTTGAAATTGTTTTACAAAGTACACAAAATTCCTTGTTTATTCATATATAATTTATAGAATCATTAATTTGTGCATTGTTATGCAGCTATAACATTAAGACTCAACAATTATTGTCATACATGCTTATTAAATGAAGGGGAAAAAAACAAAAACACTTGTTTTAGGACATAAAAAACACATATCACATTCTACCAGCATTTTTCTTTTTTTTTTCTTTTTGTTTTTTTTACAAAAATGAAATGTTACTTGGCGAGGTTAGATAAGCCATAAAGAGTAAGGGCTAAGTTTAGTCAAAGCAAACAAAAGTTGGGGTTTAGTTATTTCTGATCCAGTTCAACACTCAATTTTGAATATCCAGATGGGGAAAAAAGCAAACGTCATGCTTTTATTTTCAGAATGCATGTTGTATCAACTGTCTGAAACACCAGTCAAAAGGCAATATGCCCAGGAATGAAAGCATAATAGATAGATCAATACAAGAGGACGATAGAGACAGTAACAGAGCGGAGTGCATACAGAAGACAGTACATGATGAAGAAGGGAAGATTTCTCTTGTCCTATACATGGTCATATTAACATTGTGGTCCCGAACACAAGTTATTAAAACGACAACACCACCCTGAGCCAAAACATACTGACAGCTCCATATTCATAAATACGTTAAACAAAATGCATAGAAAAATTCCCCATCTAAGATCAACACATCGGACCTGTGGTAGGTAGAAACAAACACTAATCTGGGAAGAGGAGGTGAGGAAAATAAAAGGAATTATTTTTCTTGGAACACCGGAAGTACATCCAAATAATGGTAGCACTGTAATAGCGTTGCTTGTTGCTTTTTCTGTGTTTGTTTCAAGCTCAAATTTGTGTGTTTGTGCTGCTTGTGCGAGGAAGGGAGGTAGAGGGCGTTTTCTTTACTTGTTATCCAGACGCAGTAGCTGTTCCTTACCATTGATGGTCAGTGACCGCAACTGTCCATCCTCCTCCACCTCCACACGCTCCTGTCCGTTCTCCACGATCCTGAAGGAATGGAAGAGGAACAAATTGTTGGGTGGAAACTGCATACGTCCAAAACTGAATTAAAATGAAAAAAATGCCGATATACAAGCTCAAAATATGTCGTGATGTGAAATGTTTTGAGCTTGTACTTGGGTTATTTTTGCTACTTTTGTGCCGTGACACTGTAGTATGACGAAGTAGGGTATTAATCTATAATTTAAAAAAAAAGATAGAATCTGAATCTGTTTACTCATTGTGTGGGATGTTAGATAGCATGCAAATATTTCCTTCCTTCTTCCCACCCCCTATTTTTTTTTTTACAGTAGTAGTAGCAGTGGTGATGGCTGTATAGTAGCCCATGTCACCCTCTCTTCGGTTCAACACAAAGCAAGGCAAGATGTATTGTAATACTTTAGAGCCGTCTCCGAACAGGAATTTCCTTAGTCAACTGAAAGTGTCAATTTTCAACTGACAGTTGAGTATTCGTAGTGCATAGTAGTGGGTTGCTGCCAAACTGGCATGGTGGATATATCCACTAGCAGGGATGGATGAGCCAAGCTAAAACTGGTGGCTGTCGTAAAAGGCACAAAACAACACTAAATAAATCTTATGAATGATTCCTAGTACACAGTCAGCAGTATAGGTCCACACCACAACTATAAGGATGACAGTGGTGAACTACATCGTTGGGATCACTTTCAGAGCGATCTGAGGAAATGATAAAACACTGACAGTCAATCAAAATCCATCTGAATTTACAGGTCATCACATTCAACACGTCACTCACATTGAACAGATACATTTTGATTATCGATTATTTTTTTAACATGTTTTTGTTAGTGAAAATGTTGTACGATATGAGTCCCGTACACTGTCTTCACTTACAAAAATATATTGATAGGGATACAACGTTTCAGTCACTCAGACCTTCATCATGCATGTGACCGAAACGTTGTATCCCTATCAATACATTTTTGTAAGTGAGGACAGTGTGCGGGACTCCTTTTTTCAGCTCTTCAAGTTCATTACTCCAACGCGCCTGTCCATCTCCGTAGGTGTGCAAAAGTGCGGCACAGTATAAAATGGTAATTAAGTGGTTAATCATACTAATAGATTTAGTTTATTATAAAAAAATGTATTCGAATTTTTTTTTTTTTGCTATATATTTTTTGCTATAAAATGTTATTAAATGTAAAAAATAATAAGAAACAAACAAAAAAGTGCTTCTCAATTATTCAAACAATTGAAAAAGTAATCGATAGAATAATCGCTAAGAAAATAATGGATTGCTGCAGTCCTAATAGCCATCCATAAACAGCAGTCGGTGTACCTCTTTGTGGTGATCTTTCTGCCGTTGATGAACTTGGTGGAAGTGGAGACGGAACGGAAGTTTCCCATGCCCCCACCACCTCCGCCTCCACCTCCCCCGAAGGAGGAGGAGGAGAAGGAGGTGAAGCCTCCTCCCAGACTGCCCATGGAGGTCATGTGACCCATGTGGCCCATAGAGCCCATCGGACCGAAAGAACCAAAGCCTGAGGACAGAAAGAATGGACCGGATGTAATTCCTTTACACAACCCTTGAGCTCAGCCCACGTTATAATAGATTAATGAAGCAAATAATAAATCAGATAAAAAGGCAAATTAAAAGGTGGAACAAAATGTTTTGGAGTCATTATCCAAGTGTTTTGACTTAATGGTGTAAGGCTACATGCAGTCTTATCCAGGGAAAGAGGTTAGGGGTGTAAAAGTTAATTGAATTAATCAATTTACTCGATTATAAAGAACAATTTTAATAAAAGTATTTTTCCAAAAAATAGCAGATCCCTAACGCATCGCAATGCATTGCATTCCGAGCTTGCAGTTTTGTGTATTGTTGCATGACAATCTTTGTCAAAAAACATTGACAAAGAAAATAATTGATATCCCCCAAGAGTTAACCAGAGGACACCATACACTACAGCCTAGTCCTCCTTAGAGGCTTTGGCTAGCTCATAGGAGAAGCTTATAGGAGTGAAGCTTAAAAGCTCAACGGTCGGCCGCTAAGAGCGGAGGGGTCCAAAAAGGGTAGGCATAATTTATTGGCTGTAGTCGGGCCTCACGGAAGAGGCCAGATTTTTTTTTCAAATAAAATCAGGGTTAAATGACATCAGTCGCTACCCTTGGGTCACGGAAGTATTTTTCCCATTGAAATTCCCAGTGGGAAAGCTTAGATCTCGTAATATAAGAACTGTGTTCCAAAAATAAACAAATCAGCCCGCCGATATCGTCAGGTATGTGACTCTGTGTCGTTTATGATATTGAGTTACATTTGATAACGTCTGTGGTTGGAGATTTTTTTTTCCTTTCTTACTCTTTGGATTTACTTTTTCACGGTCAGTGATGCTTTATATCCATATGAGTAAAATCTCCTGGATGATTTTATTTTTGGAACAAAGTTCTTATATGACGCGATCTAAGATTTCCCTGGGACTAGATAACTCTTATCTATAACAATAACAAATATCTTGTGGTAAAGATGGTAATGAAATACATTGTCAACACATCCTTTTCTAGAGGATTGCATACCCTGGACTGAAAAAAAAAATGAAAAAAGAGGGCATGTGGCTACAATTACAATTTTAAAAAGAGGGCATGTAGGTGATTACTATCTGACTCAGTTTAAATACAATTTCCCGCTGCATGTAAATTGATTTGCAGACCTAAGATTCAGATTAGAAAGCTGTGTGAAACATTTTTCTCTCAATAAAACTAATTCTCCCTGAAATATGCCCAAATCGCTAATACTGACGTTTTGATATTCTCTGGGGATTTATGGTGCTGACCTACTAAAATCCTAAATAAATCTGATGGTTCTCTGGAGCCCTAGAACTGTGGAAGTGTGTCTCTAGGATAAATTCAATGTGTCTACAACCTTAAACCCATTAGGACCTGAGGCCGATTTCACAAATATCTTCTAAATCCTTACAGTTTTCTGAAAAACATATGTTGCTATATCAGTGGTTCTCAAACCTTTTCATGTCAAGGACGCCCAAAATTATCGTATGAACCGTGGATCCACAAAATTCGTGTCAGCCTGTGTTTAGGTGAGACATGACCTTTGACACGATCTAAATGTCTCAATAGAAGAGCAGGGAGACAAAATAAAACCACCCCAATTGTATATAAGTTATATTGTATTAACATACTCTACCATACAGATTGGACAAAATCACATTTCATTCATTAAAAAAAAAGTAAATAGTGCCTCTTTAAGTCTAAATATGTGGAATTTAGTAATAAAATGCAATATATTAGGCTAAGACTTTTCAGGACATGCACTGGAAAGTATTGTTATTTTTTGTTATTGTTATTTACATTGCTCCATACTGTACCTGGGTCAAAGGGAGAGAAGCCAGCACCGAAGGGAGGGAAACCACCAAAGCCTCCAAAGAAAGGACCGCCTGTCCGACTCCGACTGACCCGACTGTGGTGCCGTCGCCCTCCACCAAAGAACGGATCGTCACCAAACAGATCACCACCTGGGAGAGTGATGGGATAGAAGGAGAGAGACAAAGACAGTGGGAGGGTTAACAGATTGACTGAGAAAGAGTTACGAGGGAGCGCAGGTTAGAGAGAGGTAATTTGTTATAACCACTCTTTAAAAGTCACAAAAAAAGAGTGTACAACAACAACAGTTTATTCAGAACTTTCATGTAAATGTTCTGAAAATAAAGCAGCTGGATGAGGTGAGTGAATCCGTATACCAGTGCGATGGTTGTGAGTGATAAGTGGATAGGCAGGAATGTTGTATGGTAAAAATACAAACAAGGAGATAAGAAGGAGATAGGTACCATGATTTAGTAAGAGAGGTTTTTTCCTTTTTATTGGGGACCCATAAAATGTCCCTAAGACCCAACCACCTATGGGTCCCGTGACCCACTACATTGGAAATGGTTCAACATTACATAATGCAATACAAGTGCATGCCTGCAAATAGGCCATGTGCGTGTGTACCACCCAACTCATCGCTATACCTTGATACTGTAGCGCAGCAGGGCTTCTTTCCACCACTTCCTCATAGATGCTCTGAAGTGTTCCTGCATTCATTTATCCTTAGTTTCCTAAAGCATAATCTATAGACTCCATCATGCAGGGGTGTAGCTTGCCAAAAAGCACAGAAAGTAGTAGTGATATACTGTATCTACAAGCTATCAACAGATCTACAAGCTTACACCGTGTTGGCTTGAAGATCTGCTTTTTGGAAGCCATAATGTGAAACTGTGAAAAAACGAAGCAGGTTGAGCATGTTTCTGGCTTTACATCACGTCAAACCAAGAAGCCTACTTAATAACTGTCAATAACTGTTTACTGTCATGTTTACTGTTTCATGATGCCAAGGAAGTCCCTTGCCAGAAATGTGTCACCACCAAGTTGTTCTATGACTTTGCTCCTAAGAGTCACTCCTTGTATTGTATCCACATAGGCTCCAAAGTCAGGGGCTTTTACAGACTGTAGCAAGCTTGTTGCAACAAATTGATTAATGATGTCATTTTGTTACATATTGTACAACTTTGAGCTGCCATGTGAGTATAACTGAAGATGACGGCTTGGCGTTAGTCTTTACTCTACTGCTGCAATGTGATCAATACATGACAGATCTTTTATTGCTCCCTGATTCATGTTGGTCGCACCATTTGTAAATCGTTTACAAATTTGGCAAGAGATCATGTCTATTTCACCGCCACGACACTGCGCAACTCCAGGCCTTTCTGTGTCTCTGTGTGTGTGTGTGTGTGTGTGTGTGTGTGTGTGTGTGTGTGTGTGTGTGTGTGTGTGTGTGTGTTTTTGAGCCTGCTAGTAGCCAGCAGGCTGTCGGGAAACCAAACCAATTAGCCAGTCAATGTATATGCTCACAAACAACTTTGTAATGATGATGATGAGATGTTATTAATGGTTATAAATCTACATATTGTAAGGCTAATGTTGTGTTACTTTATTTAATATCCAAATAATTATAATTAAAATAAATAAATATAAACGTTCAAACCGGCCAGAGATATTTATATTTAATGGCCAAATACGATTTTAAAATTGGTCAATGACCGGCATATCGGTTTATGGAAAGAAACTTTGCTCCTTAGCAAAGGCTACCATTTCTCCTTTGAGACCTTTCTGTAGTCTGCTGTCAGGATTAGCGTAGTAGGCTATTGGAGACAGACCAGTGCTTACATAGTGTTGAAAAAAGCAGGCAAGTATGCGGACGGACAATACCGCAGTGTGTCTGTGGAATTTTGTGAGCTTTCATAGTCTAGTGTACTGGAAGCATTCTCAAAGCCTACCAGACACATTTTATAGACAACACTGCCCATGGACTCAGGTCCTCACGGACACATATAATGACTGTGTGGATCTCTTAGGTGGACATCCACTCAGAGTCTGCTATACTGTATGTGCAGGTGGACCCTGCAGACATTCATCTGCGTACATTTTGGCAACTATGGACGCCATGCTGTTCTTGGAGAACCTCTCCAACGTAATTCATCATGAATAAGTGAATAAAGCCATCCCCTCCCCCAAGTAATCGTGTGTGTGTGTGTGTGTGTGTGTGTGTGTGTGTGTGTGTGTGTGTGTGTGTGGGGGGGGGGGGGGGGGGGGGGGGGGGGGGGGGGGGGGGTCAAAAAGGAAAAAGACTTACCAAAGAAATCAGCACCAAATGGGTCTGTGCCCCCAAAAAACTCCCGGAATACATCCTCTGGGTTGCGGAATGTGAAATGGTGGTCTCCGTTGTGGAAGTGGTCTCCGTTGTGGAAATGTCCTCCTAAAATATTAACATTTCACAGTTAAGAGCTGTAGAAAACGTGGACCAAACATCCACTTATCGTGTTATTATGTTTTATTTATTTTTCACTTGCTGGTTCCAATCCAACTGTTCTGTGTCTGCATCCTCAGACCACTACCCCAGTGGCAAGCCTTGACACAGTTTTGTGCTCCAGGATTGGAAAGAATTCTTCACAAAGTGGTTTCACTGACAGTAGCTTTAAAGGAGTTAGGATGTAATTTTACCTCCTCCATTGCTTCCCGACAGACCTTCTTTGCCATAGCGGTCATATAAGCTTCTCTTGTTGGCTGAGGGAGAAACATAAGAGTACAGATAGAAGGAAAAGTTATTACAGAATATTTAAGAGAAACAACATCTTTCTGTATAATATGTATGTACAATTACACACACAACACACACACACCTGTAAATATAAAATCTATATTACACAATATTACATCTATATTACTTATATATATCACATACACAATCTGAAAGATGAGAATTTCAATGATCACTTTTTAAATACGCGGTTTACAGATTTAATCCAATCCAATACCCTATCCAATCATTTTTCAAAAACATGGATAGGGTGATGGTCTCTTAATGTTGCACATGTAAACATGGATTTTTACAATTTTAAGGTAAAACCCCTTTTCCTGGTGGGTTGAGCTTAAGTGTTTCAAGTGCAAAAAGCACTGACCACAGCCAGGTCTGCCTTCTAGAATAGCATTTGGGTATGCTAAATTTGTATTCCTAGGATAAGCGGGCGCAGGAGCCCTTGTTTGTCTGAAGCGGACTTGAGCCACAAGAGGCACCGCCGTGTGAGCTAAGGCGAGCGAGTCGCAGTGCCGAAAGTTCTGAAGTCTGCTTCAGCAGACTCAGCGCTGTCTGAGTTACGTCCCGATAGGGACCTCCGAAACGTCAACACCGCCTCGCGTGTGGTCCAAGTGAACACAGCCGAGCACTCCCTACTCCTGTTTCAGCCAATCAGAAACAGCGTCTGGCCCCGCTCATCCTAGGGAAACAATGGGTATTTTACTACTGACCGTCTGACAGGACTTCATAAGCCTCTGAAAGTTCCTTGAACTTCTTCTCGGCTTCGTCTTTGTTCTCAGGGTTTTTGTCTGGATGCCACTTCAGGGCCAGTTTTCTGTACCTGGATGGGGGGGGGGGGGGGGACAGCAACCTTAGAAAACCATCATCATGCAAATGAAAGAGTGTGCTAGAACCTTTTATGGTATTATCAATGACATAAAGATTCGCAATTCTGAAACGCTGCTATGTTACATTGCTGAATACAGAGTCATACTAGTCTGACAACACAGCCCGACAGTATGGCAAGTATGTCTACTTGACATATTGGGACCAGAGCCTTCCAATGTAATGGTCTGTTAGCCTGGGACCAGACAAATCTGCCAGTGCAAATCCCGCCCTTGGGAGAAAAAAAACGTCCTCATAGAAGCACCAGACTCATATCCACGCAGTGATATAGTCTGGCCAGTGGCCACGCGAGGCCAATGGTCTGTAGGCATGGCAGGACCAAAGCCTTCTAATGTCAAATTCAAGTCTTCCCTTCCTACTATGATTCGTTGAGCAATGAAGTGCCTACGTAACAGGTGACGTTTGGAAATCAAATGGAAGCTTCTCAGATTGAGAAGCGAAGTGGAAAAAAAAAAACAGCTGAATGTAGCAAGTCAGTCTGGATTCCAGGCTAGAATGTTTGAGGAATAGAGTCAATGATGTAAACTAAACAATGATTGTGTATATATGATAAGACTACATTTCATAACACACCACCATATGCTAAATTCAATATTTTGTTTCTGGACACATCATACATGCTAAAAGGTAATGTTAAAGCCGTGTAAAAAGCCTGTGAACAATGTGGTAATGAATTAACCGTTTTTCACAATTTTTCAGTTCACGTTTTTGGGGCATGGCTAAATCATGGGTCGATGACATTAGGAGCCATTTTCCAGTGAGTCGGTCAGTTTCCCTGGATGGGGGAGGGGCACACCAGCATGTTCTCTCTGTTCTCCCATGAATGGGAGTGATTTTAGTGCCTCTGACGGACACGCCCCCAGGGTTCAGAGCAAAGTGGCTAGAGGAAATAATGCTTATTTTTCATGATTCTGACTGGGTGGTTTATAACACATTATTCTGTGGTGTGACAAACTGACAATACTAATTATTGCTTTGCAGGATCTTTAAATTTGATTATCTTTTTATAATCGATTAAATCCTCTACTCACTTTGAGTACCAAGACAAGCGCTATATAAATTGGATGTATTATTATTATTATAAATCTATTAGTTTGATAACTGCTGTGCCCCTTGTATTGTTTAGTATTTTGCATTAAAGTTCCATGTGGTGTCACTCTAATTCCACATTAGATGACTACAACAGACAGGCTACAGTACGGATACAGTAATGCTCGTGCGAAGGGGTCTAAAGCGCGCAAGACTTGGCATTTGGGGACAATATAACATGCATTTGGGATGAATAGAAATCCTCTGTGGTATGCATTTGGGACAAAGATGTTTTTTTTTACCCCCTTTTTACTCCCCAATATAGTTGTTATGCAAACTGATTCCTCTGTTGTCACTGCTGTTGTATGCTACTGACTCACCTACCAGTGAAGAGCCCCCACCGGGAGGATGTAGAGCCTTCGTCCTACTCCTCCCGTGCCGCCCCAGCCCTTAGGATTACGCACAGAGACAATAACACCCTCCCCCGAACACGGGTGTTCGTGTAGATGCTCGATAAAGCCGGATGCACCACGGTGGGTTCGAACCCTTAACCTCTGCGGTAGTGGGCAGCCAGGCACTTTACCACTGCGCCACCCGAGCAGCGAAATGTATGCGAATCTGAAATGTTTTGGGGATTTGTTCCGCAGATTGTGCTACATACATATAACAAAAATATATTAAAACAAGGAAATAAAGAATTGAATAGAATGACAATAGTTTAAAAAATGTATATACTATACGCTAATATGCATATTTCTGGCACCGCCAAAAATGAATGACCACTGACAGGTTGTCTGTGTAAAAGCAAGAAATGCCAAGTCATAAAACTAGCATTGTACTTTGCTTTGTCTATGTAGAGACAAGAATAACGTTACTGTAAACTGGCCAGTATAGTTCACCTATAAACTACTTCATAAGAACAATGTTTGTGTGAGAGATTCACTGAAAACATTTGATCTATTTTTTTACATGCACATATAATCAACTATACATTGCACTGTGGTCTTGTCTATACAAGGAAACAGAAGTGAAAGTAATTAAGAATGTGAAACTTGATTGCTGATCTATCTATTCTTGTAAAATATATTTTTTTCAGCAAATCTCTAAGTTAAGTCAACATTGTTCTTGTGAAACTGTTTTGTTCATAGGTAAAGGTAAAGGGGAAAAAAGCAGCAACTGAAAGACAGTGGGAGCTCCACAACTAGAATGAAGTACACAGCTACTCACGCTTTCTTTATGTCCTCTGCAGTTGCATCTCGCCGCACACCTAATATGTGGTAATATTCCACCATGATGAGTGGAGAGGAGAATCTTCAACAAGCCTGGTGAAGTTGTACAGTAAAACATAGCATAACAATTAGGCTGATGCAAGATTTGCAATATAACAAAGATCTAGAACTTTGCCAGATGTCTAGGCATGATCTGTCACAGACCTACTGTCTAGGATCATGGAATGTGCATTTTCACTCATGTGAGTCTTCTATCAACTAAGTCCAATGCAGCTTGTCAATATCTTATCTTATTATCTTATCAATATCTTATTAATATCATTGTTGTTTGACCTGGTTGTCAACGCACACCAAAGAAGATTCCTTTAACTTTCTGATTAAAGTATAATAGACTGATGAAAAATAAATGACTATGAGGTACTAGTCCAGTGCACAAGTCATAAATGTTGAATGTAGCATCTGTACTACTAAGATTTAAAGAAGGTAAAACTGTAGCCTATTCTCTATTGAACTGGTTTATCCTGTATGTTCTCTCTTCTGATCGGATAACAATGTAAGCTTACATCATTAGTATTACACAGTACAAAGTGATATGGTGCTGGCCTGGGACACCACAGATAATATCTGTAATAATATAATGATACGGTGCTGGCCTGGGACAACTTGTCCCAGGCCAGCACCATATCATTATATTATTATATTGTAATGAGGCACAGTGTGCAATGCATTCAAGATGCGATGCAATGATTCTGGTTGAGATAAACAAACGGCAATGACTAGCAAATGTCACCTTACTTTGGTTGCAAAAAAACAGAAATTGACTAGGACACGTTACATCCAGGTCTCGACTGTAACAGAAAATAATAATTGCTGGTTTATAATGTCAATAAAGAAACGTTCTACTGCCATTGGTCAACTGTGCTGCTCTGCAGACCATCCACTGAACCAAACAAAGGACAGCTTGGCAGTCACACACAAGCCTCCAACTGTCATCACTAGTGCAGTATTTCTGGATATACGGTGCATTTTGTCTGACAAATCCCTCCCCCCTTACCAAGGAAAGGAGCAGCTCTCATAAAAACATTACGATTCAATTATTGTGATGGTTTTTGTTTGCGATGGCTAACGTTATCCCCGTTTAAAGAAAGCAGGTAATTATAAGCTAGCATCGCTGCTAGCCGATTGCTCCAGGGCAGCAGCAGCAGCAATTTGACCCATTCTGTCACATTTACCTGTCCGACACGCAGTCCAGTGTCTCCGTGCACTGGTGAAAATGTAACAATATACAATGTGTTGTTGTTTTTCTGCTTCTAAAGAGCCTTAGCTGGGGGTTTTCGTCATGGTCAGCAGCCCTGGAGGTTGTTTTAGATTTGACGCAACGTCCTGTTGGCAGTAGTTAGTCTGGTTACAGCCTTCCGGTGGGCCTTCGAGTTGCATTCAGTGTTGCCAGGTTTTGCGAGAGAAACAAGCAACCAGGTCTATGAAAACAAGCCCAGAAGAAGCCAATTAAACATAATTGGCTATTTGAAGATAGCTGATCTACAAGCTCACTGCGACGCATTGTGAGCTTGTAGATCTGCTATTTTTCCAACAAAATCTTGAAGAAATTTTGAAAAATGTGTAATATTTGTGAAACATTTCAACAACACAAATCTTGTATGGGGGGTCCCTGGCATAAAATATTTTCAGATGGGTGTCCGTGTCCGCAGACAAATACATATTAATTTGGGGGGTTCTTGACTTGAAAATGTTTGAGAAGCACTGGTTTAAACAACATTAGGAAGCAAGACCAAATAAGAAACTACACTTTAGAAACAAGCACAAAAAAACGCACCCCGCAACTAACCAATATTGACATGCAACTTTACAGAAAAACAAGTGCAAAGTGACTTATAATAAGCAGACATGGCAACACTAGTTGGATTGGCCCCTGCTTGGCCCCCGCCGCTGTCTGTCACACAGCATATGGGCGGGACCCAAATATGTGACTGACTGCTGAAGCTTGCGTCACCGCAGAGCCTGCCTACTGTATCCATGAGGGATACAGGCAGCGTTGCCATGTCCGCTTATTATTAGCGACTTTGGGCTTATTTTTCTGTAAAGTTGCTTGTAAATATTGGTAGTTGCGGGTTGCGTTTTTTTGGTCTTGTTTCTAAAGTGTAGTTGCTTATTTGGGCTTGCTTCACAATTTAAAAAAATATTTCAACCAGTTGATTCTCAAATACTTTCATATCATGGACTTGGTCCCCAACCCCCATCTGAAAATGTTTTGTTCCAGGGAGCCTCGTACCAGATTTGTGTTGAATGTGTTAAATGTTTCGAAAATCTTCCAAATATTCCACATTTTATTTCAAGATTTTTTGAAAATAACAAATCTACAAGCTCACAACGTGTCGCATCGCGACGCGTTGTGAGCTTGTAGATCAGCTATTTTCAATGTATACAGTACAGGTTTAAGGTACTCATAATGGTCAAGTGCCCCAGTTGCTTCTATATTTCTCTCACAAATTCTGCCAACACTGGATACAGGATAGGTGGGCAGTGGGCCCCAGGGACATCTGGGCACCCAAAATGTTAAAAAATAAAATATTTGAAAAATGGTCAGTAATGTAAAGTATAGATGATGTGAACAACATGCACGGTACATCATTATCAGACTTATGACATCAGACACCGAGGTGCCCACCAATCTCTAACTGTATCCGCTCATTTCCAGACTCCAGAGCCACACAGACTGGATAATGTGTGGTCTATTGTTAATCAAATCAGTTAATTAATGTGCTTGCTTGGCATGTCTAAGAGTTGGATGATGTGCATTAACAATTGCTATAACTTGAAGTAAAGTAATATTAACACCTACGACTACACCTCAAGGGACATTTCTTTTGGACATCCATAGATACAGTACAGTTTCAGCTCAGTCACAGTCCCTTCCGGATAGTGGTTACTCTTCACCGACACCCAGATTGATTAAAATGTTTTTCACTAAACTGTATTTGTGAGAAGTTGAATTTGAATGTCTGCCACAGCAATTTCAGGATCAATTATTTTTTTTAAGTTTGTGGTGCCCCCTAGTGAATATTTCTGACAGACACAACCTTTCTCTTACTGATTAGATGGGGTCCACCAGGAGCTATCACAATCTATTTGAAATATATTGGGGTCCACCAGGAGCTATCACCATCTATTTGAAATATATTGAATGTAAAGTTAAATCTTTACATTGAATATATTTCAAATAGATGGTGATAGCTTTGGTTATTCACAAGGTGTGGTTCATATGTTATTCCTCCGAGTTCATGATCCTTTAAAATCCTCTCATGGTCCATTTTGGTACCCTGATATACAGGCTGTGAAACAGTGGTCAATTTTACCATTATAATTTCTGGCTCATATAGAAGCAATGCTACAAAAACATCTAACCTACTCTTGAGACAGAACACACATTTAAACATTCACTTGTTGACTGCTGTTCACTAAGAATAAGATTGTAAAGGATTTGTGTAAACAGTACATGTAGCTCTAAAAGATGCCAGCCCTTCACTTCCTGTTGTTATTGGGTGAAGGCTAATTAACATGCTAGATGACCCCACTCATTAGTATAATGTCCATTCACATACACCTGTATTATATTTCATATCTTGTTATATATTATTGTTGGCACAGTCTGTGGAGCATGTCACACTAGCTGCTTATACTTTTAGTGATCAAGAATCTTGAGATTATTTGCCATCTCTCAAATATTAAATGCTATTTGTTTTAACTGGAGTGCATTATACATACCCAGAAACCCCAGAATGATAACACAAATAAATGAATTGACCCTATATTTGTTTCCACCATTGTATCACCAGTATAAGTAAATTTAATATTTAGATCACATTAAATCTGACAGTCATCTGACAAATGACAAGAGGCATTAACATGTTATGAAGAGCCCTAAACTGGGCTGTACATGACAAGAGGCTGATTTTACAAAACATCATACAGATGAGGAGATAACCATTAGGATAAAGGATTAACCTTATATGCATGTCCTACAGGGCATAGAGCAAGTGATGGATTTGCCACAGTCCAGCAAAACAATTGGCAAGATGTTGATCCAGGAAAAAAGAAAAGAAAAAAGACTATCAGTGTTCTATTAAATCAATGTCAATAAATAAGGTGTCTTTGTGCCTGGCTGAGAATAGTGTAATATGTTGTACCATGGACTGAGAAGTCCAAAGCTGTGTGAACCATACTACAGTATGTTGTTAAACCACATTATAATCAGATTAAAAGAAGAAAAGAAAAAAAACAACGAAATAATACATCAATATGCTAGCAATATCTAGCAAACAAACAAAAATCAATTGAAAACAAAAATGAAGAAAGGATTTTATACGGTGGCTGACCTGCCACCCGTGAATGGAATGTAATGTATATTGCTTTGTTTTAGTGCTGTGATCAAGTGTTAACCTGAATCATTTAAGGCACAGAGAAGGAATGGCCTGAAAATTACTAATCTAATTGAAAAAAAATATTAAAAATAAAAAGTATTTCTTCTTTTAAAAAGAAAAAACAATACTGAAAACATAACAAAGAAGAGAGTTGATCCATAGTTGATTGGAGAACAGACAGAAGGACGGACAGGTAGCCAATGGAATGAACAGACTTCTTGAACTAGATGTCATCCTATAAGCCCATTCGGATACTCTGAATGATCTGGAAGATGGCTGTGGAGAAAAGAAACAAAAGATGGATAGGGCTGTCACAAACATGACATTTTACTTGACGAATAATTGTCTAATTAATTGCGATTAATGATTTAATTGTGTTTTTGGCATTGAATATTGGAAAACATTGCACAGAGCAGATATGCAAAATAACTTAAATAGAAATAAATTACTGATATATTTAATAACGTTATACAAAAAAAATCTACTAGCTCACAACGCATCGCATCACAATGATTTGTGAGCTTATAGATCTGTTATTTCCACTATTGGGGGAAAATGTATTTTTCAACATTGAAACAATTATGACAATTATGCAAAATAATTGAGATTATCTGAAATAATTGCAAGCAGACGATTATGTAATAATTGTGAGTGACTAAAGATGGAGATACAACAGTTCAACAAATCCAAACTCAATGAATACACCAAATCTGCCACTTTAATTGAATCTGTGCTAAACTCTACTGATTTCCAATTAAATTAGAATAGTTGCACCACTGTATGGGCTATCAACAAATATGCAATAATCATTAATCATTTCAAGATTTTCTAAGGATATTTGCAACTTTTCTCTGGAAACATATGCATGCCCCTTTGGACACGTGTGAGCTGTATACAGTTCTTTAGATTTAAATGATTATAGTAAAATATGAGTAATGACAACCATATAAGTGTGAATTGATAAGTGTTGTTAAACACGCATTTTAAGTGATCTGGTTCAAATCGTACAATGTTATCATCCGAATGAGAGAAAAATCCCTCAGCATGACAACACAGCAGCCCACAGAATGTTCACTAAATGGTTTCACCAGCATCAAAAACACTGTTAGACAAAAGAATACCAAAACCCAAGATACAGTCAAGATATCCCGACAACACAAAAGTAAAAACATCACGACAAGAGCTTCAAATACATATTCTAGTAGTCCACATACAGACAAGAATGTCCAAAACTGCAATTTATGACCATACAAAATTGTCAACAAGGAAATTCCAGACCAGGACATTCCAGTTGCAAATCTGAACCCACAACCCTGTCTATAACCTCTTTTTGTGGTCTCTGATTCTTTATACTGCTGCCAGACCACAGTGACCATACGGTACATGGTCTACTCTGGGGCTACGTGACCCAGAGCAGAAACTCTGGACACACAGTCACATACACAGTCAAGTGCTTAGTATTACTTTAAAACATAAAGTTTATTAAAAAAAAACATCAAGCATCATTACCTCAAGTTAACATAATTGCAACTTATAAATGAAACGCAGGGTATTTTGCTGTTAACAATACATAAATAAAAATATAAAAAACAAAACAAAAAACAAAAAGTTGAGTTGGGAAGAGTCACCCCTAAATGTCAAAACTGAAAACAAATAAAGAGACTATCAAAGAGATAATCTGAGTTCCAGGCTCCAGCAGCCCAACAGGCAGCCAACACTCATCCAAATGTGGATGTCCTTATGTAGACTTTGCTGAGGTGGGCAAACATGTTGGACAATGCAAACACACGTGTACAGAACCACCTTGCTTGGAAAGATTAGACTACCAACATAGGAAAGAATAGCAACGTTCAGCAGCACTTGGAGGTTCTGTTCCTCAAGTCCCTAAACTCTAACTTGATAGGGAATAGAAAATGAACTGCTTCACTTTATTGTTAAAAGACACACTTTAAAAAAAAAATGTAATCATCAGGTCCTAGCCAATATAAAAATGCAACTGTTTGTGGGCATGCTGTGTTTGTGACGTGTGTTGGCTGACCATGAAAATGTCACGAGAGAAGGAGATAAGGTGCTCTCATCTAATCATGTTGTGTTCCTGACAAGGGCAAAGCGGCAGATAAACTCAAAATACCTGTGTGAATGCCAACACCTGATATTTTGGTCATTCTAAAAGAAAAATATGTTTTAATTGAGCAAGATAGTGGAAATAACTGGGAAGTAAAGAATGCTACGCCTCCTACCTCTAATCTCTTCTTTACAGTTTCTGTAATGCCTCAATGCCTTCAATTCTCAATATCCACACCATCAGTCACTAAATATTTACAGGGCAGGCTGCAGTTACAGTTGAGTTTTTCTCACCACACACAACTATCAAGTAGCCTATCACTGCAATTACTATATTGTCTTGTACTTATGCAAGGGAAACAAGGGAACTGGCAGTGGCATACTCATTTGTTACATTATTAGGGCACCCAAAAAGTCACTATACACTTTTTTTGCATGAGTTGCATCAACAGTCAAGTTAAATAGAATTTGAACTGTATCGAGTTTAAGTGAACAGAAAACAGCAACTGGCAGATTTAATTATGTTGTTATTCTTCTGGTCAGTATTAATTCAAGTTTCACACTCACCTGAGCCACAAACGACAAAGATGAACAGGGCCAGAAGCCAGGGTCCCACAGCCACTTTGTCATCCTGAGTGGTTCTCTGCAAAACACACACGCACGCACGCACGCGCACACACACACACACACACACACACACACACACACACACACACACACACACACACACACACACACACACACACACACACACACACACACACACACACACACAGTAAGAGATGACACCAATTTACATAGATCATGTCAACATAAAAAAACGTGCAGCTATATGTACTATCATTATAAATCAGTGACATGGAATGGGGAAAGATGCACCGTTGCAAGCTTTTGCACCTTATATCGATGGCCAAGTCCACACACACACACACACACACACACACACACACACACACACACACACACACACACACACACACACAGTGTGTCAACACATCTTGCTGATCAACAGCACAAATCAAGTTCCTATGAAATCATACAGCACAGTGGTTTTCAACACTTTTCATATCAAGGTCCATTCTATTATTCGGCATCGGAAAATGTAAAGATCCAACTCTCCATCATTTAGCTGGGGACCACCTGAAACCCCCTCAAGGACCACTGGTGGTCCCCGGACCACTGGTTGAGAACCACTGTCTAGCAGGTTCAAGCAGAAAAACAGACAGTTCTTGAATGAACAGTTCAGTACCGTCATATTTATATCTAAATCATATAAATATGGAAAGCACAGGGACGTGTGATGATAACGTTACCGTGGATTTGACGACGTTGCCTCTTTGTGTGATGTTTTTGCTGTGTTTCTCGTTGGCCATGCGGATCCTCTGTTTGGCGACCATCTTTCAATGCAGTTGTTTTTCTTTATATCTGGTAAAAAAAAACGACTCCGTGCCTGTAAAGGGTCTTCTTTGCTGCCGATACTCTACTTTAGTTTCAAAGTAAAGCACAGAGACAGATGAGGAAAGGCAACGGGTTACTAGTGCTACGTAGACAACAGTGACCCCGCCCACACCGGAAGAATTGTTCTTTTTTTTCTTCTTGTAACTCAAAATCT
Source organism: Gymnoscopelus microlampas (assembly GCF_963454915.1). NCBI lineage: Eukaryota > Metazoa > Chordata > Actinopteri > Myctophiformes > Myctophidae > Gymnoscopelus > Gymnoscopelus microlampas. The sequence goes on along the minus strand of NC_139942.1, from coordinate 31,168,287 downwards.
TTATTCAAAATCGTTCAAGACAAATTACAAGGTGTAGACTTAAAGGGCAAGACCACTTTGGTAGAGGTTTGGGTTGTGTAGTTACCTCGCCATGATGTAGCTCCAAAGGTGGTCAAGAAATGAAAAATAATTGCTGCATTGATTAGAAATTGATAATTCAAAATATGCTCTCCATTGACTTACATTGTACAGTAAAACAGCTCTCAAAGTCGCTCTTTTAGCATGTAAACGAATGTAAACAAAGTCGATTCAGACAAGAACATCACCAAACCCAGTACTGTTTATTTTTTAAATAAAAATGTTAACTTACTGTTGATTTAGCTATTTTTATTAGAAAGAAAACCTGGACTGGATCGGCGGATCCGGATCTTCAAATAGTAAAATCATCAGGAAGTTGACATTTTTATTAAAAAAATAAACAGTACTGGGTTTGGTGATGTTCTATATTGTCTGAATCAGCTTAGTTTGTGTTCGTTTATGGGCTAAAAGAGTGACTTTGAGAGCTGTTTCAGTGTACAATGTAAGTCAATGGGGAGCATATTTTTAATTATCAATTTCTAGTTAATGGAGCAATTATTTTTCATTTCTTGTCCACCTTTGGAGTTACATCATGGCAAGGTAACTACAAAAACCAAACCTCTACCAAAGTGGTCTTGCCCTTTAAGACAAAACATAATGAAACACATTTAAAACGATTACATTAACGCCATAGATTATTACAAGCACAAATCCCCCCTCCCCATAACAAGACAGTTGTTGTTGCTTGCATCTGTGCAGACTGTGCTGTCCTTTATGCATGTGGGTTTATATGTGGGGAGGGGGGCTGTATGTGAATGTGTACTTTTGTGAACATTTGAAAATAAAAAATATATATTAAAAAATAAATAATAATAACAAGACAGTTGTTACAACTGTTTTAGCCCTGATACATGACAGTCATGACTCATGGATGAACTTCAACCTGGTGTTTGCATTTTCTCCATTTACGACCCGTACATCTACATAAACGTTCAAATTTCAAATATAAAGAAATTACCCCATGGCCACGGATGTTAAAATTCTGTACGGGCCCTCAAAAGTACCCGCATCTTCCGTATTGTTCAATAAAAAAATGAATCCGATTGGTGGCCATTTTCTCTGTATTTTCGCCCTATGCTTTCAACTACGCGACCCTATCGTTGGGAGCGGTTGGGAAGTGTATTGCACTCTGATACATTATAACCCTCTAGGAATAAATGGCCATCAATCGGAGTAAAATGCTTTTCATTGAACAATACGGAAGATAAGGGTACTTCTTAGAGCCTGTACAGAATTCTAACATCCGTGGCCATTGGGTTAGCACTTTATATTTGAAATTTGAACCTTTATGTAGATGTACGGGTCAGAAATGTAGAAAGTGCAAACGAAAAGTGGAAGTTCATCCATGACGGTCGTGACAGACGAACGTCGTGTGATCATCCATGGCTACAACTGTTACAATAGTCCAAGCGTTTCGGGCCATATTTTGATGGAATCGTGCACTTTACGATACAAGCATGAAATTTGGCACACAGTTAGAGCATGCCATAAGGAACATTTTTGGCTATAGGGCCATCGCAGATTTGTCCTGTGGTAACCATGGCAGCCATTTTCCAAAATGGCCTCCATCTGCTGTTATTTTACCAATAACTCAGGTGCTAGACCACCTAGGATCTTGATTCTGGTGACTAATCCTACATTTTCAAGGATGAGGAATACAGTGGTACTATTTAGAATTGTCTTGTGGTAACCATGGCAGCCATCTTTCAAAATGGCCACCACCTGCTGTCATTTTACCAATGACTCAGGTGCTAGACCACCTAGGATCTTGATTCTGGTGACTAATCCTACATTTTCAAGAATGAGGAATACAGTGGTACTATTCACAACATGCTAGTAACTACCTAACTAACTACAGTACATGAGGAGGCTGATACTCGTGTCATATTACACCTAGAAGATGCTGTGAAGAAAGGGTATAGCAAGGTGACAATACGCACAGTAGACACGGATGTGCTAGTCCTGGCAGTAACGTCAGCCCAACGCCTCCACTTGACTGAGCTGTGGGTTGCTTTTGGAACTGGGAAAAGTTTCCGTAACTTAGCAGCTCATGAGATGGCAAGGGCATTAGGCCCAGATCGATGCTTAGCCTTACCCATGTTCGATGCCTTTACTGGATGTGACACAGTGTCATCTTTTGGAGGCAGAGGCAAGAAGACGGCATGGGAGACCTGGAAAACCTATGGTGACGTCACACGTGCCTTCAGTTCCTTAGCTGCCATCCCAGACAAAATAGATGACTGGATGGAGCCTCTGGAGCGTTTTGTGGTATTGCTCTATGACCGCACTAGCGGCCAGGCATCAGTGAACGGGCACGGAAGCAGCTATTCACCCAGAAGGGCAGAACAATTGATGGACTCCCCCCAACACGAGCTGCACTGATTCAACATACAAAGAGGGCAGCCTACGAAGCTGGCCATTGTTGGGGACAGGCGATGGTTGCAGCCCCTGAACTCCCATCCCCAGGTGAATGGGGGTGGAAGAGGAAGGAGACAGGTGAATACAAATAATTTAATCCACTTCTTTACACTTGTAAACCTGTGATCTGACAATAAAGCTGATTCTAATTTTGACAGGAGGATGGGAAGTGCACTGGACCACACAGAAGCGAGCCTGGCCTTTCGGGAACTCCTCCGCTGTGGTTGCAAAAAGGGATGCAGTGGACAATGCAGATGTGTTAAGGCAGCACTTCAGTGTACTGCCCTTTGCTACTGTGGTGGACTGTGCAACTAACATTGTGTAGATTATCTGGCTTTATTGAATAGACCCCTTAACAGACGACGTCACACTGATAAGAACCAGTCTGCGCGGATGCGCGCAATGAAACCCATTCTATCAGGTCTCGCGAGGACGCGCCTCACTAGCCAACACACAAGAGGGGGTTGGGGTGTGCTGAAATCAGCGCATCCCAAAACAACAGGTTGAGAATTGATTGCGTGAAACAATCACCTGTGCGTCCAGTCTCAATGTTGGTAAACAAATAATTGGTCTATATGCCATTAGGCTATGACTCATGAGTACTCTGCCTTTGTTGTGTCTTATAGTCCATTGAAAATGATTATGCAATACTACTACTAATAAAAGAAACAGTGAAGTACTGCATTCTTGACTCTCACGTGTCAGTTTGAAAACATCTACTGTACTACATCATTACATATTTTGATGGGTTTATTATTATTTAATTAACTGAATGCCAGATATATGCAGTTAGGTAGTAAAATGTTGTAAATAGTACCGCTGTATTCCTCATCCTTGAAAATGTAGGATTAGTCACCAGAATCAAGATCCTAGGTGGTCTAGCACCTGAGTTACTGGTAAAATAACAGCAGATGGAGGCCATTTGGGAAAATGGCTGCCATGGTTACCACAGGACAAATCTGCGATGGCCCTATAGCCAAAAATGTTCCTTATGGCATGCTCTAACTGTGTGCCAAATTTCATGCTTGTATCGTAAAGTGCACGATTCTGGCCCGAAACGCCTGGACTACAACGTCCCTCAAGCTTTTCATTGCGACCACCGCAGTAAAATTACCACGAGAAAAATAGAACAAGAAAAATATCATACTATTTTCCAGATTTTCCGTGCAAATCTTTCCAGAACAATGTGCATTGAAAAATAGATTACACCTATTTTGTTTTTATTTGTATATTTTTATGTAACATGATTGCACAATGCATATGTGTTTTCTTGCTCCATTTATTTCCTCATTCATCCTTCATCCCGATTCAATATTGGTCGCGCTGTGATTGGCTTGTTGGTTGTCATGGTAACTGAACTCAACGTTGATGAATACACCATATTTTGAGGAGACTCCATTGGCCTACCTTTTTAAATGAATAATACAAATATGATTGTAATAATGAGCCTATTTGTTTAAACAAGATAGTCTGTTTATATAACATCTATACTTATATGCGTTTTTAGGCTACCGTCTTACTCTTGACTGAGCATCTTTGAATTGTAACATGACAGGCGGAAGCTGGCACCAGCACATCCACGGATTGGCAACAAGAATGGTCAGCAGAGGGCAACAATGCTGCGTCGACCCATATACTGTCAACCCTGGGGTTTTCTAGCAGCCGCTGAGCTACTAAAATATATTCCACTAACAACCTCAGATGCTATGGGAAGCCACTGCTATGGGAAGCCACTGCTTCCTGCCGCCCAAAGTGCCTGGCAGTATGCCATTGCTGCTGATGATCCCAGGGTCCTCTGCCCTGATGAACATGCTCGCTTTGGAGCAGTGCTTTGGAGCAGTGCTTTGGAGCAGTGCTTTGGAGCAGTGATTCGGCTGGCCTGCATTCCAGAATGAAGCCAAGGAACAACTGTCTCCCAGGACACAGGGCACCCTGCATTCTCTTGCCTGAAACAAGAGGAATTTGCCATCCATGCCGGTCAGCTCAATGGCCCTGAGATTTGGAGGTCAGGGGTTCAATACCTGGCATAGTCTTATCAAAGACTATACAAATGGTACACAATGCCTCCTGCATGCATTGATTGATTGATTGATAGAATACTTTATTAACAGTTTGCAAATAGTATACAGTGATACACTTATACATGCTAAAAGGATCACACAAAAAGCCCTGAGGGCTTGTTGTGGTCCTGTGTATTCAACTCATCAAGACATTTAAAGACACTATAATATACAATAATATACAAGACATCATTAACAGTAGTAGCAATAAACATGTACAGTAAACAGTTGAGGGGGGGGGGGTCATTTCTGGTGTTAAGCTTAGAATACTTTTCTAGGACAGTTACAAATTGCAGACAGGTGTTCTTTTATTCAGCATGAAGGGTTGAATTGGGGGTGAGTCCCTTCGTGCAACATACTAGCATGTCCAGGTAGTGTGTTGGGTTCTTAATAGCCATGAAGAATGTTTTGGGGATTCATGTTTTACGTTGTTTTATGTTTTATAATGTATTCACCATTTGGCTTTTATTTGATGTGTGTTAAATTTAGGGGATGATAGCACCCCTATAAATGAAGGGCAATGCTTGTATATCAAGCTGCATTAGGCCAGTGGTTTTCAACCCGTGGGTCGGGACCCCCAGGGGGGTTCCCATATGATTTTAAGGGGGTCCTTAGATAAAGTGACAGTTTAATACATTTTTTTTTAAAGAAAGATAAGAAAAAGACCATTACTGCATAGAAAGTAATGAACAAACTATACAGTAAAAACTGGTCAAACATTGGCCAAATTATCAAATAATATAAGAAAGAGGCAAAAATTGAAAAGAATAGCCGATCTACAAGCTCACAATGCCTCGCAATGCAAGGCGGTGTGAGCTTGTAGATCTGCTATTTTCACAATATTACTGTTGTTACAATTTACTTACTTCTCTACGTTCAGACCATCTCCACAAGCATGTTCACCTGTTTGGCCCAGAAGCAGAATGGGCAATGCACATAATACAGGCCTCCAACTGGGCTTCGACTGCTCTGGCCTGCGTAAGACAAGCATTGTGCATGGGTGGAGGAGGAAACAGCTGAAGAAGAGACAGTAGTACAGAGGTTGGCTCCAGTTTCACCTGCCAGTCATGAAAGGTACCGAGGAGGCAGAAGCCAAGGCAACGCCCCCAGCCTGGCTGCTACTGAGTGAGCCCTGTGATGAGGTCAAGAGCAGTTAGTATCAACACTTGGAGCAAGCCGGTAGCTATAGTATTTCTCAAGAAGTGGGTTTCAAAGTGTTGTCTGCGGACCTCCAGGGGTCCTTGAGGGGGTTCCAGGGGTCCCAGCCAAATGAGTCACATTACATAGTGACTGCACCTGTTTCATTTAACCCTATATTTATTTGCATCTGTGATTTGTGTTAATTAGTTCAAATGTCTGATATTGTTTTTCATTTTATGTATTGTATTTTAAAACTATACTTGTTTTCATGCTGTAATCAGGGCGTCCTTGAAAAAAGAGAGCTTGCCTTCCCTGAATAAATAAAGGAAAAAGAAAGACAGAGTCGTTTAACTTCAAACAGCTATTTTCTCAGGGCAGCAACCTGGGGAAGAGTTAGCATACTTGAAACACGTTGCTGAATAGTCTGTAAGGTTTTGTTGCTATATAGCAACATATGCTTTTCAGAAAACTGTTAGGATTTAGTAGGCGTTTTAAGAATCGGCCTCACTACAATGACAATGGGTTAATGTCATTGTAATTCAATCCACCTTTAGTATTACAATATGGAAAATGCTATGAATGACTGTTCTAACAATTTCAATATGACCTAAATTATATACTTCTCATGTACAATTTACATACTTCATTTAATTTCAAGCAAACTATCTTTGCATATCTGGGTCCCTGGACCTAATCATGGACCGAAAAGTACATTTTCGGTAGGCCTATGTGACATGATATTATTCGAAAAGACCTCATTTAGAACAAAGACGCAGACCCAATTCATGTCTCAAGCTTGAAACTCCAACCTTTTATTCAGATGTGAATGTTTCACCCAGGAACTTCTTCAGTTAACAGCAGGTGACGGACACATCCTTATATGGGCATAGTCACATGTCCCGCAGTCTTGTGGGAATAAAATGTCAGTCACACACAATACATTCAGCCAAATTACTATATAGGCTACTGTTACTGTACGTCCTGACTCCTGTCGTGCTGTCCCGTTGCCAGCAGAGAGCGCACTTGTATCATGAATTTACAATTGATTCAACGATTCCAAAACTGTGTCAACGCTTGTGGCGAGTTCAGACATAGGTCACACATACAGCATTAGATTAGGCTACTGTCGCATTTCAACACAGAAACGTTAATAATACATATGTTAATTTTGTTGGCCTATAGGCCATGGCACCCAGTTACAAAACAGAGAAAAATATTTAGCAAGTCTTTGTACAATTCGCTGTAATTTATTTGTTCAAATAATTAAGAAACGTATAGGTACCGTTATAGGTAGGCTATGCTGTACAGAAATTTGGTTTTCAGAATGTCAATTCAGATAGACGCTGCATTGAAGCACCCCCCCCCCCTACACACACACACACGCACGCACGCACGCACACACACACACACACACACACACACACACACACACACACACACACACACACACACACACACACACACACACACACACACACACACTTTTTAAAGAATAAATAAATAAAAGATAAATGAATGAATGATAACCTAATGACCTATTATGCACTCACCCCCAAAACTAAAACATGTCTATAATATTTCCAGAAATCGTCATCTATTATTATCCAATCCATCCATGTGAAAATACATAATTTCCATCGTCGGTGCATTTAACGATATCCATCTCGGTCTGCAAGACAGCAGCTCAACCAGCTGAAGTAGCCTAAAAGCTGAATAAATGCAGTTCAACCTTCACTCGGCTGTGTGACTCTCTCTCTCGGATAGATGCGCCCCCCCCCCTCTCTCTCCCTCTCTCTCTCTCTCTCTCTCTCTCTCTCTCTCTCTCTCTCTCTCTCTCTCTCTCTCTCTCTCTCTCTCTCTCTCTCTCTCTCTCTCTCTCTCTCTCTCTCTCTCTCTCTCTCTCTCTCCTTTTACTACACATGTGGGCAGATGCCCCCCCCTCTCTCTCTCCTTACCATGAATGAACAAGCTCTCCAAGTCCCTCTTGCGTGTCAGGGACAGTTGCGTGCGAAGGGCACGTGAGGTCAATGCGACCAATGAATCCGCCACCTGAAACACACTATTCTGGCCGTCTATAAAACACCCAACCCGGCATCTTTTACCAATGGCTCCGATTTGATCCAAGAAAACATAGATACAAAAATAACTGCTAGATTTACTTCTTTAACTCTGTAAACCTACTTCAAAAAGCTGGACACCGCAACACGTTTTGGTGAGTCAATATTGCCTAATTACTGCTGAGTGGCCACTCCACTTGCTTACACATACATAGCCTACTAATTATGCAGAATGTTCCATTACACAAGTTTTCAAATGTATAAAAAACCTTTGAAAATAGCAGATCTACAAGCTCATAGATCTGAGCTTGTAGATCAGCTAATTTTAAATTGCCAAAGTATGTATATATATATATATATATATATATATAGTATGTATATATATAGTATATATATATATATATATATATATATATATATATAGTTGTTTTAATTACTGTCAACAATTACTTGTTTCTTATTGGCTCTTCCCCACTGCCAATCAAGGCATCCATGCAATAATTAAATCTGGTGTATTTGAATGGTTTCTATGATTTATGATGTGACAGTGCATGATATTGCTTCGTCTAATAATATTTATGACTTTAATTACTTATTTTTTTTTGCATCTATCCACATGTGTTCAGATGATGATTCCACCAGGAGCAGGAGAGTGTCTCTATGCTGGCCGGAAGAGGAGGAAACCTGTCCAAAAACAGTTGAGTTTCTTGCTCTTATACTCTTTGTAACATGTTATTGACTGCCTCAAGCAGTAGGCCTATTACACAACTTTTGTTAAAACTTTGTGTATGTTCATGAGCTATGTGGTGAGTCTAAAACCTTTCAACAGAAACCTGTTGGTTGTTACAGTAGCCTAATTATCCTCCTCCTCCTTATATTGACACCAACGTTTACTAATACTAACAGAGTTGCAACTGGTTAGCCATACAAACCTAAACTTCTATTTATGATAGCAGCTGTAATAGAGAAACTATTGACAATATATCTTTACTGATGACAAGAGCTGGAGAAGGGAGAGGTGAAAAAGGAATGCAAGAGAACATAAATGCAATTGTGCACACATTTAGACATTTACGAAACAGGCCTACAATAAATGTGTAAATCAAACACACAAGACAACATAACCAACTTACTCTTGGGGGTGAGAATGCGTTGACTTAATTACACGCCCCATGAAGCCTTGAATTCATGGAGATTTTTTTCTCCATGAATTCAAGCCTTTATGGGGTGTGTATAGAAAATAAGTATTTTTTGGGGTGAACTATTCCTTTAACAGAGCATCTACATAGCTTACATAGCAGTCAGGGAAGAGACCTCATATACAGTATAACCATACTTCAACTTTTATGATTTTTCCCCATAAATTTATGTCATCATACAAGAGCGTTGCACATAAGTAGTGAAAATAACAGATCTACGTGACCGTCGCTGCGCTGTCTATTTTCACTATTTTATATTTAAAAAAATGTATATAATAAAAAAGGAATAGTTTTGGACAGGTTTCCACCCAACGGCAGCAATATGCATAAGAACATAACACTTAAATTATCTTAATGTATAGTTGAGATTTTTTAAATGGAATGCACCAGTTATTAGAATAATGATTATTATTATTATTAGGTCTACTTGATTAACTTATGTCTTGGTCCAATTAACTTTCTTGACTTTAACAATAGAGTAGACAATATTTAATTTGTTGCACCAATAAAGAATTGTCAGCTTAATGATTTCAGAACCGTAGATGTTCAATAATACTATTCAATACCACTTTAATGCTGCTTATAACATCATTAGTAATATTTTGGCTACTTATTTATAATTTACTGGCATGCAAAATTATTCTGCTAAATACCTAAATATTTTTTTCAGATTGATTCTAATTTAGCAAGACTCCAAGAGTTAATTAAACATTAGCATTGGACCTAGGTACAATTTCTTTTATACTATACAAGATAAATGAACACTCTGGATTTTACTGTGATTTTATTGCTTTGTGCAGGACAAAGTATTGTAAAAGTATCATTCTTCTAACACACAACTATAGCCAAAGACATGAATGTGATATATAGCTTTAAAGTTGGGCTCAGGCTCTCGGAATAAATACAAACATTTAACCTAATCAAAATCAGTCCGTTATTTTCTAGCAGTGCCCTAATTCAATGGCTTTCAAATTCTTTCATGTCAAGGACACCCAAGATTTGTGTTGTTAAAATATTCAGAAATATTAAAACATCTTCGACATTTTTCAAGAAAAAAAAGCAGATCTACAAGCTCGTTGTGAGCTTGCTGGGGACCCCCTGGAACCTCAAGGACCCCTGGGGGTCCCTGGACCCCACTTTGAGAACCACTGCCCTAAGTGATTAAAATGTCATATTATGTTTTATTTTATTGTATTTTGATTGCATCATAGCAGAGGCTGGGTTCAAATCCCAGGTAGAACGTAAAAGTTATTTAAAGATTTTTTTTCTTAATTTTTCCCCCTAATATATTTAGACAGTACAGCAGAGGTAGACAGGAAGGAGAGGGCAGAGAAAGTGATTGACATGTGACACAAGTCACAAGCCTCATTTGTAGATAATTGGTTGATTTGTCAGGTTGTGTGTACATAGTACATGTGAAATCAATAAGGAATCACAGCATTCATTCAGATACCAATACGCCTCTCTCGGATTCAATGTTTGCTTTTTTTCTTCTAACACTGTAATAATGGTTCTTTATTGATAGTTGTCACCATTGTAAAGGAGGAATCTTTAAATGTGTCCCCAAGGCTTAAAAGGTCTGAATTCATTAGGCAATTAATTGCATGAATTGTGTATGTAACCTTTATTTAACCAGGAGAGTCACATTGAGGTATGAAACCTCTTTTGCAAGTGAGACCTGGCCATCAAATTACAAAATGATAACAAAGAGTGCAACAAACCTTTGTGGAAAGGTTTGTTGTGGAAAGGTATTTTTCAAGTGTCAATTTAGAACCTCTATTCTGCTAAATAAACTCCTCAGTGTTCATTTATTTATTTTTTTAACTCTGGGGGTTTATAATTTTCTCACACAGGATGTGAGCACTGGTTTCCACCGACATTTTTAGGCTCCTGTTGCAGTGAAGTTATATTTTATAGTTCTTACTACTTTGTATGTCGTGCTAGCTCTTGATCTCTCCCTCTCTCTGCCCCCCCCCCACCCCCCCCCCCCCCCCATCCATACCAGGAAGCCTTCGGCATCCACTGTGAAGACCAACCCGTCCAAACGGCACAGGGACCGTCTCAACGCAGAGCTGGACCGGCTGGCCAGTCTGCTGCCCTTCACCCCAGATGTGATCTCCAAGCTGGACAAGCTGTCTGTCCTCCGCCTCGCTGTTTCCTACCTCCGTGTCAAGAGCTTCTTCCAAGGTGGGCAGTGACACACCGTGAAAATCTGAGTGTACAAATGTAACCAAATCGACCCTTAAGCACTTACTTGAACCCCAGGCATCCCTATTCTGGGGGGAACGTTGCCAGAAATAGCAGACTGACTGACGGGTTTGTATGACTGACTGTTTATTAGGAACTTTATAAGAAAAGGGCTGGAAAAGAAAGGTCAGCAAGTACAGTTGCAACTCAGGTCCGTTTTACTAATATAAGGGTTTAAACTTTAAGTGGTCCAACTGGTAACATTTATACACTCTCAGTTACAAATGGGTAAATTATCACTGAGGATTTTATTGTGTACGTGCGTGCGTGCGTGCGTGCGTGCGTGCGTGCGTGTATGTGTGTTAGGGTGAGTGTGGGTGTGTGTGTGCGTGCGTGCGTGCGTGCGTGTGTGTGTGTTAGGGTGAGTGTGGGTGTCGTTATACCATATACTAAATTGAACTTGGTGTGTTCGCAACAGGCTGTTGAATTGCAAGCAAATGTCCACTTATACAAACTGCAACTTGTTGTAGATCAGATGGGGGAGCTTGCAGGTGATGGTTGGAGGAGGCAATCTGTCTGTATATTAGGGACTTTACAGGAAATTAACCTTTTAGAAAAGGTCAGCAATTGTCTCTACATGACCTAATAACTGTAAATACTGCGGGTAATTGGTCAAGGTCAAAGGTCACAAAATCGGTCAAAATAGTTTTGGCTATAATTCCATAAAAGTCCACTTTAATTGAAACTCACCCAGTATGTCTTCTGTTTGAAGGGGACTGTGATTTGTGAGCACTTGTTCTCTCTCTTCATATGTCTCTGTACCCACTGGTGTGTGTCATTTCTTGTCTAGTGTCTGCCTGGTAATTGTACAGATTGGGCTGTCACCATAACAGAGACCTAAGTAACTGACCTGCTACTGCAGCAGACAGTCTAGGCGTCTGCTATGACGCTCAACAGGAACAGAGCTGAGAGAACACAACGTGTGTGTGTCTGTCTGCCTGTGAAATCCACCACATGAGCTCTTTGTTGACCTTAACACTATTGTTAAGGTCTTGTCTTACACAATTACATTGGAGTTAAGAAGGCTGTGTGTGCATGTGTGTGGTGAGCATTTGTGTGCCAGTGTAAATGTGAAGCGACAGCACATTATGTCTGGTTTAATTCAATATCGGGTGCGTGTGTGCGTGCTTGCATGCATGCGTGTGCGTGCGTGCGTGCTTGCATGCGTGTGTGCGTGCGTGCGTGCGTGCGTGCGTGTGTGTGTGTGTGTGTGTGTGCACAATGCGCATGCATGTGTAACTGGTGAACTAAATGAAATAAGGGGTAGCAAGTATATTTAAAGTGGTTGTGGTTTCTGTTGAAGAGTGACGTGCATGGAGCACCAAAGTGAAACTTTATCGTGGTCACGCCCCTGGTTCAATAGGCCTTACTTTTGAATCAAGAGGTCTCAAGTCCTCACAAACAAAAGACGTAATCCAGTTGCAATCTTCATTTCAAGAATAGTTTTGTGCCACACTATTCTAAGAAAGATGATCCATGAAAAGAAACAACGTTCCAACCTAAAAGTCTTTAACTACCAGTGTGTCATGCCATGCTAATGTTCTTACTTTCCCACCTGATGGGTCGATCACCCCTGAAATAATTTAAGACTAGATTTGTGCTTTATCTTTGTTTGGCTCGCCACAGCTCTACTTCATGAAGTATGTACTATATTCCCCATTGATCTCATTTTTGTTCAGAGACTGTAGGGCAATGGCAACACAGTCAGAGATGTTCAAAAGTTATTGTCACGTGGCGACATTCTCCTTGCATGTTTTGATTTCACAGCTACTGTAAGTAAAACTGGATTTCCTCGTGAAATTTGAGGGGATATTGTGAAATTCAGGAGAGAGAGTTTTTTTATCGGTACCAGTCGTGGAGTGTAGTGTTGCTATTCAGTAACAATTGCAACAGCTCACCTTGTTAAGCAATTATACTGTATTATACTCTCAAGCTACTCTTAATTATTGTGAGCTTGTTGATGTGCTATTTTCAGCGCGCAACACCGGCACGCAACCAGTGTAACTCAGGCATTAGCTAGCACTCCACTCTGCATTACCCTGCCAGATGGGAGGGAGACATACTGTAGATAGAAGGAGAGAGAGAAAGACCAAGTGGTTCAGAGTCATGGACGAGCATGTCAACCATACAATTCAATAATGTGTGAGTCAAACCCTGTCAAGCTTGAGAGAGTTCCAAATCGCCTGTAACTCGTTTATCTCATTTCCACAGCTACTGCCAAATCCGGCTCCAGACAAATCAGTTGTAGTTAGACGTGTTTCAAGTGTTTGGAAAAATGTGGACAAGTATTTGATTGGTTGATTGATTGAATCATTTATTCATACACTTAGCATGAATATGCATCTTGAAGTTCAGATCACAAGTGGACACAGTTCTAAACACAGGTCTGCAAATGCACTGAGGATGTATTGAGCTATCACACAGACCACATTCAGGGGTGGTCAGGGATGCAATCTCTTCGCCGAAAATCGCCAGTGGTGTAAAGTAACTAACTACATTTACTCAAGTACTGTACTTAAGTACACTTTTTGAGGATTTTTTACTTTACTGTAGTGTTGCCAATTTTCAATACTTTTACTTCTACACCACTACATCTCAGAGGCAAATATTGTACTTTTTACTCCACTACAATTATTTAGTAACTATTTAACTTTAGTTACTAATTACTTAACAACACTAATTACTTAATTACACATAACAACACGTCGCAAAGCGACGTGTTGTTATGTGTGTGGCAATTTGCATATTGCAGATTGAGATACATTTTGAGATGCATTTTTGATAACAACACGTCGCAAAGCGACGTGTTGTTATGTGTGTGGTAATTTGCATATTGCAGATTGAGATACATTTTGAGGCGTGAACTGCTATGCATGGGGGCGGATTTGAACCCGGATCCATGCGCTCACAAGGAGCATAGGTCTGTGCACTAACTGGCTCACCCACAAATAGCTGTTTTTCAGTACAGAACACATTTTACTTTCTCAATTGAGCTAAAACAGGACAATAAAATAGAAAAAAACACATTTACATGTAAAACATATGTATAAATAGAGCCAATAAAAAACATCAAAGCAAAAACCGTCTCACATGTGTGATGACATTTTTTGGTGGTGTATTTAAAGAGTGCTTGCGTGCGTGCAAGGCACATACACATGCGCGAGTGCGCCCATGCACGCGCATGTGTGTGGCTGGATGTTTGTGTACTGTGCAAGAAAGCTCTCTTCTTTCTAATGAATCCAAACATCTGCATTACTTCATGCTTCAATGTGCCTGACAATCCTATGATATCACATGTGCATATGCATGCAGCTGATTAATAAAACATAGAGCTATCCATAGTGTGCATAGGTTGCAGTCTCATATTTCACACAATGCTCCAGCTTAAAAGGCACCCACGTGCACACAATGCAAATGCATATATTATGTATTTGCTCAGGCTTACTATGCCCTCATAGAGTGTTGGTATTTTGGCCAGGGGGGATGATGCTGTATAGAGTCAGACAGAGGAGAAAACGATTACTCGTCACGCTATAGCGTGAGGTAGGGATGACCCCAATATGTCACCCACAGGCTGAGGGGCACTGTGCTTGATCTTTTGGCTCTGTGATTAGAACCCAAGCCATTTGGCAACAAGACATTGTGCTTTTGTCCTGAAGCTGGGATGGACAGGATTCAATGTGCATTGGTTCTTATGTACTGGGATACATGGAAGATGCACCATAACGTTAGATTGTTCAGAAAACTGCTTTACCCAAAATATCCCATGCAACATGTTGCATCGCGACATGTTGTGAGCTTATAGATCTACTATTTTTTTAAACCTTTTTAAATGTTTGTACATTTTAGTAAAAACTTTTTCTTACATCTTTGAACATTTTTGCCTATAATGACATGCCCAAAATAGCAACACCAGGTTGAAAGCGGTTAAGGAAGGATTTTTGCTTAATGCAAACAATATGAATGTGTGACTTCAAACAAAGACACATTTTCCCAATTTAAAGTCTTGGCCTTGTTTGTTTTTGTCAGTCAAGAAACCAATGCAATCCTCAGTGACTATTTGTACGCTCTCAGAGTTAAATGAAGACAGGCTTGTCCTGTGAATGATTAGAATTTTCTAGTAGTGAGATTTAGGTTTACAATAATTAGATTTGACTATTGCATGTGAGTTTGACAACAATATATTTTGTCTAACATTATGATTGCTGGGGTGAAATAGGATTGTTACAGCAGATTAACAGTAGAGAGAAGAAAACATCAACTATGTATATTGCGCAAAGTTGCACTTGAGTACTGTACAGAGAACGATTAAGATTGAATTACCATGCAACTCTTTGTGTCTATTAGGGGAGGCATACAATTTACTGCATATTTGAATTAAATGTTATTGTTAAATCCACCAAATAAGTTCCCAGTGACTAGAAAAACAAGATAATATAGTGTAACACAGTCAATCAATGGCAGATAGGTAAATGACAGTATTTTTTCAAATATTTATGGATGCTTATGAAAAGGCATTTCAATGAAACAGTAGTATAAAACCGTGATGTGAAGATAATAATTTAAGTATTGCATATTAACCCTGAAACACACAGTAGTATCAGTACCGGATGTGGAGATAAAATGGAATGTGAATTAATGTTCAGTACGCTGAATGTTCTCAGGATATGGCTGGCTGATCATTAACACAGCTCTTGTCAACAAACTGTCTTTCATGCCAACTTGAATCCCTTGCTGATTCCCAAGGACCCATGATCCCATGATGGTAGAACACACACGCGCACGCACGCACGCACACACGCACGCACGCACGCACAGACACACACACAGACAGACCCTTTGACACGCAACTCAATAATTAGAATGTGGTGGCCCTCATTGATTCCAACATGTTCAGTTACTGTACATTAAAACATGCACACGCACGTCTCACACACACACACACACACACACACACACACACACACACACACACACACACACACACACACACACACACACACACACACACACACACACACACACACACACACACACACACACACAAACACACACACACACACACACACACACTCACGCCACATATCGTCGCTGTCGTGTCGGGTGGAAACCTTGTATGTCCAAAACGGTTACTGTTCAGTGGATGAAAAAAATAACCTGTGTTCCACTTCCAATGGATCAAATGTAGTTATTATTTAGTTATTGTTAATACTTTTCGTTCGTTCAATATTTATAAAACTCACAGACACACAAATCATTTCAATGATAGCATAAATAGCAGCTCACAACGTGTCGTGAGCTTATATATCGACTATTTTTGCTGCTTTTGTGTGACACTGTAGTACGAAGAAGTAGAACATAAGTTGAAATATGGAGATACAAGGCCCGACAGCAACGATATGCAGGCACAGGCATAATATGAATAAGCACATACTGTACAGTAGGCATTCACATGAAAACACCCACCGACCCCCCTTCCCACACACACACACACACACACACACACACACACACACACACACACACACACACACACACCCTTCCTGATCACTTAGGGGTCAATGCTTGTGAGGTCTTCATCGACTCACACAATACAGCCCATCAGCTTGGATGTCAACGTACAGTGGAATCTAATTGCTGAAGGAAGCGACCCCATTAAAGCAGATGAAAGCATTGTCCCGGCCACAGCAATGCTGTCCTTTGTTCCTGTGTGGGACGGCGCCATACAATATGTCTGTCTGAGACCACACCTCACTTCCACACCATGGACAAAACAACCATGCAAGTATAGTGAACTTCAAAATGGTCTTTATTCAACTTTGTCAGATCAGCAAAACTCCAGCATTCCCGCCATGAGATCAGATGAAATAGAATTACAGTAGGATGACACTGCAGCAGAAGAAACTGAGCACATCTTCAGCACAGCCCCACCTGTACCTTCAATGAGTGACATGTAGGGATGCAACCCAGTATTTGCACAATTATGTTCAAACAGTACAATATTATGAATGTGTTAATCTCAACACTTAAGTAAAACGAAATTTATGATATTTGGCACAAGGAAAAAAAAATTTTAAATAATGATGTTGAGATAGAAAGAGTGTATGAAAATACATTTTTGGGTGTAATAATTGATGGTAAATTAAACTTTCAGATTTCATATAAATAATGTAAAAATAAAAATGTCTAAAATTATTGCAATATTACATAAAACCAAACATATTCTAAATCAGAAGACACTATATATATTATTGTGTTCTCTCATAGTCCCATATATTAACCCAATGTTCATATTACAGAAGAGAGCTATAAGAATAATAACTAGAACAGATTACTATGAACCAACTAATAAACTTTTTATCAAATTGTGCTAATAGAATACAAGGCGCACAATAATCAACTCCCGATCTGCATTCAGAGGCTGTTTGGAGCTAAAGAGACCAGGTATTGGTTGAGGGGAGCTAATATGCTTAAGGTAACTAAGGCCAGAACAAATATAAAAAAAACAATGTGTTTCTGAAAAATACAAATACAAATATGGAATAACTGTGAAAATGATTTAAAAATATGTAGTTCTATTGGCACATTTAAGAAAATGTATAACATTAATATGGTAATGAAATATATTAATATAATATGATATGATAATTATATACGCTGCCATAGGAAATATAGTGATGTGTAATTGTTAATTATGCAATTATTTAAAGTATAGAGGTATTAGTAATGATTGATTATGCAATTCATTTTCTGTTTTATATAGCTTAGAAATATTATATATATATATATATATATATATATATATATATATATATATATATATATATATATATATATATATATATACTATATATATATATATATATATATATATATATATATATATATATATATATATATATATATATATATATATATATTATATATTTATATAGTATAGAAATATTTTCTTTTTGAATGAAAGTATACAATTGTTTTTCTGTTTTAAATAGATTATTTAATGCAAGAAGGGTAGGCACTACGCCTTTTCGGTCAAGCAGTTTTGCGCTGCTTTGTTTTTGTTTTTAATTGTTTTGTCTTTTATTGTATGAAATGCCATATTGTCACCTTGTTAAACTAATGGCCTAAGTCATTTTTTGAGGAAAATTATATTTTTGCCTAAGTCAGCTCCTCATGACACTGGCCACCTCTGGTAAAATCGCCTATCTCCTAATTGAAAAGGATCATGCTGTTCCCTCTCCTTTTAGTATAATGGCCTAACTCCATAGTGTGACTTAGGCCAAAATAGGCTATTTTTTTTTTGGCCTAAGTCACATGGTTTTGTGACTTAGTCCAAATTATTTACTGATTTAGGCCATTTAAAAAAAAATGTTTTGGCCTAAGTCAGATTTAATCCTATTTAAACCTATTTAAATCTCTTATGTTACATAACTGACAGAGAATGTTATTTTTATTTTAATAGTCATAATTTGTTATAAACATTTTGGGTGAAATGATTAAGAAATATCATATAGTTTTGTTTTGGATCAGTTTTTTTTTTTTCCTGAAAAACATTTTTTAGTTTAGCAAGGCAACGATATGTGTGTATGGTTAATGACCGAAATAAACTTTAACTAACTAACTAACAGTAACAGCATTTACCCATAATGTGCAATTCTTGTCATGGCTCAATTCGTGAACCACCCCTTAAAGGCGCTGTAAGTCATATATCTTTTGTTAAAATCAGTGTTAAATAGCTCTATATTCGATTCCATTGCTAGTATAGTGTTTCTTCAGTAACATGGATGTCTCTCCAAAATATGTAACCCACTTGAAAATGTAATTTCTCTTTCTCTTTTTACAACAAGGGTTCTTTTATTAGTTTGAAATGATAATAATTAAAAAACGAGTGTTTAAATCTTTTTTTTTAAGAGAAACTGCTATAAATCATAACCGTATGAACTTTTTGGTTGATACAAAAGGGCCACAAGGAGCCATATCACTTACAGCACCTTTAAGAAACACTGCTATAAATGATCTCCGTATGAACTTTTTGGTTGATACAAAAGATCCACAAGGAGCCTTTTGTGTCCTTTTGTGCTAGGGGTTGAAGTATGGGGATCGTGTGGTCAGGTATTAGGCCATTTCTTTGTCAGAGCATCAGTGTCTATCCGTGTTAAGATGACGTAGTTTTGGGAGGATTGCATGAATTCGTTAATCTCACAGCTTAGAGATGCCGCGTTTGGAGAGAAAATAATTGATGTGGATAGAGGAGCAGAGGGCAGATGAAAGACAAACAAAACAAACAGAAAAGAAGAGACGGAAAAGAGAAAGACAAATAGAGAAAGTGACATAAGAAAAAAGAAGAGGTTTGGAAAAACAGCGCACGGGATCCATGACACTCTGCAACCGGCTCTCGAAAAGTTTGGAGGGACCATCGTACCTAGCGACCCACATATAGACAGAATGGCTTACACTAGCTGAGGTAGCTGCTAAAAAAGAGACGAAAGAAGGATGACAACATAAAAAATAAAAAAAAGGGAGGAACTGATGTCTCACTGTTCAAGTCACTGAACTTAAGCCTTCAATTTATGGTGAAATGGTGCGAAAAGAGTTGTAATCACTTCCGTTCCATTCACAGCACATCACAAGTATTTTGCTAACACTTGTGAGCATTTCTGTGCCTGTGAAGCAACTGCAACCAGACGATTCAGAATGAAAGAAACTTGAACCACAACTGACCTTTCTAACCTCCATGTCCGCTGTGTGTGGGTTTACATGTGCAATGTACCTTTAAGGCTGTGTTTGGTATAGCGTGTAGCGACAGTACAGTGGGCGAGCGGCTTGCGTGACTCAAACAGACTGAGGTTCTGACCTCAGAGATGCCATGAAAACGATCTGCCGATTAGAGCGAGGCAACACAGGGGACCTGGCAGGCAAAAATGAGCCTGGGGCAAGGGGGAGAGGAGAAGAGACTAGGGAGGAGAGGAGAGGATGAGAGTGGGAGAAGATCAGATCACAAGAAATAGGAAAGGTTTGGTAGGATAGAGGGGAGAGAGGTCAATGTGGGAGAGGAGAAATGAAAGAAAGGAAAGGAGAGGCAGTAGAAGGTTGTTGTTGTTGTTGTTTTTTGGGGGGGGGGTTGTCATGAGTAGACAAAAGGAATAAAAGACTAAGACGAGGGATGCGTGGAAAGAGGAAGAATTGAGAGGAGAAGGAAGAGGAGAGAACATAGGTAACATGCAGGGGGCACAAATTAGATTAGAATGGATTCCTGTGTTCTCTCAAAGCAAGGGAGTGTGTATTTTTAGATATATGGACCCAGCACACTGGAGTGTGTCCTCCTGAGTCTCCTGACTATTACAGGGAATGCACGGAATTGGAAAATAGTTGCTGAGATGTATGACCTGCATATTGTATTGTATGTTTGAATGACGTTTGAATTGATTATTATATCACTGCCATTCTGCCAACTTCCTGGTGACTTTGTCACACATAAATAGACACAGGAAATTGAAAATAAATCTGCTGGTAGATTTTTATATTCTGACATTTTTCTGGGCAGTATAGTGTACTGTAGCACTGATAACTGTAGCATTGATTTATATATTTGCATTTATTGTAGTGAAGAGAGAGAAGCCTTTAGCATAGTTAGACTTAGATATAAACTAAAGATGAGGATGACATAAATATCCCTCCACTGTGGCCAGGCAGACCAATGAACAACTGTGCAATGAAGTGTACACATCTTCGAGGGAAGCTATAGGCGTAACGTTGTTCATCCAGAATGTATTGTAAAGGTATGATATGATATGGGTGAGCCAGATTCAACCTATGACGTCACAAGTTTGTCTGCCCGTATCATTCATAATTCACATCATCCCATCAATTGATGAGCAGTTAAACAAAATACACTCATTTTGTCAGGGAGTGGGAAGGACATTGACAGTGTCTAATCCAGAACAAGCCATCACAATGCCTCCTTTCTCTGACATGACATACAGTAGTGTCAATAACTCAGGAGGTAGAGCTAGCAGCTTGGGAATTGCAAGGTTCCGGATTTGATCTCGTCTCCTCCTGGCTTAGTTTCGAATCGGGACGCCAGGGTTAAAGTGGTTAAGTGTGAATGCATGGGCAGCCAAACAAAAAATAAAACGTTTTGAAGGTTGGTAGATTCAGTGCTATAGTTCAAGGACACATGATTGGAACCTGGGGGCCTACTGTACAGTTAGAGATCAGTTTCTCTTCTTAGGTAAATAACAACTAGAAGGCAAATAGGGTTTTCTGTCAGTTCATGGTGGTAGATGATGGCAGCTGTCCATAAATTCGCATGTGCTTTGAAGGTCAAAGTCAAACTTGACAAGTCAAAGTGTGTGTGTGTGTGTGTGTGTGTGTGTGTGTGTGTGTGTGTGTGTGTGTGTGTGTGTGTGTGTGTGTGTGTGTGTGTGTGTGTGTGTGTGTGTGTGTGTGTGCGCGCGCGAGAGAGAGAGAGAGAGAAGAAAAAGATGGTGGTTTACATGTACAGTATGGACAGTGTCAAAGCTGCTCTAATCAGCACAAAGGTTGACATGTTGATGATTGAATAACATCTAGAGGCCCCCACATTCCCTCCATGGTAAGCCAGTCCCTGAGCTCCATCTCAGATCTGTCCAGCGGATCAGTGGCCTTGACCCTCCCAATGCCTGTGGTACTGTATATAAGATTAGGTGTGTGTGTGTGTGTGTGTGTGTGTGTGTGTGTGTGTGTGTGTGTGTGTGTGTGTGTGTGTGTGTGTGTGTGTGTGTGTGTGTGTGTGTGTGTGTGTGTGTGTGTGTGTGTGTGTGTGTGTGTGTGTGTGTGTGTGTGTTTGTGTGTGTGTGTACATGCATGTGTGAGTTTACCATCTTGTGAATCCAAATGCCCTTCCAAGAATGGAAATGTGTGATGAATGTGATAAGGGGGTCACACATGAGAGGAAACCTTTTCCAGAGCTTATCATTTTTAATGTTAAAGGTTAGGGTGAGGTGATAAACATACCTTGACATGTCACATTATGTGATGAAGGTTTCTGTATTAGTATTTCTCACTACCAAAATCCGATTTGAGCACAGATCCCCATTGTTGATTATGTGAATCAAATATTTAGAGTTTCTGAAAAGAAAAAAAGTTAAGTCGTTCCGAGCATCATCTCTTAATCAGACCAGACTACAATAAAGAGCATTGAACATACCAAACATATTTGGTAAAGGTACGATGTGGAAAGGCCGAAAACTTGAAAAAGGAAAGTATCTGGGGAAAAAAGAACAGAAAAGAAGGGATGCCATGGCCCAGAATGGAATCATATCAACACCAACTGCATGGTTAAGCCACCAAGACACTAAAAAGATGAGAAACATTTCCAGTTTATCCATTGTCCATTTCTATTTGAGTAAAGTTTACATTTTGACATAGTAGGGGTTAGAACACATAATATAAAGTTTCAATTTCAGTGCATGCATCTATTCATCTGTCCTCCTGCCTGTCTCTGTCTGTGTGTACTGTATGTTGTTGGTAGGACATTTAGATGATGTACTCTTTTAGTTTCCATGTGATTATTGCCAGTTCGTGGAATTCTGCCATGTGATTGAAGTCTGTAACGCTTTTAGACGCTTTTAGACTTTTGAAGAGGAGCGCTGAGCCGCAGAATTGGTTAAGTTGTCATACCATCAAGTCATCAAACGCATATACGAATGCACGGCATGGCACGGCACACACGCATGCACACACACACACGCACACACGCATGTACGCACACAAACATCTGTTGTGGGAAAAGGCCTGCCTGGCTTTCATTAACAGTCTTTTCTTGAACAGAGAGAGATGGATTCCACTTCACTCCACGCCCATAAATTCCTGAAATAACAAAGTAAGGGTCAAAGTTAGGCATGTAGCCGTGATGGTTAGGTTTAGGGTTTAGGGTTTTGGGTACATGGGAATTCCATGGAAGTCAGTGGAATGTCATACAGTGTAATGGTAGTACTAGTACAAACAGTTTGTACTATTTGTTCTGTCTCATTTCACCGGACTATCTCATTAAGAATTAAATAGACTTTCAAACAAAGAATTATAGTTTAATGCAAGAGTAGTCAGAGTCAAAGCTCAACTCAACAGTGCTTGACTGGTGTTTTATTCCAAGTGTTCAAGTCTAAGTCTAAGGCGCCAAGTGGCATATCCAAAATATAATTATTTTAGTTTTATTCTAAATAAATAATCATTACGGAGCCCACAAGATGACACACAACAGTTAATCGAATGTAATTGATGCACATGAATGTATATGAACATAGGGGATATCATTATGCCCAAATCCACAAGTCATTGCCATCCAAGTACAAAGTCCGGGAAAAACAGGACTTGAGTCCTTCATCTCTGGGCAGCAGTAATACATTCAGTTTTGGTTATGGTTAAGTGTTAAGGTTAGTTACTGGGATATCCTCACAAATAGAGCAACACAAGGCTGTATGTGTGTGCTTATAACATGTTTATGAGTATCATCGACTTTGCTGTGCACGCGGATATGCCTCTATTGTGTGTATCGTTTTGCAGAAATGTGCCTCTATTGTGTGATTTTTATTTTTTTTAAATGAGTGTGCATTTGTGTTGCTTTTCTCACTTGTGTGTGTGTGTGTGTGGGGGGGGGGGGTGGCAGACAGAAAGTGGGCTTGACAGTTGAAAGACTTCTGGGGCGAGGCACGCAGTAGGCTTTTAATCTGAAGTGTTCAGGCCTCATTGACCCTGTCAACAACCATTGGAGGAGCTGGATGCTACACACACACACACACACACACACACACACACACACACACACACACACACACACACACACACACACACACACACACACACACACCCACACACCCCCCCACACACACACACACACACACACACACACACACACACACACACACACACACACACACACACACACACACACACACACACACACACACACACACACACACACACACACACACACACACACACACACACACACACACACACACAATGATTTGTCCGGCATGCATCTGGAGACCTTTAGCTCCAATTACTATCTTTATTTAATTTATCTGTATTCATTTGACAAACACATGATGGATGGATCCACTGAGACTGCTCTTGGTTACTAGTAATGTTTGTAATCTAGGAAGATCTTTCTACTGTTACACTTGCTGTATGTCTCAGATACACTTTATCACATACAGAAAATTTGCTTTGGCTAACACTTAATGCAGGAACTCACATTCACAGAAATATCGATCATCTGTCAAGCTAGTACAGACATAGAAATACAAAGAGACAAGAGCATTAGCGAAATGCCTTAACCACATGGTAACTAGCGTCCCTATTCCGGGCAAATGATAACACTTGGCGAAAATATTGGTGAACATTCAGTGAAAATAGGAAACATTTGACCAAAAAATACAAGATCTATAAGTTCACAAGTTTGTGAGCTTGTAGATCTGCTTTTATTTGTATATCGTTGCTGTCTCATATCTCCACATTTCAACCTTTTCCTTTTCTTTTTTCTTGTAAGATGATGATAATCATAAGTGTCGCACAAAGCTCACAACACGTCGTGATGTGACACATTGTTAGCTTGTAGATTGGCTATTTTCACTATTTTAAAATGTTTACATTATAAACCTAATAATCAAAAAGGAACGGTTTTGGACATAAAAGATTTCCACCCGAAGGCAGCGAAATTTGTGTTTAACTAACACAAATGGATGGTTGGGGAATAGACACAGTCAAACATGAAGGCTTGAAGGCTTCTATTGTGTGTTGGAGTTGGAAGTCAGTGTGTCAGCGACCTGCGGCCTGTTATACAGCCAAGTTGTGGACTTTGCTCTCTGCAAACTGTCAATCTTTTATCTCTCTATTCATTCACAAACTCTTTCTCTATACCCTCATTCTATTCTCTCTTTCCTTTCTTCCTTTAGTCTGACCTCAGTCCTCTCCTCTAGCGTGTTAATACTTAATGTGGTCTGGTAAAAATGAAGTAAGATTCCTTTCTTTTTTTTTGGTGTGTGAATGCCCCACTATGTATGTAAGATCCGTGCCTGAGTTGGACCTATTAGTTCGGCATTGGCCGCTTTACAGGGTCTCATGTAATGTCAGACAGGAGCACGAGAGAGGTTGGAGGGAGAGAGCTACATGTCCCATCTGGCGACCTGTAGCATTGGGTCATTGGTCTGTCAATTAAGGGTAGATCACCACAGAATAGAGCTCTATTGTGTGTTTCAAATGCAGCTGCCTCACAAAACCACAGAAGAGTGATCTCATGAGTTTAATTTCAAAATTAGATATTTGGTGTCTGATAACTCTAGTACAGAGTATATGTTTGGTGTTATCTGAGCGCTTTCACTGTTATGTTATAGGATGTAATGATATGTTGGCTACATCGGAAATAAGGTGTAGCAAACAATAACAATACTATTATATACATATTTAATGAAAATTATATTTGACTTTTATGTATTTTATGCCACATCGTCGTTTAACCCTGGGTTGAAATGTGATAATCCAATCTCCGGGGTGCATGAACGTACACAGCACATTCCATGGCAATCCAGTTGTTTTTTGGGACCAAAATGTTGGACTGACAGATGGACCGATCGACAGACATCATTAGAGCCCTGCTGCTTGGGGCTAAAAACAGTGTCAGTGTTTGCTTCACTTGTTCATTTTCAAACAGAAATGCCTTCATATCTCAGAGGTTTTAGAATATGGGCTGTGAAAAGGTTATCATATATAATCTAATGAGAAATCATGTTCTATCATTGGCACGCTATGCTGTTGCTGCCGATTTCAGTTGATTTAGAGATGAGACAACCTGACAAGTAAACACCAGTACAACAGAACAGCATTAAGCAACACTTAATACATACAAATCATTCCCTTCTTAAAATTATTCCTTCTTGGATTGCACCACAAGGTATTTGAAACGTTTAGGTCAATATTTAGCCATATATTGAGCCTTAACAGATGCGTAACACTGGTTTCTTTCCAAATTGGCCTGAAAGAACACTATCAGTAGACCGAAAAGGGAGGCAAATGTAATTTTCCCATATATTTTTTGTAATAGTGTTTGTATTTGTTGATGATATGTATTATTGTGTTCATTTTGTATGCTATGTTGATTAATTGAATACATAGATAGGACCACAATGGAAACATTTTTGTGTTATCCTTTTAGCTTTAATTGAGACCCTTGAGACTTGAGCTTATGCGTCACGCGAGTTCGACTTCAAACCTTCCCTCTTCCTCCTAATGGGAGCAGGTGTATCCTACAGTACATGCGTGATCACTGCTGTGGGTGGATTGTACAGTATGTATATGTGTGTGTGACATGTGTGCAAAGAAACTCCCACCCCCTCCGCTACCCTCCAGGGTTGCGTGATGAACATCTAGCATTTGTGTGTTCGCTAGAGGGAGGGCGGGTTGGTTGGATGGATGGATGGATGGATGGATGGATGGTTGGATGGATGGATTGAAACGAAACAGCATGGATATGTAGATAGACAGCAATCAGAATAAATGGATGGATGGTACATGGATGAATGGATATATTGATAGATAAAAAGAGTTAGAGGTTTGGAGCCCCCAGGCAATAATAAGATCATTGCATGGATTAATACGATAAGCTAAGCACCACAACTGATGAGAGATGGACAGATAGGTGTACAGGTGGAGGGCTGGATCGATGGAGAAAGAGAGAGAGGGGTTGGCATGCATGGTTGGTACTTGGGTATTTGTCAGAGAGAAATGGCGTGCCACAAGGCTCTATAGTTAGACTTCTGAATCTTTCTGCTACCATCAGACCATCAGAGAGGGAGAGGACAAAGAGGACAAGGGGAGGATACATGAGGGAAGGGAGAAGAGAGGCAGTAGAGGAAGAGGCTTGAGAGGTGAGAGTGGCAGAGAAATGGAGGAGAACTGGAGAGGGTAAGCAAAAAGGTGAGAAGAGAAGAGAAAAGAAGAGTAGAGAAGAGAAATGAAGAGAAATGGAGAAGAGAATAGAAGAGAATAGAAGAGAAGACGAGGAAGGGAAGGAAGGAAAAGCTGAAGGGTACACACGCGAGTGCGCGTGCACACACACACACACACACACACACACACACACACACACACACACACACACACACACACACAGTTTTGTTGCCAGAGCAATTGGGCCCATTTCATAATCCCATGCATACACACACACACACACACACACACACACACACACACACACACACACACACACACACACACACACACACACACACACACACACACACACACACACACACACACACACACACACACACACACAGTTTTGTTGCCAGAGCAATTAGGCCCATTTCATAATCCCATGCATACTGTACACACACACACACACACACACACACACACACACAGAGGACCGGGACTGTAAATGACCTGATTATGTGTGGCCCCATAAAATCCATACTGTATGTGGTTGAAATCTATAGCAGGAATAACTCAATAACACAAGTAAGACGCGCGAACGCGGGAAGCGAACGCAAAACAAAAAAATAATAATGAAAAAAAAGATTTAAAAAAAAGTAACCAATGAAAAAAAAAAAAAAAAATACCATTTGTTCGTAGACCCCCACTTAGGGGGGGTAGAAAAAGTTTGGGAGCGATTCGACATGGGGTTTCAATGGGGAGTTTTTAGGAGCCTTCTCCGGGGCGTGGCTTCCGGGGGAAGGGGCGGGCTTAAACGCAACCTTGACAGGTGTGTTCAGTTTTCAAAGACCTTTCATTTGATGTATGGTACGTCTATATTGGACATTTACTTGGCTGCACACAGGCAGTGCACACATACTGCACACAGAGAGACAGAGACACTCACAAGCCGAGCACGGTTTCATAGTAAGCTCCACTTGCGCGGGCCTCCTTCCGCTGCGTTCGCAAAAAAACAAAACAAACAAAAAAGCTTTGGTATGAAGCCATCATAACATTCACTGTCCTGTTACCTTTTAGTCTTTATTCTGCATAGTAGCCACGATGTTAAAATAACCACAATCAAATTGCTGACAGTAATCATCAGGTAACAATACAATTAAGAAATGTGTCATTTGTGTCAGTCATGCTGCCACAGGCGCAGGACTGTACTGGCCTTACGATTACGGAGGTTATAGACACCTGCAAAAGCATCTGCGTTGCATTATGTTTTCATGGAGATCAGTTTCATGCACATGTGTTCCTGTGTCTTTGTTGGCTCTGGTGCCAATCTGTGTGCAAGTATGTGTGCATTTGTGTGTGTGGGGGGGGTACAGTAAAATCCTCACTTTTACACTCTCACAGTTAAATTAACTGAGGATTTTACTGTGTACATATGCTTTCTAGTGTTTATCTGTGTGCGTGGACGTGTGCACTTACGCGTGTGTGTCTGTTTGTGTGCGTGACTGCCTGTCCTGCTACAAATTGTCTTACGCTAATTTCCTAGCTCTACAGTATGTGCTTTCTATGAAGCAGCCCCAGTAGCCCACTGAGATAATCCCTGACTGTTGATTGGCTGCTGCCTTCCCACCAGTCAGCAGTCAGCATGGGGTGCGTGACCGTAGAGAATTTGTTGGCACGATTTTCAAAAGCTGGATCACTCCTTGCAGCTCACACACCCCTGGAGCTGCAGCACTCACATCATCACATGCATGTGTGTGTGTGTGTGTGTGTGTGTGTGTGTGTGTGTGTGTGTGTGTGTGTGTGTGTGTGTGTGTGTGTGTGTGTGTGTGTGTGTGTGTGTGTGACCACAGCAATCACGTGTTTCTCTACTCCATAACCCAATGTCAGTGATATGGCCACACAGAATCATAGGCAAAACATGAGTGTTTTTCTCTGTTTTGGATGCATTTCAAATATGCATTAGCCATGGCAAATGTAGAGGCTGGCTGTTATGAGCAATGCAATCGGTGAACCACATGTACATAGGAAGCAGGCAAGTTGCACGCCATGTTATCGTGACGTCACACATTTCAATTAAAGCACACAATCCGCATCTTGTTTATGTTATAACTTCTTCCTTGTCACTCTCATTGTTGCTGTCAGGAGGAAAACCTTGTACATTTTTGCCGTTTTAAACATTTTTGAAACTTTTCTCAAAATGTTTGCTTATAATGACCAAATATGGATGCCAAGTTTAAAGTAATTAAGTCTGTCTGTGGGTTTTATGTATAGTTAACCATTAAAAAGTAATGTATTACTACATCACTACATTGGGTGACAACATATTATGACAGGTTCAGTAACAAGACATTAATGGGTTCTATGGTCCCAGTTTAAAACCAAATTAGAGTGCAGTAAGTAGTAGAGGTTTTTCTGTGGCCTTAGGGCTGCACCCTTCACTCATCAATATTTGACTCATGTTGTTATTGTGTTGGGCTAATGTGGTACAGCAGTCCACTTTGCACGCTATGAGATATTCACACAGTGTGAACACTTTTCTACCTTTTACCTTCCCATTTCTCTCTCTCTCTCTCTCTCTCTCTCTCTCTCTCCCCATACTGTCTTGCTATATTCAGCCATCCAGGAAAAGCCAGGTAGAAAGTCATCACCACAGCCAACTTCACCCCCAGCCCAGGCCCACCTTCATCCCCAGAAGGCATGCACCTCCCTGGGCTCCGGTGTGGCTGAGAGTGACCTTCTTCTGGAGGTAATCTGAAAGAGCATGAAACTACCGTTCGCTTTTAACACAAAGCAATGTCACAATATCTGTTGGTATGAACAATCTGCGAGGGTGGGTCTTCATTCAGTAGAACCAGTAGAAGCATACCTTCTTCATAATTAATAAAAAAAAAAAAATGGGAGCATAATTTACCACTTTAACAACACCCTGGTGTCCCTTCTCTGCCAGTCACTGACAGGCTTCGCTTTGGTGGTCAGCAGTGAAGGATTCATCTTCTATGCCTCCTCTTCCATCGTTGACTACCTAGGTTTCCATCAGGTAACTCCCATTGATATTCTGTTGACCTATGTGTATTCTATATGGTTACTGTATCTATCTAATTCCATCAATATTATATTCCTGGATAATGTAGTCTCTCTGAAAAGCAAACCATTCGCCAGAGAATAAATGTTACCGCCAGATACAGTGTCAGCAGCAGGCCCTGTGCCCCTGAGCGAGGCGCTAGATGAGCGAGTGGCCGCACCGAGCAGTGTGAAGCCCACCGCTGACGACTCAGCACCGTTCGAGTTCCATGTTGATAGGCACTGAATAGTAAATAATACATTCTCAGTTATACTTTAAATGGAAAAGATATCTAGGATTGAGTCGACATGATCCGCATCTGGAAAGTAGAAATTTGTTTGCAAAAAAATTCCAGTTGCAAAGTCTTTTTTTGCAATTTGTAGAATAGTACAGTATATGACAACATTTTCTCTGGCAACCAGGCTGTTGATTGAAAAGTATAGATGTGGGTGATCAAAGTCAACAGATGGAAAAAAGGCCCATGTGGAATGTTGTGTGTGTGTGTGTGCGAGCGACCGTGCACGCACTGTGTGCGAGCGCACAACCTGTAACGATAGCACCCTCCAATCCAGCTGACAGACGTAGTACACGGTGCCCTGCCTTTGCATACAGTACAGTACAGTTCTGAAGTCTTTCATCGAAGACAGAGCTGAAGCACCATATCATAAACCAAGCGTGTCTTTTTTCTCAGTGGCACTGAGAAGCCTTTGCGTGTCTACAGACACGGATATTATCGGGAGAGTGAATATTTTAGTGCCTGCTTTTTTATAAAGCAGGGTGTGTGTGTGTGTGTGTGTGTGTGTGTGTGTGTGTGCGTGCGTGCGTGCGTGCGTGCGTGCGTGCGTGCGTGCGTGCGTGCGTGCGTGCGTGCGTGTGTGTGTGTGTGCGTGTGTGTGTGTGTGTGTGGATGGGTGGGTGGGGGGGTGGGTGTTGGGGGAGGGAGCGGGGGTTAAAGACTCCGGGATGGAAAAAAGGGAGGGTGCGGAAAGAGGAGAGGAATTACGAGTGTTGGCTGGGGCTGCCTGCTTTTTCATCAGCGGAGAATGTCTGCCGTCATGCAAGCAGCTCTGGAGTCACGCGAGGCACAGAGAGAGAGGGGGGGGGGGGGGGGGGGGGGGGTAATTGAGAACGGGAGAAATAAGGATGAAAATACAAAAGGGGAAAAATGAGTATTGATAGACAAATACATTTCTTCATTTATCTCTGTTGTTTTCAAAGG
This sequence comes from Gymnoscopelus microlampas, assembly GCF_963454915.1. Classification (NCBI taxonomy): domain Eukaryota; kingdom Metazoa; phylum Chordata; class Actinopteri; order Myctophiformes; family Myctophidae; genus Gymnoscopelus; species Gymnoscopelus microlampas. The sequence goes on along the minus strand of NC_139942.1, from coordinate 31,136,896 downwards.
ACAATTTCTCTGTATATTCTCTACAAAAATATAATTGCAGGGGTGCCTGGTGGCTCATCCAGTTAGAGCACAGACCATACTGTATGCTCCTTGTGCACGCAAGGACCCTAGCTGGTTACAATCAAAAAGGTTGTCTTGTATATGCTTTCTGTCTGAACCTTATACTGACCTACAGTACAGTACATGTATCTGAAATAAAGCATAAGATAACTCCCTTACCCAAAAATTGTATATGTACATACACACTATATATATGTATATATATATATATATATATATATATATATATATATATATATATATATATATATATATATATACACACACACACACACACACACACACACACACACACACACACACACACACACACACACACACACACACACACACACACACACACACACACAGTATTTAGTGTATATATACACAATGTTAAGAGTCACCTCAAATGTCTAACACATAAGGCTGAGGGATAATTATTACTGTACATCACCTTATAAAATATAAAAAAAACTTGAAGCATTTTAATGACTTATTTTCACTACATTATTTTTTAACTTATAGACGTAAGTAAATCTCTCTCTCTCTCTCTCTCTCTCTCTCTCTCTCTCTCTCTCCCTCTCTCTCTCCTCTCTCTCTCTCTCTCTCTCTCTCTCTCCCTCTCTCTCTCCTCTCTCTCTCTCTCTCTCTCTCTCTCTCTCTCAGGACCTGTCTGGTCCTGACACTTGTGGTGTGTCCGTTAGTGTAGTTTGCTTGTAGTGAAGTGGAGCGTGGTGCAGGTTAAGTGGAGAGGTCATCGCTCCTGAGACGCACACAATAAAGACTCCCTGATGTTAATACTTCATAGGGTCAAGACCCTCCATCCTGGCTATGTCACTGTGTTTGCCCACTCATGCATGCACACACACACACACACACACACACACACACACACACACACACACACACACACACACACACACACACACACACACACACACACACACACACACACACACCCCCCCCCCCCCCCCACACACACACACACACACACACACACACACACACACACACACACACACACACACACACACACACACACACACACACACACACACACACACACACACACACACACACACACACACACACACACACACACACACACGATAGGTACGTATAATGGAGCACAATGTTTTAAACCAGTTTTGTTGCTAGAGCAATTAGGCCTTTTTCATAATCCCATGGCTTTTGTCAGGACTGTACTCTCTGTCTGAACTGAGTCAATCAACTATATGATCCAATACAGTACCTCTGTCAGTATTGATTAAGTGAAGGGAAATTGCTCTGTTGAACCTTGCCTGGTTGGGTGAGGGGAGGGCAGAAGCCACCTAATGCCCACCAAGCTTTCCAGGTGGGAAGCTTGAGTAGGAGCAGTTGCTATGCAACTGCATGTAAACTGGTCTGCCTCTCTCTCTCTTTGCCTCTGCCACCTCTTTCCTTATTTCTCATCCCCCTCTATGTCTCTCTTTCTTTTCCTCTCTCTTTCACTCTGACTCACATCATGCAAAATCTGAGGGTTCGTTCAACTCTCAATTAAAACTCTGACAGAGTTGAATTAACACCTAATACTCAGGATTGTGCAGTGAGACAGAGGGAATGAGAGTCCTCTCAGTGCTAAATTATCAATCAGGATTTTGCAGTGCACCTTCTTTTTTTCTCCTTCTCTCCACCTTGTTGCCTCAGTGACTCTGTCCTCCTCTCGGTTTCTCAGACAGATGTGATGCACCAGAATGTGTTTGACTACATCCATGTGGAGGAGAGACAGGAGTTCAAACGTCAGCTCCACTGGTCCATGTGTCCCCCTCCCCAGACCATCACCTCCCAGCAAGAAGCTGCCAACCCAGACTCTGCTGTATCCAGCACCACAGGTGAGCCGCTACATTCCTCACATTCAATTTCAATTACATCGCTTTACAACAAACACAAACCCGTAAGTGTGGGGCTTACAAGCCTTACTACAGTTTTCTCACACAAACTCAAAGCATTTGAGAGTAAGAGTTTCAGCACCATGGACAGTGATCATGTCATTTTGGAACACACTACTGTAATGAGCAATCCCTGACCCTGACAGAGGTAACGTTAGTACTGGGGATGAATAACTGATAACATCAGGCTCATCTGGAGTTGCAACAGGTGGAGGATGAGGGCGAACAAAATATGCATCTAATTTGAGCTTTTCCCTTTTTTTTGTCTTTACATTTTTTTGCTCAACTTTTGTGTATATCCTGCTCATAATTAGGCTAGTTCGTCCACGATGAGTCAATGCACCACTCACTGTTGACAAGTTACTGATGATGATTGATGACTTCAATGGACTTTTTTGGCAACTGTTGATGAGTTACCCAAAATACATTTGGAGACAATGGAAGCAATGCAATGTGTTGTGTATGTACTGCATTCTTATGTGTGTTGCAGGTGATGAGTTTGTGGTGGGCAGTCTATTCAGTGCTCAGGAGATGGATGGCGTTCCGTCAGAGCTGGCTCCATTCCTAACTCGCTGTTTCATTGCTCGTGTCCGCTGCCTCCTGGACAGCACCTCAGGATTTCTGGTCAGTGTGTGTGCATGTGCATGTGTTCCTCTGCCTGTACTCTCCTATATTTACTATACCATGTTGCGACATGATAACGTTAAAGGAAGGGTTTATTGAGATTCAGTTCAGGTTAGGAGTTAAAGAAACAATGTAATCAAGCTCCTCTCAGAAATAGTAAGGAAAAGTGTGTTTGTGCGTGCGTGTGTGCGTGCGTTCGTGCATGTGTGCTTGAGTTTGTGCCTGGGTGTGAATGTGTATTATGTGTATTATTATATGCATTTATATATGATGTGTTGCGTGATCATTGAGGGATAATTAAGCTGGTGCCTTTTTTTATATTATATTAAACATTTTGGTCCTTTAGATTAATTGAAAGTGTGCCATGAACTGTACACATTACACAATCATGCAGCTCAAACATTAAGCAGAATAGCACAAACTACAAGATTCCATCTAAATGAGGGCATGCATGAAAATCCGACTTTCAAAGGACATTTCATCACTAAAACACCATAACTGTTTAATGTCCCGTCTATCGTTCAATTGTGACTACATGTATAAATCTGACATAACACTTCTCATTGTGTTTTGTGTGATGAGAACACTCAATGGTGCTGGAAGATCCCTGCCAGCAGCCCACGCAAAACAACACGCTTCGAAGAGTTTTACACAGGCTGGTGGCGAGAGTGAGAGAGAGAATTCTCTACACAGAATGCACTGGGAACTGTTATGACACATTCACATGTCACAATAAACCAAAATGATTCAGGTTTAAAATCTGCAAAGTTGCCATTTAAAAAGGCAGTCACGTGCGTATGTTTTTAAAGACACTAAAGCATTGTCCTTCAGTTAAGCCATTTTAAATGTATTATTATTTATCTTAACTGAATTAATTAAAAGATTGTAGTGATAATGTCACTTTAAAGCTAGATTCAACTGCTGTTAACGTAGCATGTCCCATTTTCAACCTTGTCTTCATATAATTGGTCCTCACTAATGCTTGTTATAAGATGGCACCATTTATGTCCACTGTGTCTCAAAGGTTTGATGTGGAAAGTTCGGAAACCTGCCTACAAATGACATCATCAGTTGGGATTCCAAACTAATGGAAACTACAGCCTTTCTCTTACTGGAAAGTTAGCATGCTGAAATAGAAGCCATTGTTCTTAACACCAATGATGTCATCTCTAGGCAGGTTTCTGAGCTGCAGAGTGAGTAGACATCTTATAAAGAGCATTAGTGAGGACCAGTTATATGAAGATAAGGTGGGAAATGGTTGAGGTGCTCCTCCTTTAACTGTTGCATTCTTCCTGCTGCTCCAGAGTATGCAGTTCCAGGGCAGGCTCAAGTTTCTTCAGGGTCAAACGAAGAAGACAGAATCAGGGGCATTGGTGCCCCCCCAGCTGGCACTGTTCTGTGTGGCAGTGCCACTCATGGTGCCCTCAATCACCGAAATGAAGCTCAAGGGAATGGCTGTCCGCAGCAAGACCAAGGGAGGAATTGTAGCCACACTGGAACACAGGTGATTGAATATAATAATGTCTTAAGTTTATTTTCAAGCCGGTCATCAAATTATTAGCTTAGGAATGCGACAAAAAAAAATCTTTTGGGGGTTGAACTATCCCTCTAATAAAGGCTGCTCCTTCTTTTAACTCTGAGTGCCCGGATCTCCCATTTTTTATCTGATGTCTTATCCCGTTTGATTCAGGAGCACCTTTTACTATTTTAACTTTTGCGTCTCCGGTGAGCACCGGGTTGTCTCGTTCTCTCTGCCATTTCTGCTATATTGGATAATAAATTATATATGGATTAGATATTTTAAAAGTATTCCATTACAGTTACTATACACTGTAACGTGATCCATGTAATTTTATGTGCGACCGGGCAATGTCTGATTGGTCCTATGTTCATTCCCATAGCGACAAGAAGCACCGCGCCTCCCGGGGGTCATGTGACAGTGGTGACTTCCTGCTTCTCAACTGGACGAGCTCGGTCCCGGCCCGAGGTGACCCGTGTCACCACTACAGCCCCTGGACTCCACTCTCTAAAGATCCTGCCCTGCGTTACTGCAATGATGGATTCTATCCACAAGATGAACCCCTCAACTTCTGCCTATCTTCCACGGGAGGTGTGCCCAAAACTCCAGGCAGCCTCTTAGAACAACCCCATCCTTGGGACTCTCAACGGGGACAGGCAAGTTCAGCTCGGAAGCACCCAGCAGGGGCTGGCTACCTGTTGGGTAAACAGGGCAAGTACACCCACTCCCACCTGGGGAAAGATTTCAGTGCGTATAGACAAGAAGGGGGGAAAGTGTATGAAGGCCCTCCCAACGATGTGGAGAGCTACTTTGAAGATGCAGGAGGAGGAGTGATGAAGGCAGATGGCAAGTACATATCTGGTCTAGACTGCTGTAACGGCTTGATGCTACCTGAGACCGCCATTAAGACTGAACACGACTCAGACTCTGAGACTACAGGTGGGAGCCTGTATACTATCGGACACAACGGGGCATGGGAGAAACATCGTCATGCTACATCCATGTATCCTGAGCACTACCCTTACCATGATGTCAAAATGGAGACAGGACACTACAACCATTACAACACCTGCCACAGAAACAAAGGTGAAAATGGAGGCGGGGCAAGCCTCAGTCCTTCTCCAATCAATGGGCACCAGAAATACTTGTATGCCGCTGCTGCCGCAAGCAGACTACCGAAGTCCCTCTACAGTAACAAGAACCAAGTACAATTCAGTCCTCTGAGAGTAGCAGAGCCTCTCTGTGGAAGCCAGGGAGGGAGTTGCCTTACCCATGGATATGAGAACGGTAACATGGACCATAAAGCCTATAACAATGGAAGCATGAACCAGGAAGAGAAACAACTGGACTATGAGTTCAGAGGCCAAAACCTGGTCCAGGCAATAAAGAGGGAACCCTTGGACTCTCCATCATGGTCTGACACCAACAGTCAGGACATTGGACAGTTGCACAGAGGCATGTTGGTGCCCAACTGTGGTTTAAACACATTAGCGCATAAATCAAACCCATATACCTACATGCAGTAGGTAAACAGGAACATTAAATGATTTGTATGATTTTCTTTTTGACACTCATGTGTTGACACTGATGAGAGTAGCAAGTATTCACTAAAGTTATAATGATCTGGTTTAGCGTGAGGTGCTGGGAGGGGTGGGGGGATACAAGTGCATAATTGGCACAATACCCAGTTGTCAACATTTTAGCATAGGATTCTGCTTTAAATTGTGTTAAATTGCCTTTAGATATTTTCAGGCTGGGGTAAAAATATATAGGAGAAATTTCAACTTCCATGTTTGATTGCAATTTAAAAAATGGCTTTTCAGTTCCCTACAATGGAGGTGCCAGTCTGGCGACCAGAGCAGGAAACAGGCTCATGCCTATTAGTGCACATCTCTGACACCCGCCCACCTGTCTGCGATGCTGATATGAATCGTCCAGAACTTTTGTCAGCGTGGCACGGTTTCTTTGTACAATTGATCAATTAGTGTGTACACCAACTTTTAAAAAAAAGGCTTGGTGGAAAAGTGTTTTTTTTGCATTCTGTTTTATTAAACTGCTTTTAAAGTAGTTACTGGTACATAAAAGTGCTGGTGCAGGAGTGGACGTGTCAGGTAATTAATTCAATAGACAGCAGTTGAACAGTGGTGCATTGTGTTCATCTCCATGACTGGTCTCAGTGGTTTTGTCTCTTGCTATGAGAAGCAGTGAGTCTGTAGGCCATTGTGTCCCGTCTAAAAAGCCCTTTAAGAATAATGTCACCCACACTCAATGCAGTTAAATTGTGCTCACATTTTGTCTCATATTTTGGTTTTGTGAATATTTGAAATGCGTTTATCTGCTATTTTGCTCAAGGTTTATGGTGTAAGCCAGCCAGCATCTTCTATCTCCCACTGGGTCTGTAGCCTACTGTCTGTTACTAATAATACTAATTAAGAGCATATAAGATAATAAGATTTCAGTTTTAGTGTATCTTAAAGACATTTCATTGTGGGAATGCATTCTGATCTCTTGGAAGAATATAATAAGAAAGTGTATCTATGGATGTACCAAATCATCTAAAAGTAAAATGTCAAAGGCATCAAGACATCAAGTGGTGTGAAATCAGGGATTTTTCTTTCTTTCTAGAACTTCACTATACATTTCTACCATTGTCTGTATAACATTATTCTTTTAGCTTTGTTTAGAATTGTTTAAACTGGATTAGGTGGATTGTACAGTATTATATATATTTATATCCTTAACATTTTGAAATATTCAAAGTTATGTCCAGTTTGTGTTTTTGTATTGATGACTAAGAAGAATGAAATGGAACTTTGATTTGAATCACTTCATTGTGTTCAATGTTGTCTTCACCCCACTTTCCTTAACCTTGTTTGCATACATAGCCTAAGAGAAATATGTTTTATTTTAATATCACTTTAGTCACTAGTTATTTACAAATAAAATGTTGAGTTTGCCTGACAATTTATTTTCATTAATTACACACACACGCACGCCCGCGCGTGCGCACACACACACACACACACACACACACACACACACACACACACACACACACACACACACACACACACACACACACACACACACACACACACACACACACACACACACATTTTGAGAGGACATACTGTACATCCTCTCAAAAGGGGCCAGCCAAATCTAAGAAAAACTTGCAATACCACTACAGAAATACTATACAGTAATCCAATAAACAATAAATGCAGCAAATTATTGCCTACTAGTCATCAGACACACAAACACAGAGCCAACAAATAACTAAAATGTATAAATATCTAGCACACTGGAAAACTGTACAGCACAAATTAAGGCACAGATTACTTTTTGTAGAACATCTGGGTAATCAGCCACTGAATGCACTTATGGTTATTAATTGGAATGTGTTAGGCTTTTAATAAAAATACTGTTAGAGCTGCATTGTGCAATATTTGTGATAGTCACAAGTCCTGGAAAACAGTGTGCGCATTATGACAATAAAGTTTAATTGAGGCAACCAATCAAATGTGCATGCGCCGGCTCTCCATGTTATTTTGTTCCATTCTTTCTAAAGCATGTTTTCTAGGGGTGAGGTGGAGTCTGAAGAGGTGGGTCTTCAGACTTGCATGCGTTAGTCAAGCCGTCATGACTGAGGTCTGGATAAGGAGCTGGGTAGACTCCTGGGTGAGGAAGGGTCTGATCTTCCAGATATTAACTTACAGGATTGAGTGACCGCTACAATGTGTGCCTTGAAGGACAGCTGATTGTTCAGGACAACACCCAGGCACCCAGTTGGAACAGAAGCCACCAGAGAGTTGTAAATGGAAATAGTGAGATCCTGCATTGGGCAGGAGTCAGGACTTACCTGGGAAGAAGAGATCTGCATTGAGCTTGCCTTGAGGTGGTGAGAGAGACATCCGCTGTGAGATGTCAGCCAGGCATGCAGTGATGTGCTCTACTACCTGGGTGGGGAGGAAAGGGGAAAACATTTGAGGGTTGAGGTTGATGAAAGCAAACCTTTCCAAGAAACCTGCTAGGTCCCACCATTTTCACAAATCATTTCACAAACACATGATAATAATGCCACAAAAAAAATCCAGTAGTGCAAAGCTTTCCAGGGGAAAAAGGAAAAAGTAGAAAAGTATCTCAAGTTCTCAGTCTCCTGCATACCACCGTACTCAAATTAATAATATATAAAATAAATAAATATATTATTTGACAATTTGGCCAATGTTTGACCAGTTTTACAGTAGGCCTATAGTTTGTTGATGACTTGATGCAGTAATGTTCTTTTTCTTTTCTTTATTTTTTAGGCATTAAAAAGGACATAGTGAATAGGTCCTTAAATCCAAGATTTAAGGACAATCCAAAACCAGGAGATTTTGGGGTGTGTGGTTTGGGGTAATTGGTCAAGTTAGTCAACATTTTGCACAGTCAAACGCTCTAGAATGTGTTTTTAGAGGATAATATAAAAAAGCGCAAGTTCAAACCCTAGAGTTTCTCTTAGAGGTACAATGTTACCATCATTTGATGGTCAATGACCCCAATGGACCCCCAGGTTGAGAAGAACCCCTGACTCACATCATCTCATGTGTTTTACCCTCGTGATGTCCTTCCCAGTAGTCAGCTGCTGGTGGGCGGTTGTCTCGCACCAGGAAGTGTGTGGGAGGCAGAGGCACTGCAGTGAGCTGTCAGCAACCCAACCTCACACAGGAACCCACAGTAAATAATAACACATTTATGTAGACATACATACTGGCGAATGATTCTCACCTTCTGGACGTTTGTTGCTGAACCAGGTAAGAATACTCTCTCGGTTCGTCCACCATAAAGTATTCATTGATTACAGTGCATGCGTCTAAACTCTCCTTGTACGGGCCCTGTGCCGTTTTACCAGCTGACTGTTGTTGTTGTTAGCTTAGCTTAGCTCGCTAACGTTTAAAGTTGAAAGATATGTTACTGTACAGCAGATTTGACGAAGGACTCAGTCTGTCTGTCTGTCCTGCTGCTTTATGTTGATGTTCCAGTGACCATACTGTCCTATCATGGTCCTGTCATGTACATGTACACTATAGCTAGCAGTTAGCATTAGCTTGCTAGCTAGAGAGAGAGAGAGAGAGGTATTGGTACTGCTGCTGTAACCTACGACAGGGGTCTTCAACAGGGGGTACAGGGTGGCTGCCTGCCAAATCTTTGTGATAGGAATTTATTTTACATTAACCACTTGCATGTTGCAGGATATTTAGAGGCTCAACTATTCTTAGAGTTTCGTCATTGCATTAATTCCCTTAGTGTTTTTCTTTTTTCATTTCTTTTTAAATGCACATGTTACTTTTCTTTTTTTTTGTTGGGCTATTTTTTACATGTTTATGCTGAATAGTGCTCTTTGGAGAGGGTTCAATTGTGGGTCAAAACATTCCAAGTTCCTTCCCTTTGTAGTAGGCTGACAAGTGTGAGAATCAGGTGAACTTAAGAAAGATCCAAGGCACTCCGTTCAGTTGAGTTTTTTTTAAAAGCCTTTATTTTGTCATGACTTGCTTGGCAATGTTTAAAAACGCAGGCGTTTTGGCTCGGCGGCCTTCATCAGGGTCCAATATATGGTTTTGATTTGATTAAAGACTAAAGAGGCTTTGCTTTGGGAACCAATGGCCAAGTGGTTAAGGCGCGTACCACCACATAGGCTTTGATGCTCGACAGTGTGTCCCGAGTTTGATTCCCCAGCCCGGCGGCGGATTTGCTGTATGTCACTCCCAGACTCTCCCCCTGTTTCCTGTCTCTCATCACTGTACTATTGAATACAAATGAGTACTTTGGTGCTCTTTGCCCTCATAGCTAGATTTCTAAAGCACAATGGCTGGCAGATACAACAATTTGCAAATAAAAGCATAATTTGCTGAGGAAAATGAATCCGTGTGTGTTTTTGACTTGCCCAACAGTCATTGTCTGACTGCTGTAGAGCGTTACAGTCTGCTATGGAGGAGACAAACCGGGAGGCGGTTGCTACGGCAGTGCAGCGCGTGGCAGGAATGCTCCAACGATCAGACCAGCTGGACAAGGTGGAGCAGTACAGACGGAGAGAGGCCCGCAAGAAGGCATCTGTGGAAGCAAGGCTCAAGGTGAAATGTCCCTCGTTTGTATGCTGTACATTATGTTTTCGTTGTGTGTATATAATAAGGAGTGTGTTATTTGTTTTACTGGTAACACTTGGTTAGTTCATAGTACTACTGATTCTGAAATGAAGGTGACTCACTCTTATGAACAATTATCAATTGAACTGCACAAACCCAGTGCACCCATCCCCACCCACCTGCAGAAACATACCCGAGAATCTTACCGCTGCTATGCACCACATTCACCTTTAATGTTGCACATTCAATAATATCTCTGCACTGACTGCATAATACCTATGAATACTGCACGTATTTTATTTTACTTACAAATATATTCCGTTACAATCTGCTCTTTCCTCTGCAGTGTTTACTTAGTTTTTAATGAAATGCTCTGGAAAGTGTGACCTGTGTATACCCCCTGTTACTAAAGTTCTAGTCTCTTAGTCAATGCAGTTCTCATTCAGTACAGTAACGCATTCATCTTTTCTTGGTTGCCAATATTGTGTAGGCAGCAATCCAGTCCCAGCTAGATGGAGTCCGCACTGGACTCACACAGCTGCACAACGCCCTGGTGGATGTTAAAGACATCCAGATTTCCCTGGCGGCCGTCAATAGTGACTGGAGGCAGAGCATCAACACCATAGAAAACTTGAAAGACGTGAAGGATGCCGTGGTCCAGCACAGCCAGCTTGCGTCTGCTGTAGAAAACCTTAAAAACATCTTCTCAGGTATGAGATATTGAAGAGTGTATATACTGTATGTGTATAATATGAGACTGCGCCTGTGACATACTGAAAAGCTGATGGTCAAAGACTTCAAATGGTTTCACTGAAATAAGTTGTCAGCTTTTACTTTGATGCTTCATAGAGATGCATATTATTATTAATAATATGCAGCTCTAAGCATCAAATTAAATTCTTACTGGTGAATTGTTATCAAGACAAAGCATGTGAGATTGATTAAAATAAACAGCGGAGATCCAGGCAGAATACTGAGTGGTTGGGGTCTAGCATTCAGAACTCTGCCGAGTACTGAGGCAGTATAAAACACCTTTGTCCTCGCCAAACTTTCATCGGTCCGGAGAGCCCTTCCAAAACTCTCTCTCTTCTGTTTTGCTCCCTTTTCTCTCTCAATTACCCCCCCCCACCAAAAGCACCCCAACCTAAGTTTTTCATTGTGCATTTACTTGTACATCTTAAATTGAGACATTAAATCTCCCTTGAATCTCTCTCTCTTGAATCCTTTGTATGCTTGCCCCTTTCTATCTGTATTTCTCAATGTCCCATGCTATTTCTATACACACACACACACACACACACACACACACACACACACACACACACACACACACACACACACACACACACACACACACACACACACACACACACACACACACACACACACACACACACACACACACACACACACACACACACACACACACACACACACACACACACACACACACACACACACACACACACACACTCTCTCTCTCTCTCTCTCTCTCTCTCTCTGTTACACTCACACTCTCAAAACCTGTCTCTCCAGTACCAGAGATAGTGGAGGACACCAAACAGCTGATAGAGCAGGCTGAGCTGCTGCAGGCCCACCGTAAACTGATGGATCTGGAGTGTTCTCGTGATGACCTGATGTATGAGCAGTACCGTATGGACAGCAAGAACACCAGTGACATGCACCTCATCTGTAACTACTTTGAAGATGTAAGTTCACCTGGGACGGACAATATATGTAATGGTTCTTCAATGTGATATACGTATATTAACCACATAAACCCTACTGTATATACTTCATTGACCGGAGTCACACAGGTATCTGTACTCTGTACTTGGCTCCATCCTTTTTTCCCGATGCACCAAATCTATTAGCCGATCTACAAGCTCACAATGCATCTACAAGCTCAGAATGCATCTTGTTGAGCTTGTAGAATTGCTTTTTTCAGAATGTTGGCCCTTTATGGAATGCTCCAAAAAGGGACACTAGGGTTAATGAACAATATGAAAAAAGGTATATTTTATTTATTTTTATTGTATGATTCGACATTATAAAGGGGACATAACTCACAAAAAGAATGTATCTGTCTGTGCCCTTAAATCTGGTTATCTCTTGGTTTATGATTTGGCCTGCCGCCTGCATTTTGAATGAAAAAACTGCTTGTGGTGATGACAACTTTATTTTCATTGTACTGATATGACAATTAATACTTAGACCCACACCATACGACTTGGAATGTTTTTAAAAATTGCTTTGGCTCAACATCCATGGTAGATCCTTTGTGGATCTACCATGTGGATTTTTAACACCAGGGTCGGTGTTGTCCCCAGCTCCCCTTTTCTTTCTTCCTGAAAACAAGATCCTTCCTTTGTGCAAGATCCTTCAGGAGCTTGCACAAAAAAAACATTTCGATTTCACCCACTGATTTACCCCTGACAATAAAACTGATTCAGATCATATTCATCCATATGTTAACCAATCCTGCAAATGTTACATTAGCCAATGCATTGTTGTGATTGAGCCCAGTGTATGCAACATGTCAGTCCTTGTGACATGATACAGTACCTACCCTGTCTACTGGCATCATACAGATGTGTGAACAAATGTAATATTCATTTACTGTAGTTTAAATGAATAGACCAAGGTGTGCTGATACATTTATCATTTCATGCATTGTCTCCTAGGTGCAATCATTGTCTGATGAACTAGCTAAGCAGTTGTGGATGGTGCTCCAGCGTGCCATGGTAACGGTTCGCCGTGACCCCACCATGCTGGTCTCTGTGGTGCGGATCATCGAGCGCGAGGAGAAGATCGACCGTCGCATGCTGGACCGCAAGAAGCAGACGGGCTTCATCCCACCAGGACGACCTAAACAATGGAAGGAAAAGATGTTTAAGGTAATAGGATGAGGATGGAGAGATGAAGTCAAAAATGCCAGATATGGTCTTATGCCAGATATTCTGTACATGTTTTTCTAACCAAAGTGATAACATGGGAACTGTAATGAACAGTAGTCATATGACAAATACAAATATAAGTTCCAACTGAAGCCATTGTAAACTCACCAGGTTTTAGGACTACAAACCGTAGAATTACTAACAGCAGCAACTAACCTCTTGTGCAGACATTGTTTAAAATACAGAGCTGAATATAAATAATAAATGATAATGCCACACTCACGCACACACCCATTTCTCTTGTTTTAGTGTTTGGAGGGCACCGTTAGCACCCGTATCGAGGGGACCCAGTCTGTGACACGGGAGTCAGATAAGATGTGGCTGGTTCGGCTCTTGGAGATAACCAGGAAGTATGTTCTGGATGACCTCGTCGTTGTCAAGAACCTCATGGTGCAGTGCTTTCCCCCACACTACAACACCTTCCAAAGGTACAGTAACACCTTGGAAATGCTGTGTATACGTTTTGATGTCATGCCATAACACACATGATACGATTTCTGTCTGTCTGTGTCTTATCTATCAAACTATCGTTCTGTCTTATATACTAATATATTTCTTTCTTTCTTTAAAAAAAAACCCCGCTAGTTAGTAGTTTTAGTAATTGTAATCATCGTAGTAGTAGTACATTGTTTTAGGAATATGACATTTGTGCACATTTGGTTGTTAAAAAAACGTTTCTAAAAAGAAGTGTGAAACAAATGAAAGCGATGATTATCATAATTGTAATTACATCTTTATAATCCAGATTTTGTGTGCGTGTGCGGGCATGCATTTTTTTCAGGTTTTTCTGTCTATACCATGAAGCCGTGTCAATTCGTGTCCAAGAACTGGCATCTGAAGACTTGGAGGCCAATGAAATAGTTTCCATGCTCACCTGGGTCCTTAACACATATAAAAGGTACAAGACTAAGCTGTACACAAAGTCCTACATACTATGTATGAGAAGGGAGAAGCTAAAGGATGCTGGCTGCTTTGGTAAAAGCATGGAGTGTGTGCGTGCACGGCATGTACATGAACAGGGGTGTGCATGTACGCATGACCAGTACAACTATATTTTTTCTATTTCCTGCAGCTATCATTTTCTCCCTAACCCTTCAACACACCAGTTCCATGCATAAGACAAAAGGCAGGAAGTCTCTACTGTCTCTTATATGGCCATGCCTCGTAAATCAATTAAATCAATATTAAAAGCTTAACCCTGCTCCCACACACAGATACATACACACACACACAGTTTCAGCACGCAATGTGTACTGTAGTAGTGATGTGCTGTCATTGGATTAGTCACACTGTTTAGATCGCATGCTACTCCTAACCTTTCTAGCTGGGGGCATGCGTGTGTTTTTAAAAGTATGTGTGTTCACACATCGCGTGCAATTGCAGGGATTGAGAAGATTAATGCACAGCTCCCTATGGGCTTTTAAAACACAAAGAGCTACTCGCGCGCGCACGCATGCACGCACGCAGCACACACACACACACACACAGATTCTGGCTGTATGTGGTACCATCATGGGAATTGCATACATGACAGGCTGTTGAAATGGAGAAAATGGAGCAGGGATGCTACAAGTAGAATGATTTGCACCCTGTCTGTCCGTCCATCCGTGAGTGTATGTGTATGTGTACAGTATGTGTGTGTGTGTGTCTCTGACCAGCTAATCTCCGGCAGTGTTGAGTCGATCGCAGTGAAACTGTGCACACACACTCCCTGGATGCCAGAGCAGAACCTCTGCCCCGAATTTTTCAGATCAACCTGTTATAGCGCCACCAGGAGGTCGATTTATGCAAAACCTTTTTTTTTCCGTATTACTCCTACAGATTTCGTCCAAACATCACGCTAATCGGTACACAGTAGCTCTATAGTCATTAAACGAAACGGGTCTTTCAGATTTTTCAAAATCCTAATTGGCTTAGATTTGCTTCCAAAATTTGCAGGAGTGCTCCGTTTTGAACAAAATCAAATAATGAACACAGCGTACGATTTCCGTGGAGTTTTGCACGCACATTCCCTCTAGGCCGAGGAAGAGGTTTTCAAATCAGCCTCATGGTGGCGCTATAACATGCCGATACACGTTTTTACCTGCACCGATCTGTGTAAAACTTTGTATGTGCACTCCCTAGAGGCCAAAGAAAAACCTTTGCCCATTTTTCATATCTGCCTTTTATAGCGCCACCAGGAGGCAGTTTTATGTAAAAAAAAAAAAATGATATTACTCCTTAATATTACATCCACACATTCGCACTACGTTGAGGAACAAAATCCACCCTTTTTTTTGCCCATTGCTCTATTATAGCGACACCAGGAGACCGATTAAAAAAATGTATATTACTCCTACTGATTTTGTCCAAACATCACACAAATCTGTACACATTATCTCTATAGTCATGTGATCAAGATGGCCCTGTCCGATTCTTCATATTCCACCAACATGCTGGCCCACAATAACGTACCTGATCTGGCGGAGACCTGTGCTCCGAGGAGCACTTTTTCTAGTTTACATTTTGTTTGACTTGGTTCCACAGATAAACATTGTGAAAATAGGCGTTGAGAGCTTTTTCACAATTTTTGCCTCTTTCTTATATTATTTGACAATTTGGCCAATATTTGACCAGTTTTTATAGTATAGTTTGTTGACTGCTTTTGATTCAGCAATGTTCTTTTTTCATTTCATTTATTTTCTTTTTTTTTAATTAAAATGGTCTTAAATTGTCACTTTACTGTCGTCTGGGGACCTCCCCCAAAATCATGTGGAACCTGTGGGTCTTTTTTTTTTTTTTACCTTTGTGGTTAGAGAATAGGTACTGTAATATAAACATCTGTGTGTGTTAGTGTGGAGATGATGGGCCACCCAGAACTGCATGCAGAGTGTGACGTCAACGTACTGGAGCCCCTGTTGCCGCAGGAAGTTGTGGATCAGCTCCTCAGTAAATATGTTCAGACGTTTACCGTGAGTAGGATACACACTCACCAGCTCTCTCCCACACACACACCAATGATCAGACTAGGGCTGAGTGATATGACTTCAAATCAATATCACGATTATTTGAAACCTTTGCCTCGGTTATGATTAATGAACGATTCTGAAAACATATAGAGAGAAAATAGCAGATCTACTAGCTCAAAACTTGTGCACCGCGACGTTGCAAGCTTGTTGATCGGCTATTTCGCTATTTTTGTAAGCCACCATTGAACAGCGAAGTATAATACAGGGTTAAGTGACAGAATAACCGATTTAGTCCATTATAAAAAAGCTATTATAATTATTTTGTGTCGATTCATTGATATAGTATAAGAAATGTAAAAAAAAAAAGGATCCCAAAAAAAACATGCTTCTCGATTAATCAATTAACCTACATGTGCAAAATGAAATTGATTATTGGTTCTAAATATTGGTTTCAAAATATCTCTAATTTTCGGTTAATTGCCCAGCTCTAGTTCAGACATTCATTGTGAGTACGATACACAGTATGTCTAATTGTGTCCATGGGTGCAGTCTAATATAACAGGCTGGCTGCGGAAGGCCTTGGAGACAGACAAGAAGGACTGGCAGAAAGAAACAGAGCCTGAGGCTGACCAAGACGGATACTACCAGACCACTCTGCCTGCCATCGTCTTCCAGGTAACGCGCATATATATATATATATATATATATATACATACACGCACGCACGCACGCACGCACGCACGCACGCACGCACGCACGCACGCACGCACGCACACACACACACACACACACACACACACACACACACACACACACACACACATACATACATACATACATACATACTGTACTAATAAGACACTGCTGTGTTTTTCTTTTCTTTTTTACCTTTGTGGTATTTTTGTGTATTATTATTCATTTGTTTATTTGTATGTATTGCACTCCCTCCCCCTCTTCCTCTTCCCTCAGATGTTTGAACAGAACCTGCAGGTCGCAGCTCAAATAGATGAGCATTTTAAAGAGCAGGTTTTGAAGCTCTGCCTCAAACAGATGAGCAGTTTCCTCGTCAGGTAATTTTTTTATGAATCTTTTGACTTTTCAACTTCTTTCAAATGAAAAACTGAATTTACTGATCTCCAAATATGCATTTCATCTGTCCACCCTCTGAGTCCTCAGATTCATCTGATAATAATAGAATAATTGTTCTAATTGCTTAATTACCTTAAGCAATTAGATCAAATGAATGATGATTTTTGTTTTGTTTAGACACAGCTAACAAATATATACAGATAATGCACTACAATGCTATGTACTTTGTTGACCCAGGGGTCTCTCTGGGTCAACTTTCTTTTCTATAGCACATTTCAAGAAGGCAATTCAATTTGCTTTACATAAACCATTAACAAAGAAAGGAAGCGCATTATAGGACATTTGAATGCAATAAAAAGGAATGAGGGAAAAAATAAGACGTTCAATTCCTATCTCCTATTCAGGACACAGAGCAAAAAAACATAATAAAATGACATTTGAATAACAAAACAAAAAAAAGTAAAAATAAAACTACTACAAAAATTATAGTGCATAATAATAATTTAACTTAAAATGTGTTGAGCTGTAGAAGAGATTTGGTGTTCAAGGAAAAAAGGGAGTGGGCCAAGGATAGACCCCTGGGGGACCCCGGTCAGGGTTATAGGGTTTAAGTGGTTAAATGAATAATAGAATTGTTGAATTTTCTCCGGGGGCAGGTACAGAGAAGAAGCCATTGTCTACAAAGAGGAGCATCTGAGAGACAGACAACAGCCTCAGTGCTATGTTCAGTACATGATCGGCATCATCAACAACTGTCAAACGTTCAAGTAAGGAACTTGGAGATGGGTAATTGTTTCCTATACCAGTCTTTTAGAATACTGATATGCATGTTAGTGTGATCAATATGTCTAACTTTGGAAAACAACATATTCGTTTTTGAGTTATTTGTGTCAACCTACAGTAATGAAAGTGGTAGATTTTCCACTTTCCAGTGGAAAATCTACCAAGCCAGATGGAAAGAATCAACATGACAATAGAGGTCATCCACATAAAGATGTACATTTCTATTAGTTATTGCTAAGACAGTAAATATTGAACAGGACTGGGATTAATATATTGAGGCATCAGGCATGTCCCCAGCATTCCCCCCACGACAAACCATAAACCATTGGCATGGATGTGGTATTTCTGAAGTGGGTGCATCACAATGTTCCTCTGACGATATGCAAGTTTGACAAATATATTAAGGCCCATGACAGCCATAAGCAAACAGATAATGGCCGCGTTTCCCAAACGAATTTGAGCTCCTGCGTAGCCTAGAAGCTGCGTAGGTGCTTCCACGCATCTGCGCAGTAGCAACCCCGCTGCGCACTATCTTCGTTAGTAGCAGCTGTGTGTGCCCAACGTCTCATCTAAATTGGCTTCAGTAGACACCATCTTCGTAGGTTCCGTTTCGTCTGTGCTAAAACTACATTCGTGGGACAGCATGCACGTGAAGAGATCCTGGACGTAGCCTACGTAAAGCCTACGTCAACTACGTAGTGCTATCCTACTATAGTTTAAACACCCTTTGCATACATATATCTATATATACAGGATTTTGCAAAAATACTAAGATAAAGTCGCACCTTTATCTAACTTACCTTTATATGAATTGGACACTTACATTTTTATAGGTACATTCTGTAATGTATTAAAATGCATTTTTTAAGGTGACATTTCAATGATCTTAAATAAACACTGCGGCCATTGTTCGCCGTTCAAAAAAATTCAGAGGATAGAGGGGGCGTCCCCCTGCATGATTGACAGCTTAACGCGTAACGGGTGACGCCTCCCCAAAAAAAACAGACATATATACAACAAACACACTGCGACATGCCCTGTTGATAGCTTGCAGATCTGTTATTTTGGGTAGGGCGAGCGGCTGCAGTGCTTCGTCCTCTATGCATGAACCCGAAGTTTACAAATCGTACTCTCACGGATAATCCGATCATCTAATAAAAATATTAAGCACATGAGCGCAACAGCTCGCCATGTTTATGAATGGTTAAAACATCTTTTGAAAATAGCAGATCTACAAGCTCACAACGTGTCACAAGCTTGTAGATCTGCTATTTTCAAAAGATGTTTTAACCATTCATAAACATGGCGAGCTGTTGCGCTCGCCGAGCGCAACAGCTGTCACTTTGTGAGAGGAACTGCACTTTCATCATAACGTTTAACTATAAAACTTCGAAATTAAGGAAACATATTTAGCTCAGCATCATTTATATACCTTTAGTTAACTTGGCATGTGCTTAATATTTTTATTAGATGATCGGATCATCCGTGAGAGTACGATTTGTAAACTTCGGGTTCATGCATAGAGGACGAAGCACTGCAGCCGCTCGCCCTTTTACGCACCGGCCCGGCCCGGCCGTAATATATATATATATATATATACACACACACACACGTGTGTGTGTGTGTGTGTGTGTGTGTGTGTGTGTGTGTGTGTGTGTGTGTGTGTGTGTGTGTGTGTGTGTGTGTCGGTCTTTTCATAGATTTCATAGAACGATGGGTGTTACAGGCGGCCCAGGGCGCTCGTTACAAGATGCTTCGTAGGACAGTACTCCCCTCCTACTGTGGGCGGGGAGTATGCTGCGCGCATTCTGTCTCACGAATGTACTTTTACCACACACGCAGGCAGTTTAGATGGCACGCAGGGGCACAACCACCTGCTACTAATGAGGGTAGAGCGTAGGTTTGGCCGAGTCCCAGCTGTGTAGGAGACGCTTGCGCAAGCTGCGTACGGCCACGCATGACCTGAAATCTACGTGCCTGCTATGGTACTGCGAAGCATGTGACGTCACACGTTAGACCCGTCGTCGGACCTGCGACGATGCTCTACGCACGAGCTCTTTGGGAAACCCGGCCATTATGTCTCTCTTCCGCTTTATTTAGAGTACCATGTCATAGACTATAGTTATAGACTATAAAAAGCAACAAAAGACTGATCTCGTGGTGGGTTGTCCCTTTTCATTAGGCCCACCTTTGTATTCCATTAGCGCCAACTGTACCGATTGTACTGCTGTGTGTCAAACCACGTAGACATATGGTTCAAATCAGACTTGCACAAATCAGTCTTCATGTGGACTTTTTGACGTTCATAGCCTGTGTCTTCTGTCTTCAGAGAGTCCATCAACAGCCTGAAGAGGAAGTACTCCCAGTCGTCAGAGCTCAGCGACATTGATGCAGCCATCGAGAAGACGCTCAACGAGGTTGCCAAGGAGGGATGCCAGTTCCTATTGGATGAAGTCTTCCTAGACCTCGACGTAAGACAGGCTTTGATTAGACCAAATGTGTTTCCGCATCGCCATCGTGTCCACAGAACAAGTATTTTTGCGCTACACATGCACTGAGCGAGACGCCTGCGGCCCCTTACTCATTTTACATCAAACATGTTAGGTATTTTGCTGACTATCTCGTCAAAGTGTCTTGCTCCAAGTGCAACCATAGCATGAGCTTCAGTTCCTAGTGCAGTGTTAATACAAGCAACAGATTCTTACCGCTTTCACCCTGGCGTCCCTATTTTGGGCATGACATTATTAACAAAAAAGAAAGAAATAAAATAGAGATTTAGTGGTTAAATACAGTACTAGTACAAAAGAACTAGGCACTTTCATTGGAATAAAATATGTTTTTGTTTGAATGTTGCCCTCCCCCAGCACCACCTAAATGAGCTGTTGACCAAAAAGTGGCTGATGGGCTCCCATGCTGTGGACACCATCTGTGTGACAGTAGAGGACTACTTCAATGACTTCAACAAAATTAAGAAGCCCTACAACCTGGTAAGGAGTATTGTCCAAAAATTCATTCACAGTATGCATTCACAGTGAAAACAAAACTCTGAAGGTGATTGATACAGCTCAGTTAGCTTAGTGTTCACAAAGAGTTATAAATTAAATTAACTATAAGATCTAAGTACTTTGTTTGTTTTAACTGTTGGGATTCTCACACGGTTAAAGACTGAAGGTACCAGTTTACCAGCCTCACACTAGAGGGGTTAATGCAGTGTTTCTCAAACATTTTCATTTAAAATGTAAGTCTATTTCGCCGCAGACCCCCATGTGAAAAGACGTTGTGCCAGGGACCCCCATAAAAGAAGATTTGTGTTATAAAGAATTCTCAAAATTAAATAGTTTTAGATCATAATAATTCTTTATAGCTGGAGTCGTCGCACTAGCTGATTCAAATAGATGAAGTATAAATTAAGGTTAAAGTGGTTACATTGATTATTCTTTTTGTAGCAGATGACAAGTGAAGCCCATCGCAGGGTGGTGGTGGAATACATCAAGGCTGTGATGGCGAGGAGGATCATCTTTAAGAACGCAGACGAGAGGAGGGAGGGAGCTGAGAGGATGATCAAGGAGGCAGAACAGTTCAAGTTCCTTTTCAAGAAACTCACCGCTGTAAGTAGACATTCAGGCGGCACATTTGTCACGTTCTACTGTGATGAGTGAGGTGATTGATTTTGTACTTTACCTTATTACAGTTTTGTATGATCTTGATAATTTGTAAATATTTAAGACCAAATTAGATTGAATGTACAAAGAGGCAAGCATATTTGTACAGTCAGAGTAGCTACTAAACCAAAGACAATTAATAACATTAATAAACTTAAAGAATGTATAGTAAGAAGAAGTGACAGTTGATCCATAATTTGACCCATCTTTCTAAATATTTAAACTATGAGAATAATATTAACATGGTTACGAGGTAGGACTGTGCCTAACTCTAAATGTCTTCTTTTCTTCTCCTTTTTTTTGTAGAGCATGTCACATATACAATATATATGCAAAAAATATGCACAGGATGAATTCAGCATATGAACAATGTGTACTTGTTGTGTTGGGGTTCAGGGAGAAGACACAGATCGTCTTTGTGATGCCATAGCTGCCATAGCCGAAGTCTTCAAGCTGACTGACCCTACTCTGCTGTATCTAGAGGTCTCCACGCTGGTGTCCAAATACCCCGATATCAGGTACACACACACTCAATGAAGATGCTTTGAACATATCATAAACATAATATTTAATATTCAAGCAGCATCTATAACACCATATTTAAATGGCATGTGTCATGGCAGGGCATCAAGCAGACAATCATATCTTTCCCACTTTAAACGGCAAATTACTCTTGTACTCTATGTTTCATGCAGATGCTTGCGCCTACAAGGTGTTGGCATACTTAACTTTTTTTACTTGTTTTGTTTTTCAGGTGAAGTAGAGCTTTTACAAACTTTTCATGTCACTTTTCAAGTCACTCATCATGCAAGATAGAATGCACTTCTGTTTTGACAGCTGTTTGTTTTGACACTGCCTTGACGACAAATAATGTGTGAACAGAAAGCGTTTTGACTCTCAAAATATGATGCTTTATCTTTGAATGGAATGTAAAGCCAACATCTTTACTTTACTAGAATTTTATATTTGGGAGAGACAGCACATATTAATGAACACGTTATACAAATACAATACGTATAGTAGAGTTGAAGATTCAATGTAAATATGTCTGCGTTAGCAAGAGCATGCAACTTTTCATCCATGGTCCGTAACATGTAACAATAACACAAGATGTTACAGAGGCTCTTCCCAACTTTTCTTGTGTCCACAGGGAAGAACACATTGTGGCTCTGTTGGCGGTGCGTGGTGACGCTAGTCGGGACATGCGTCAGATGATCATAGAGACATTGAGTCAGAACAAACCAGCCTATACCAGTGCCATGCAGCCCATCTTCAAAGACATCACCGTGGCTCCTATGAATATTAGCTCCATGGCGAGCGCGACAGCAAAGCTGCTCAAATAGACATCACCAGGCGTAACCGGGGAGCATGGATTGGTTTCCATCGTCCCCCAGTTGAATTAAGGGAAAACCTTTACTGTAAGGGACACCAAATACAGGACACTGTGGGAGCTGTGAAGGATTGGGAACTTGATCATAACTAAATAAAACAAATGTCTTGGACAGAATATTACCATGACTGATGCACTTTGAGTGAGTTCGCTGAATGTTTGGATGATAAGTAGCTCAAGTGGAAGGCTAGGTGCTCTCCAAGCCTTTTAGCCTTAATCTGGTCTGTCCGTTTTCTAAAGTAGGCAAAGTCCTTAATTAGAATATGAGTTTGTAAGGTAAAATACTGTAGGTCTGTATGTTGAGTTCTAAGAGAGAGAGAAAAAATTCTCATACTCCTAAAAAATTATTGTGAGTTATTGAATTTTTATGTGGTGGAATAAAATTAGGATTGAGGCCTGGTGGATTTAAACTTAATAATTGTCACGTTATGTTTGTTCCCTTCATGAGTGAAAATGTTAGTTAAAATCAGTGTATTTCTATAACTATTTGTTAGTAGAAAGATCCGTCACACACATGCACGCACACACACACACACACACACACACACACACACACACTTACACGCCCCTCATGCCTTGTATTGTAACTTTTAGTTGTTCTTATGGAAAGATTTTTTCATTGTTAATTGATTTGAGTTGATCATTTGTGCGATTTCTTTTTTTCTTCTGTCCTACCATTTCTATCTTGTCATTTGATTGATGGTTGGCAGATGCTACCATGTAAATAATCTTGCACCTTGCAAAACAATTATTAAACCACTTATTATGAAGTGCTTTTATTATGAAGTTATATATTACTAAAAGTTAACCGCTGTTGTTGGGAAGCTTTACTGTAATGAAACCTTACACCTTACCCAAATCTACCAAAGTACTTGAACTTGTGGTTAAAATGAACCAAGTTTGACTCAATGAGTGGCTATTATATCTACAAGCTCTCCTGGCTATTTTAGCTATTTACAAAAAAAAAAAGAATGTAAATATGAAATAGGCCTTGGTTAAGATTCGCAAAAAAGGGGGGGAGAGTTATTTGGGATAAAACGAGGGGCATTCATCATTCATCTTTTTCAGCATGAAAAACATGGGTTTCCGTGTCCCAGCATGCATCTACTGTACCTAGACAAAGAGCTGAAAACCACAAAGCTTCTCACCATCCCTATACTGTATGTGTGTGTCTGCGGTTGCATTTCACGTTCACCCTGTTGGCTTCCTGCTAAATGTTTAATTGGGCTGTGTGACTCAGGATGAGTGAAGACAGCATCACGCAAACACTACTAGAGACTCATCCCATTATAGGGGCTGTGTGCGACACACACAGTCCAACAGCACTGGCAAAATGCTCTCAAGTTTTGTGACAATCATACTCAGGATGATCAATGATGTAAAGGAGAACAGACACAAACACTGGGGAAGCCACTGATGCAGAGTGACAGCTGGGAGTGGGTGGTCTTTAAGTGCTGGTAATCCCACAGCAGAATTGCGTGACTATTCATAATTATACAGGTCATTCTCCCATTGGCTTACTGCCACCACTGATGGCTATGATTGGAGGAAACAGTTCTCTTTGTTTCTGATACTACAGTAGGTTTTGATCTAATGACTACCACTTGAACTCTAGTCCAGTGATTCTCAACCTGTGGGCCCCCCAAATAATTGGCAAAACACTACGATTTTATTGATATTATGAAGAGAGATTTGGTCTAGGCTAGAAGGAGAAAATGAGGGGTCCAAGAATAGACCCTTGGAGGACCCTGGTGAACGAGGTATGAGGGTTTATGTGGTTAATGACATATATTTATATTTTGCTCCCTGATTCCATTCACAGATGGACTGAATTATCGATTAACCTTGAGTTGACCAAAATCACAGCCTGGTCACGACTCTTATCCACATTGTAGCCATGCTGTTCTCATGTCCACATGGGAATAAGTTTAAGGTAGCAGAAAAAGAACAGTAACCTGTCCACTGGAAACCACAAATGAGAACAGAAATATCTCAAAACAAAAACAAAATAGGCAGAAAAGCAACATAAAAACTACTAGCCATGTTAAGAATAATTAAATCATCTCAGGCTTAATTCCACTGGACACATGCACTCTTGCTTGTTCACATCTTCACTTTGTTCGCCAGGGGTTTTAGACACATCAAGAACCAAGAACTTAATGCACAGCGCCATCATCTGGTCAAACAAGCACTGTAAGACGGTGCACTGCAAGACTAATAGAAGTCATCGAGTAATTGGAGTCACAAGGAATGGGAATTATTTTCATCAGCTTGAAACCCTGAAAATCTAAAAATATGTAGTTACCTTAAATTATACATTTGAATTAGTTGATATTAAGTTGACACTTAAACATTCATGTTATTCTATTTGTCAGTGAAATGTTTAGATTAAAATTATTTGAAAATATTGGTGCGACACAATATAACAAGATAAAGCCCAACAGGGTATAATACAGGTTTAAAGCCCAACATGACAAAGGAATGTTGAATACCACTGTAACACCATTGTCATGTTTTACCATGTCATGTTTGAAGAATCCTTTGTTAGGCTAAGATGTGGATAGCCATCTATGTGATATTCAGTATCCCAGAGTAGCTGTAGAACGTGCATGCTGGTCCAGTAGGTGCAAGGGGATGTTGGTGACAACCTGATGGATGTCCTAGAGGGGAGGATTCAAATGACTGAAGTTAGTCATTTGCATTACTAAGGTTTATTACACCATGAATTGTGGTACGTTAATCTTCTCTACAATTTAGGCATAATTTTGCAGACGCTATTAATCCAGAGCGATTTACAGTAAGCAGGTAAATACGAGAAACACAGAAAGTCATCTAGGATCATACAGTAGGTAACCCAGTTATATAATCAGTCTAAAGTAAACAGTATAATATCAAAAAGTCTATAATCTGTACATTGAAACTATACACACTTTAAGATGCCAGGTCTACAAATGAACCTGGCTAGTCTACATACTGTACGTAACATGCCATCTAAATGT
Source organism: Gymnoscopelus microlampas (assembly GCF_963454915.1). Classification (NCBI taxonomy): domain Eukaryota; kingdom Metazoa; phylum Chordata; class Actinopteri; order Myctophiformes; family Myctophidae; genus Gymnoscopelus; species Gymnoscopelus microlampas. The sequence goes on along the minus strand of NC_139942.1, from coordinate 31,110,830 downwards.
CATTTTAGCCTTTGGATAAGACTGCAAGGTGTCAAGGCTAGGGCAAGTGCTACGGGCTAAGGAGGAGTCTGAAGAGTGGGGGGGGGGTCTTCAGATTACGGCGGAAGTTTGGGAGTGCCTACACTGACCAAGTTCTTCCACTCTCCCAGCTCGGCTCAAGAAACTTGGAAATGACTCAGAACACCACACACATGCCAAAAATAGATTTATTCACATACTTTCTTTTCATAAACACTTAAAGATCAATTCATCAAATTTTCTACCAGCGACAAAATTATCCTAGACTAATTTCTGCAAATGTTACCAATTAGAGTGTGACACTGAACATGTTGAGAAAAAAGTCAACAGAGGTGCGTGGTGACAAAACAACAGTCCCATTAATTTTTCTTCATATAATTGCATTGAGGTGTTAGAGCCAGCAACAGATATGAGGAAGTCAGCCTTCAGGTGTAGAAGCAGAAAGACAGTTAATCATCTAGTGTATAGTTTGGGTTAACAACCAGGAATGGGTCGTCTTCTGTGACTCGCTCCTCTCCATCTTTAACCTTCTTCAGCCCCGTCTGCGTCAGTTCAATGATGATGTGGTCCTGAAACATAAGAAAAAGCACTTAGACTTAGTGCTAATTTCACATTTTAAGTTTAGTACTATTTAATTTGATGTAGTGACTCCATGAATTATTGTTTTCAATTAACATTCAGATTCTATAATAGACTATTAGCCTTTGATAAGTACAGCACCATTTCAGCACCATGGACTGCTTTTATCCATTTTGAGTATTCTTGCAGCATCATGTAATGAGTGTCAGTTTATGAAAAAGGGACAAGAGCTAAAGGGTGATTTATACCATACTTAGTTGTGCGCCACTGTTGTGCACCAAAAATAGCCGATCTACAAGTTCACAACATGTTGCAGCTTGTAGAGCTTCTATTTTTGGTGAATGTGGCAACTATCTGATGAAGTCAATGATCTGTCTTATGTATAGGATGTGCGGAAATGTCTTTGTTATTCAGCATATTATATTTTTGGAGTTGAGGAACCATTTTTGTGAAGCACCCTCTTCCCTCATTGATAATTCAACATAAATAAAAACAAACAAACACTCACGAAATGGATGAGTCTGTGAAGAACTTTTTCTATCATGGACTTCTTGGCGATCAACTCCTCTTCCGTATCAATTTCACCCTCCATCTCCTTCAAATACCAGTTTATCAGTTCACTCTTCTTCAGAGAACACTCTGCATCCACTGAGGAGAAAAACAGCACCATTTCATTCAAAATCCATTAACAAGAAAATAAATCATGGTTTAAATGCAGCCAGTTCTACAACTACTTCAGTGTCAATACTTCGAAGCCCATCCCAACTCTTTACTATATTTTTTATGGTGTCAGTTTGGATTAACTTGTTAAAGGGATATTTCACTTTTATATTTCACTTTTTCAATTACTTTTTCAAAGTAATTGAAAAAAACATGGCCTCCTCCCCCATTAGGACAATATCAGTCACCAGAACCATGGACGGGTGTTTTCAATGAATCGATCATGGTTAAAATAGAGTTTGAAGTTACAATGGGTTTGTATAGGAAAGGGGCGTGTCTGATAAACTTAATATCAAATATCTAAATACTGAACCAAGCAACTTAAAAACTGTAAGGGGTGCTCACAAAAGCCCAAGTAAACGTTGAAATAACCTCAAACATAATGTAATAATAGGCACTCGGGTGGCACAGGGGTACAAGTACTTGTCCACCACCAGAATGTGTTCAAATCCCCCACGGACCACGGTGCATCTGGTTTGTCCAGGCATCTGATACAAACACAACCGGCACAACTGCCCCATGTTCAGGGGAGGGAAGCCAGCTAGGAAGGGTGATCTTTGTCGCTGCAACTCCTACAGGCTGGGGCAGCGCCTGTCAGCGGGGGTATTGAACGGGAGGAGAAGGACAGAGGTGCTGTGTCCCCCGGTGGGGGCTCCACACTGGCAAGTGAGTCATAGGTGAGGGTACAATAGCAGTTGCAACACAGAAATGTGTGGCATAATTGGCATAATGACTATATTGGGAGAAATAAAGCGGTATTTTTATTGCTTTTAGATTATGGAAGTAAATGGAGCTGGTGACATTGAATGTGACATGAATTAGAACATTTTAACTCTCACTCATTTCTACCTTGCACTAGCACTGCTAAGAAAAGGATGGTCACCAAAACAAAACACTCTGGAATAAATGTTTGCTAAACAAAAATCAACAGTTGTCCTAAAACAGCATGTTGCACATGCAGTCTATATGGTTTTATTTTAATCGTGTTAATGTCCAATTCCTGGCTGATAAAAGGACACAATTTATGTTTTTTTGAACATCGTCCACTCACCGTCCTCCAACTTCTGTATGTGGAGTACTATGAGATTGGAAACCCGACGATACTCATTAAATGTCATCTTCAGGACAGCCTTGGCGCCAGCAGTCTTCTCTTTGATTGGCTGCTGCTCTGTGTCCATAATCTCTGCATTGTTCCCATTGGTTCCGTTCACTTCCTCTCTTGGTATCCCATTCTGGCCTGTACAAAAGAGCACAGTTTGAAATCACAGTTGGCACATTATCTAGCCACTTTCAACCTGGCATCCATCCAAGCATGTCATTATCGGTGAAACCTTTCACAAGTTAAAAAACGTAGCAAATCCAATGCATTGATGAGAACTCCAGATGCACCCTTTTCTCTAATATGACTAAATATATACTAAGTGGCTTACAAGTAGATTGATTGAGTTCTATCTTAGTTTCATAAAGAATGATGAAAGAGGGGTGGCAGTTTTAAAATGGGGATGCTTTTGTCCGAGGCATCCCCTTGCATCCCCCCTCAAAGCAATTGATTGTGGACCTTTTGATTTTACTGCGTATTGCATTGTACTAATCAGTTTTTACACTTGTTTTATACAATCATGTTGTATTGCCTGGTTTCTTGAAGCACATGTCGTGAAGGAAAATACAGTACATATTTTTCATTGGCCGCTAACCCATCCAGTCACCGTTCATGTCTGGGTCGTCTTGCAGATCCTGGTCAAAATTAATGTCAGGAGAATCCACACTGATGATGGACTTGTTGATTAGACGAAAGGCCTCCTTCACATGTTTTGGCTGGACCTGAGGATTATTACAGTAGTAGTCAAGGACGGACACATGAGCCTGGGAGCCCATCTATGGAACTACATCTGGGACCACAAGGTATCCAATAGGTGGCTACAACTGTCAAACAGTAATAATGACTGAGACAGTGCAGAGTAAAGGCCAATTTATGCTTGAAGCAACTGTGTGTCTCATTATGTTCTGATTTTTGAGCATTCATACTGTCTGTGACTCGCTGACAGCCTCGGCAGAAAATTTAAATAAGCAAGTGAATGTGGTCTCACGCATCTCCGTAGAAGTGGAGATTAGCTCGTCTTCCGAACCAATCAGAGTACGCAACAGACCTTTTATTTTTCAAGAGGTATGCGACATAGTCGAAAGACGTCAAAAACATTTTGTGTTTTGACGTCACTTTTGTCACATGATGTGCCGGTCGACCAAGCATGAATTGGCCTTAATGAAAACATCATAATCAAATATCAATATTAAAAAAAATGTGGTATCAATCAAATCTGGTAGCAGCTTAGTGGTAAAGCGCCTGCCCACCACCGTGTGGAGGTTGTGGGTTCGAATCCACTGTGGTGCATCCGGCTTTGTCGAGCGTCTATAGGAACACAATTGGCCCGTGTTCGGGGGACGGAAGCTGTGCGGGGAGGGTGATATCACTACGGGCCGGGGTGGCACCTGTCAGCAGGGAGTGTTGGGTGGGAAGAGTAGGACGAAGGCTATACGTCCTCCTGGTGGGGGATCCTCACTGGCAGGTGAGTCAGTAGGATACAACAGCAGTGGCAACACACAAAATGTGTGTGGGGAGGATTTAACTGACTTAACGACTAAAGAAAGAACTGTGTACATTGCCCACACCATTTGCCCTAAACCAGGGTTCACTTCATATCTAATCAGGATTTAAAAACTCTGCTCCTCGCAGAGGGCTAACCTGCAGCGTACCCCCCCCCCCCCCATTTGTATGTAAAATTGAACTATTGTTAGCATATTATGAACCGTTTTGCACAATTTCACACCGTTTCCCCTGTGTAATGTGATAAAACAAATTTGAATGCGTTTCTATGTGTAGGCTGGTGTGCATACCTCATCAGAGGAGTATAGCTTAGCCATAGCCTCCGACAGCCTCAGCATGCTCTCCAGCTGTCTAACAGTGATCCTCCAGGCCGACTTGGTGCTGCCTACACTGTCTCTCTGCCTCAGAAGTTTGTATTGCTCCACCACAAACTCCTTAGCCTCCGTTGTTATCTGCATCAAACACACCAGATCAAAGTTTTCAAAAGCATTCTTTAATGTACTGTTAAGCTGTAGAATGACAGTGTGTTTGTTTATATGGCTGCCTGCCTGCCTTGTTGAATACGGAAACCAAGCACCATAGATTCATTTGATTCAGATAGAAGTAAATGTAACACTCCTCTTATAAAAATATGACAGCAGCAGCATTTTCTTTTGTGTGTGTTTATTACACATCATTGTGGAGAGGCATATAAAAGCAGAATACATGGGTAATTGGGTATAATGTGATAAAAGTCCTGAGGCCATATCTTTTAACTTGGTGTCTAGCTTTAATTTAGCTTTGATGTGTCCTTGAATGTTTCCTCATAGGAGAAATGAACCAAAAGTGCTCAGGAGACTGACCGTGGGTTGGAACTGCTTGGCAAACAGTATATATCTCTGGATCTCATCTGTAGAATAGACCCTCTCTACAGACTCAACATTTCTGCAGTGGAGGTCGACAATACGGCGGGCTATAGCATAGTCGGTCACCTGCAAAAACACAAAACCTTTGTATTCTAGTCAATGAGGGGGAAACAACATGCTTGACCAAATACTTTATTTACCTATATAACTATCATTTTAACCACATCACCACTGCCCACCAACACGCTTTCAATGGCCTCCATTGTCATGGCAATTTGGTTTATTTTAGTGGCCAGTTAAGGTAGGCACAGCTATATATAGACAATATACACTAATAACTACAAGGGGGATTCTTTACAAACATAGTGTATGGAGGATATTCCTATCCATGCATCCTGGGTAACTGGACTTCAAGGAGCATATGATGCAGGTGTAAATACAGACAGATGGTTTTAAACATACGGACACAGTGATAATGAAGTTAAAGTCAATCGGGCATGCCACTGATGTAAATATGTTAATACACAAATTTTACATTTGAAATGTCAAAACAAAATAGGAGACATGTGCATCTCTTAATGGTAAGACAAGGTGTTTTGTGCCTCGTGAGCAAAGTCATTGAAATATCTGCTTGGGGCATGTCTTACCTCATTGCACTCGTCTATCAGAATGAAGAACAGGTCAAATCGGGACATGATGGGGTCAGACATGTTGACGTTGTGTTTCAGAGACTTGGCACGATTGTAACGGCCATCAATGGGGTTGGCTGCAGCCAAGATGGATGTACGGGCATTCAGTGTGGCCTGGGGATAGGAAATGCTGCAGATTATTCTCTAGACTGGACCATGAACAACCTTTTTCATCAACGGTTTTCAGATGTTACATTACATTTTTAGATTAAATAACCACTATGAAAACACAATCTTGTGAAACAGAGACAATGATTCAAGGTGTTCCCTTTGAGAATGCCAAACCTACTCCTGAGTTACAACTGGTCTCAGGTCTTTTTGGGTACTTACTGTGAACAGGACGTTTGTTATTCAAGTTACTAATCCCTAAAAAATTGTAAAAGGTTTATCCAGGGTTCCTGCACCATTTTGAAAGTAAAATTTAAGACTTTTTAAGACCCTTTTAAGACCTCAACAAATGTAATTTAAGACCCAAATAAATGTCGCAACAATGCCTTCCTATATTGAAATTGGCTAATGGGAGTGCAGGTGTGTGTGTGTGTGTGTGTGTGTGTGTGTGTGTGTGTGTCCTACACCAGTGGTTTTCAAACTTTTTCATGTTAAGGACCCCCAAATTGACACTTATTAGCCCGCAGACCCCCATTTGAAAAGATAAGCCAAGGACCCCATAAGAGAAGATTTTTACAGCTCTAGCAGTGATTCTCAACTATTTTAATTTCAAGGACCCCCAGTTTGACATGCATTAGGCTACAGACCCCATATGGCATTTATAGTGCTGGGACCCCATATTGTAAAATCAACGTTAATTTAACTCAAGAGTGTACAGGGTTTCCTGCAGGAAAAAAGTTAGGCCCGGTGCTAGGCCAGGGGAGATTTTTTTTGCATTTATTCATTAATTCTGATGGAAAACACGACTACAATATGCTATTGTTAGTCACATTTATTCAACATTGGGTTTGGACACAGGTTTCACTTAGAGCAAAAGGTATTATAATATGTTACTCTCTACCTCTCCCTACAGGCTGGTATTATAATATGTTACTCTCTACCTCCCCCCTACAGGCTGGTATTATAATATGTTACTCTCTACCTCCCCCTACAGGCTGGTATTATAATAGGTTACTCTCTACCTCCCCCTACAGGCTGGTATTATAATGTGACTCTTTACCTCCCCCTACAGGCTGGTATTATAATGTGACTATCTACCTCCCCCTACAGGCTGGTATTATAATATGTTACTCTCTACCTCCCCCTACAAGCTGCTATTATAATGTGACTCTTTACCTCCCCCTACAGGCTGGTATTATAATGTGACTCTCTACCTCCCCCTACAGGCTGGTATTATAATATGTTACTCTCTACCTCCCCCTACATGCTGGTATTATAATAGGTTACTCTCTACCTCCCCCTACAGGCTGGTATTATAATGTGACTCTTTACCTCCCCCTACAGGCTGGTATTATAATGTGACTCTCTACCTCCCCCTACAGGCTGGTATTATAATATGTTACTCTCTACCTCCCCCTACAGGCTGGTAGGGCCTGTAAAAGGCCAATCAAAAAGAAGGCCATCAAATAAAACGATGATTTTTAAGTCCACGGAAATAATGAATTAACCTGAAGGTTAAGGATGATTTAATTTTAATATAGTACAAGAATAGTGTAACTATCTGTAGAATATAACCAATTTATTTCATAAAATTATGTATTGGGTTATAGCCTATTTGTCTCAATATTTGTCACATTCAGCCCGGGACTTCACTGACTGTAGGGGTCACATTAATCACATTAGAATCACAGATTAGAGATTTTATGTATTTCCCCCTATTTTCTGTATTTTTCACTATTTAAAATATAGTATTTCTTAATTTTTAATAATTATAACTTGTAGATTGGCTTTTTCACCATTTGAAATTGTTTTAAAATAAAAGGAACAGTTTTCCCAACCGACAGAGAGTCAGAGACAATATTTAGCCTATATATGGTTCTGTATTAGTGTATGAGTCAGTTTTAGCAGATTTCATTCTAATTGGCTACTGTAGACTGCCTATCAATTTCATGGGCCTAGGTAGGGCCATCTGGCCTGGCGAAGATCTGCCCTGTTGCGCAGCAGCACAGCAAGTGAAGGCAATTAACTTAAACGAGGAGCTGCGCAGCAAAAAAACGTCTCAAACTGTGTGTGTGTGTGTGTGTGTGTGTGTGTGTGTGTGTGTGTGTGTGTGTGTGTGTGTGTGTGTGTGTGTGTGTGTGTGTGAGCACAACAGCATCCAAGTTGATTTACTTCTGATCAGTCAAACATTTTTCCTATCACTTGAAACTGTTCCCTGATGACAGCTGAGGGGGAAGCGTCCGTCGTTTCTATTCCACATTGTAACCAGTGACAACCGTTATATAGCATACATTTGTCGTTAGCACTTAGAATTCATTAGCATGCTCTGTAGCAACAAGTACTGCCAAACAGTGCTCAACTACTGCTATCTTTATCAACCAAAACGGTCACGGGGGCTTTGATTTTGCCCAATGCCCTCTTAAATGAGCTTCTGAGCTTACACAGACACCTGGAGCAAATGAATTAACGAGCGACACAGCAGCGCTGAGGCTGACGGCCGGGCAACGATACAACCTCGTCAACTCCAGCTGAGTGAGTGACTGAGAGAAGGAGAAGAGAGACAGGGGAGGGCGGGGCTATCAGCCTATGGAACACACACTGATTGCTGTGTGTGCGTCTCTCAACCGCTCTCAACACAGTGGGAGAGATGGAGGAGCGTACTGATAATATATCTTTATGGAAAATTCAACACTAGAATACGCACAAATGTTTATGGCTTTCATTTTCCCATGAGCCTTAAAAACATAATCTTCAAATTTAATACCTACGGTCAAATTTAAGACAAATTAAGACCTTAAATTCCCGATATATTTTTTAAGACAATTTAAGACTTTTTAAGGACCCGCGGGAACCCTGTTATCAGCACATTTTGTTCATCAGCATTTGTGGTTTGTTTCATTAGTGGGTGTCATTGATTGTTATCAAGTGATGAAAAGTAACACCTAAAAGTACACCTATTTTAGTATTTAGTATTTTAGCATTTAGATTGTTAATTGAAATGGAAGCTAGAACCATCATCCAGCCCCATTTTGACTATGAAACAGTGGAAATGAAGGGGGAAAAGCAACATGAGACAGTGGGAAAATAAGTGGCAAACAAAGTGTGTATGACTAGAACCTTGACTCCAGCCTTGGTGATGGAAATGGTCTGCTGCTCCATGGCTTCATGAATGGCCACCTGGTCCTTCAGGTCCATCTTATCAAACTCATCAATACAGCACACACCCTGAGGGCCAAGTCACACATTATTGACAGTGGACATTGTTATGAGGGAAAGAGGCATGTGATGACACAATGTGATGTACAAACCGCGAGCCAGGACCAAAGCATTTTACTGCCCACAAACCTAAACAGCTACTTTGCATTCATAATATTATATTCATCAACATTATTATATAACATATTACACCAAAACATATTTAAGATTTTAAAGAAAGTATACACACTCACACAGGGGATGGCATCAGGTAAAAAGATTTAATCTACAGTATAACATCACTTAAATTTGACTGTCTCTGCTATCAAGTGGCAACATGGACAAGAAACAAAGACTGACCACTAATCAGTTGATTGTTATAAAAACTCCCAGTACAAACAGGGGATTATTGCATTCCAAATACACTGCAAAATCATCAACACTGCAATATTTAGACTTTGGAGCGTAATAGTCATTGCACCACTTAATTGACCTTCTCCTACCCCATCACACTGAACAATTCAAGACAGCAACTATTTGGAATTAATCATGAACATTTAATCTAGGACAGTAAAAATAGAATAAAATCTGTCAAAGACAGAAAAAATCCACTGCAACACTACAATCTTCTTACATTATCTGCCAGCATGAGAGCCCCTGCTTCAATGACAAACTCATTGGACTCTTCATCTCTGACCACAGCTGCAGTCAGACCAGCAGCAGTGCTCGCCTTCCCACTGGTGTAGACCGAACGAGGAACAAACTCTTCCACGTGTCTGAGAATACACAATAGACTCAATAGACAATAACCGTAAGATTAAATAGTATTACCAACTCAGGTAACTCAGGTTAGGTCCCACTCTGTTGTGAGCTCCATAAATAACACCTAGACCAAGGATATGAGTCAACAACACAATAAGACATATATTGTATAAGATACAATTAGCTTTTAGGAAAAAAAGACAATAGCCTGGAATCCAGACTGATTGTTACATTCTGCAGGGTTTTTTTCTCACTTTGATACTCAGTCTGGCATGCGACCCAAATTGCGTCGCATTCCCAAATGTCACCAATTACGTAGGTAAGTCAGGAAGTGACTCGAGTTTTACATTGGAAAACGCAGAACGTAGCAATCAGTCTGGATTCCAGGCTACAAAGACAACTAAGTAACTCATGTTAAATGTGAAGGCAAGGCACATGTACAGTATGTGGGTGTGAGCATACTTGAGGAATTGGCTCTTTGAGGTGCTGGGGTCTCCAACAATACAAATGTTTACGTCTCCCCTCAGGGATGTCCCCTCCATGGTTGTCTTGGGGACGCCCCCAAAAAGCATCAACAATATACCTCGCTTGATCTCATCATTACCTAGCAAGCAGAACACACAGAGCAAGATTTTGATCCCAGAAGCAGGATAATTCAATACAGAAATGTAGCCATGGCCAGATGATCAGTGAGTTCTGACCCATGAAATATATTATATCGTTGCCGTCGTGTCGGATGGAAACCTTTTGTCCAAAACCATTCCTTTTTTTATTAAAATATTCAAAACTTTTTAAAATAGTGAAATTGGTTCAAGGGAGCTTGATTTGATTAAGAACAATACTATGGTGTACCATGGATGGTGGGGAAGAGACTGGTACACAGGTTGTGATAGAGGTTCTTGTCCTGAGTCATCTCAAACACCTTCTCCCACTCCTCAACAGTCATCTGCTTCTTTACATTCTCTGCCGTCTGCTCCTCCTGCGGCAGCTCTTTACCTCCAAGCTGACAAACAGATTTTAGTGATAGTTTACGGAAAGGATTCCAAATATGCCTGCAGCAACTTGTCATTTGATATATATTGTCTCTATATTTTTATAACAATGTGCTATCTATAGAAAACATGAAACTGGAATCTTCTCCCAGATGAGTAATATAACCAAGGTTGTGTGGGGGCAAAACATGCCCCACAATAAAAAACAAAACAATCAAATACTGTTAAGACATTGCGTCTAAGAGGTCCTTTTAACATAAGGTAGAAGTAAGCATGCATGTCAGTAGACTATCCTAAAGCAGTTTTTGCGTTTCACTTGCCATGGTATATTCATGGTACTGTATATTCACTTAGTTGGCTGGTAGTAAGTAAGAAGGCAAAGTTTTGCTAGTTTTTGTTTTGTTCGTCTTAACTGCATTTGATACTAACCCGTGGGTTGGTAGGAGCAACGTGGCAGGCTAGGTAGGCCATTCTGTAGGACAGTTCCCTCACCCCCAGAGCCTTAAGTCCCTGGAGCCCGTCTGCCTCAAATCCCTCCCTCCCTGCCACTCTGTTGCTGCTCTCTGAACGAGTAGCTGAATGGAGATGATACAGAGAAGAGAGAACACACAAGAAGAACAAACTTATTTAAACTTGAACATTTTGAAACATATTCAGTGTTCTAGTAAAAAGAGTAAAGAAATATAATATTAGTGAATGTAAACGTGTTCACATCACAACAGAAATCACCAGATAGTCTTGCATAGCCAGATGATCGGGGATCTGTGCCTACTGATATGTCTGGTGACATCTAAATTCAATATAGAGGCTAAAACTCAAACGGGGCAAAGTGGGCAGAGGTTTGTCAACAGATTTTCTCCAGAATTTATTCTAGCCTCTACATTGAAATAGAGGTCATGTACAGGTTTTGTATTGGTCACAAACAATGTATTGGTTGGTGGAGATCTCAGATCAATCGACAGTTACCACCAGTATTTGTAGATGCAGCTAAAACATGAAGGGGAAAATCGCTTACAGATTTCTAATACATTACACAATTAGAACCATCATGACTACATACAAATAAAACTAAGATATTACACAAATACATTTACTTAAAATCTGATAGATAGTAAATATTAATATTTTAATGCAAATGCCATTGTTACAGAAACAAGTTTACATCCATTTGAGGCATAATGCTTACATTTGCAACTATAACTACTGTGTGTGTGTGTACATACATACACATATATAATATTTTATGTATTTTACACTCCTGAGCATTTATAGACCTGGAGAAACATGTTTAGTTACATTACTTTTTCTGCTGGTAGGGTCTACGTATGTACCTGTAGAAGCCAGCACGGCCACATCAGGCACAACTATGAGTGTTCCAGTGAAGTCACAACGGTCTCCAGCCTGTGCCATCTCCACGACCTCTGCTCTCAGAACGACCTCCACGCTGCGCGGGATGGAGCCCCGGGGCAACTCTGCCTGGGTCTCCTGGATACGTACCTGGATGAGGATGCACACCATTCATTTAAGGAATTGTTAATATTCTTTATGCATCTGTTCACATGTGATTAGTGTCAGTTGGTAAAAAGGTGTCATGGCATATTCTGACTCTATAGGCTAAGGCAATGACTCATTGCACCATACAGACAAATCTCTGCACATCACACAGTGCTGGGAGAGCCTTGTCATTTAGTGTGTGACCCTCGTCTGCGTTCTGTTACATTGTCGAGTCTAAAATGATTTTTTTTGTTACAAAAATCACCTTCTCTAAACACACATTATGCCAAACTCCCCACCGGCACCAGAAGAAAGTTAGGTACTGACCAACTTTATGCACAAGGGCCAAAAGTGTTATAGTGCAATATTAACCAAATACAACACACAGACAATACCTTCTGAAAGTCAACAAAGCGAGACTTGTTGGGATCCAGCATGAAGCGCTTCCGGTTGGCGCACACAGGGTTCTTGCAGATGTTGGGCTGGGTGTATTTAAACTGCTGCTCCACATCCTTGATGACTGACTGACAGTCGAGACAAAGAAATTGCGCACTGACCAATTCAGGATGGACGGGGGCAGTCCGCACCACCTGCCCACTGATACGGAGCAGAGTGCCAACACGCGCTGTGGACAGCTCTCGGATCCTACGAAAGAGGGGCATATTTTAAAAAGATGCTATTAGAGTGTAACATTAAATGTTCCACTCTAATAATAGTAATGGGTAGGTAGCTACGGTAAATATTACACTAGCCACCTAGGTATTGTGGTTTTCAAGTTATAGCAAACCAAGAGATGGCCTTGAAGAATGGCCAATAAGGTGACCAATATTTTTTTACGGATTGCTTTTCATAAAAATGAAAATAAATGGCTGGTTTGCTGCCTGAAGGTACCACCACCATCAGAGCTCTCCACCACTCCTCCCACCACAATCTACTGCAGCCAAGATAACAGACCTATGTTTGAACTGGACAGGTTCCACTATGCTGAAAGAACTTACTTTTGCCTATATGGAAAGTCAGAGAAGGACACATAGAACTCTTTGGCTGGAGGGATTGTGCCGTGGTCTCTGGCGAAGTGACGCACAGCCCGACATAAAAACGGATAGACTCTGTGTAGACAGACAGGTATTAAGTTATTTTTAAATTACATTACAGGGAGACTGGAACCCATGGAAAGACGGCTAGACTACTTACTGGTCCTGGACTCAATTACCTGTAATATTCCTCCTGAATGGTGGTTCCAAGTTGCTGGTTGAAGAGTTCGATGTTAGTGAAGCTCACAGTGAGGGTGTTCCTCTCGGGTCGAATCAGTTCCTCCGCATCCTGGAGGTACAATATCTCACCAGTCGGGCCTTGAAATCTTTAAACCAAAACGTATAAGGCATAGCAGTGACGGCCATTTTCTGGTTCCACACCAAAATAGTCAATGCAATTTTCCCATTGACATTTCCAAACTATTTATATCAATTAATTTAAGCCTAGAATCAAGCCATCCAGGGCAGGCCAGGGTCCTGGTGAATCATGACCATAAAACATTTTTTTCTGTGATTTTATTTTATATTTAATTATATGATATACTATATTTACCCTTTGTTTTGCCGTTTTCAAAAAAGTTTTCACAGAATCAAACGTTTTATGGTCATGATTCACCAGGACCCTGGATGGCTTGATTCTAGGCTTAAAATAATTGATATAAATATTTTTGGAAATGTCAATGGGAGAAATGCATTGACTATTTTGGAGTATACTATAAAAACTGGTCAAACATGGGCCAAATTGTCAAATATAAGAAAGAGGCAATTTGAAAACAGCAGATCTACAAGCTCACAAGGCCTTGTGAGCTTGTAGAGCGGTTATTTTCACTATTGGGACGAGCTCAGTTTTTTCGATTCTATAGATTAAAAATGAAAATAAATCTGTCATGACTCTGAGGCTATAGCTATAATCATGATGTTATGCAGTGGTGGAAAGTAACTAAGTACTCAAGTACAAATTGGAGGTATGTTTTTACTTTACTGGAGTATTTCCAATTTTCTATAATTTAACTTCTACTCCACTACACATCTCAAAGGCAAATATTGCACTTTTACTCCACTATACTTACATCGTAGATTTTGATTATTATTACAAAGCCACTTCAGACCTATATACTTTGGTAATTTGAAAATAGCCAATCTACAAGCTCACAACACATAGCTGCATTTTCAAAAGATTTGAATACATTTTACACATTTGAAAACTTGTGAAATGGGACCTTCTGCATGAGTACATTTTGGATACCGAACTTGCACTTGTAACAGACTATTTCTACAATAGGGTATTGATACTTTTACTTAAAGTCAAATATTTGAGTACTTCTTCCATCACTGATGTTACGTGTAGTTAACCCATTAAGACCTGGAACGCATCTATGTCACTTTAGATTTCTTTGGCTATTCAAAAATAGCAGATATATAAGCTCATAGCGCGGCACTGAGCTTGTAGATCTGCTATTTTTGAAAAAACTGTTAGGATGTTGAAAACATTTTTAAGAATCGCCTCAGGTCAAGACTGCATGTGCTCTTACTCCTCCAGGAACTCCAGGAATAGTTTCTGGCATTTCTCCGCCAGGTCGTCTTTCACTTGGACTCCTCCGGCGGCTGCATTCCCTGCGGTCAGCGCAGGCTCCATGGTCAGACAGCGGGTCAGTGAGTCAGTGGAGAAGGAGAGGGTCAGTGAGTAAGTGGAGAAGAAGGAGAAGGAGAAGAAGCTTCTGAGGGACCGTCGGACCTCATGCGCAAAGACACACAGCTGTGCAATGCCCTCTACTAATGAGCTGGAGAGGCGTTGCAGCTACACCGAAATTGGTGAATCCTGTGACACTAGTGGTCGCTGTTTTGCACAAATAAATAAATGAAGAAAAAAAACGGTACACACACACACACACACACACACACACACACACACACACACACACACACACACACACACACACACACACACACACACACACACACACACATGCGCGCGCGCGCGCGCACACACGCACACTCATTTAAAACAAGCCATTGTGCTTTTATGAGCGATCCAGTTTAGAGGTAGCCTGGTTCAGCTCCGTTCCGTGAGCAGAAATTGGACTTCCGGTTTTCGAGCTAGCAGAAATAAGGTTTCCGGCTGCCTTCAAAATAAGATTGTGAATTTTTTATGTTTTTTAAAAGACACAAATCTATTTTTAAGATACATTTATGATGTATGCCTTTTGTGTGTGTGTGTGTGTGTGTGTGTGTGTGTGTGTGTGTGTGTGTGTGTGTGTGTGTGTGTGTGTGTGTGTGTGTGTGTGTGTGTGTGTGTGTGTGTGTGTGTGTGTGTGAACTTCTCCATAACTGAGCGCCCCTAAACTTGATAGAAAATGGATACAGACCAGTACAGAATGTTGGTGAACATTTGAGAGATAATTTGTAAAAAAAGGAAAGTGGCATGCCGCCCAGTGCGGCCTGAGGTAAGAAAAGTGCCATTTTCAGACAATACTGGACACTGGACAGGAGACGGCTGTTGGCGCCAGCACTTTTGACATACGCACACGTTCAGGGAGACCCCCTCTACAACGCCACACTCTCCGCTAAGCCAGACAGGTGTATTTGGAAAAGTGGCGGGCCGTCCAGTGAGGTCAGGGGTCAGAAAAGGTCAATTTTCAGTGCATAGACTTCAAAAATTGGGCGCTGGACACGAGACAGCTATTTGCGGGGGCACGTGTGACATACGCACACGTTCAGGGAGACCCCCTCTACAACGCCACACTCTCCGCTAAGCCAGACAGGTGTATTTGGAAAAGTGGCGGGCCGTCCAGTGAGGTCAGGGGTCAGAAAAGGTCCATTTTCAGTGCATAGACTTCACAAATTGGGCGCTGGACACGAGACAGATATTTGCGGGGGCACGTGTGACATACGCACGCGTTCAGGGAGACCCCCTCTACAACGCCACACTCTCCGCTAAGCCAGACAGGTGTATTTGGAAAAGTGGCGGGCCGTCCAGTGAGGTCAGGGGTCAGAAAACAGCCATTTTCAGTGCACAGACTCCACAAATTGGACGCTGGACATGAGACAGCTATTTGCCGTGGCACTTACTATTACTTACTTACAATTATAACAATCTGTTCTTGCTTACAATTGACCGCTGATCATTCAGGCTACAGTCACAATTTAACACAAAAAAATGTAGATTAATATCACAGACTGAGGTTACCTGTTGTTGTCATGTCACTGTGACGCAGTGTTAATTTTGACAGCAAATCTTTATTTAGTTTTAGTCATAGTCTTTTGAATAACATTTAATTTAGTTTTAGTCATATTTTATTCACCTGAAATGTTTGTTTTAGTGTAGTTTTAGTCGACTAAATATAATACGATTTTAGTCGACCTCAATGTACAGTTGATTTTGTCGTCAAAAATGTATTTTGGGGCCTTGATCGCGTCGTAATGCTACATTTTACACTTGGTTGCATGCTGAAATTAGCCAATCTACTGCTGTGACTTCACTTATCAAATTAAATAAAATATCTTTTAAAAAGTTCTATTGATGTCACCTCCTTATGACTCCATAATAAATCAAACCTACTCATTGGCTTTTTGGAAGAGGATGCAAGTCCCAGGAAGTGCCACAGAATCTCATCAGGAAGTTTTAAAGCATCTTCTGTGTATACAGTACTGTTGCGTTGACCAGTTATTGATAGATATGTGTGGATACTCCCACAAAACAGACATGGCTATGGACAAGCCTTGCTTCTACTTCAGTTTCCCAGTTTGACATCAGTATAAAATTTCAATACCATTAATAAAGGCACACACCAACATCTCGTTCTGTCTCTCTCTCCGTTCCTGAGATATGACTGATGTAACATTGACTGTGACCATGAATGTGACCTTTTTTATAGGGCAGCCTAGAGATCATTTCTACCAAGTTCCATGAAAATCTGCAACTCTCTTCTACACTATTATTTTGTGTTATTGTGCTTGTCATAAATAGAAACAATTGCTGGCTGTATAGGCTATTAAACTCTGACTCAGGTAACAGTCTTGCTCACTCAGAGTCAAAGTCAAATGACGGTGATAGGTATTACTATATAAACTAATGTGAGAACTGCAGTATATTTAACACAACCCCAATTTGACTCCAGTAAACAACACTGTCATTTAACATTAAAGGGATAGTTCACCCCCAAAAGGACTTTTTTTCTATTGATTACACACCCCATGGTGACTTGAATTCATGGAGATTTTTTTAGTTTTTGTCGCATTCCTAAGCCAATATTATGATGACCGGCGGCAGCTAATGGCGTCTTCTACCATTAGCATCTTTACGCCGGTTATCAAATTGGCTTAGGAATGCAACAAAAACAAAAAAAATCTACATGAATTCAAGGCTTTATGGGGTGTGTAATTGATAGAAAATAAGTCATTTTTTGGGTGAACTATCCCTTTACAATAGTGTATACGTTTTGTAAGTGACTATAGCAGAACCCGACAATTTTTAACATTCACAATTATAAAGAATATAAATAATAACACAACCAATGTCTTTTTAAAATTATAGATAACAGAAATAAAATTAAAGTACAGATGGAATGGCATGTATGATAAACCTCTTAAAACATGTATGATAATCTGTAGCAGCAGTGCCAAATGTGCAAAAAATAGAAGACAGCAACGCATTGCAGGCTTGCAGGCATATGCAAAGGCTAAAATGTAATTAGATACCATGTTATGTAGACAGATGCCAGGCCACTGTTGACCTGGCATCCTATAGTTTGAATAGTTTCAATGTAGAGATTATAGATTTTTTGGGGGGATAGGGAGCTGTTAGACTGATGATTCTTGGTTTACATATGATCCTAGATTACTATTTCTATGCATTTGATGTATTACCTTGCTTACTGTAAATCGCTCTGGATTAAGAGCGTCTGCTAAATGCCTAAATGCCTAAATTGTAAATCACATTGTAAGCTTGTATATCGCCTATTTTAACTATTTTAAAATAGTCCCAGTCCCACACGTACAGTCCCAGTCGGCAAAGTGTCACCTGGTACTACCAGGTGACTAATTGACACTTATTTGCACAATGTGCACTGACAAGTGATTCTGACATATATATCTGCATGCAAATCGTCTATTTTCACTATTTCAAAAATGTTTTAGAGGGGGTCTGAAAATGGTTGTTTTCTGACCCCTGACCTCACTGGACGGCCCGCCGGAGAGTGTGGCGTTGTAGTGTGGCGTTGTAGAGGGGGTCTCCCCGAACGCGTGAGTATGTCACAAGTGTTGGCACACGTGTCCGTCTCCGGTCCAGTGTCCAATTTGTATAGGCTATGCACTGTAAACGGCACTTTTCTGACCTCTGACCTCACTGGACGGTCCGCCACACTTTTTTTTACACCTGTGCCGCTTAGCGGAGAGTGTGGCGTTGTAGAGGGGGTCTCCCCGAACGCGTGAATATGTCACAAGTGTTGGCACACGTGTCCGTCTCCGGTCCAGTGTCCAATTTCTATAGGCTATGCACTCCTTTGAACAGCATTTATCCATTTAGATACATTTTTTATCTTTTAAAAAACGTTTTTGTTACATAGAAACATAATATGTGTTGTATAGCTTCGTTTAAATGCTTAATTTATAGTTTTAATGTGCAAATGAACCGTTTTTCAATGGTTTTCAATGGTTTCTTTTTACTCTAGAGGGTACTCTTATTCTGAAGAGATCGTCAACCGGAAGTCTTATTTCTGCTCCGTTATTTCTGCTCACGGAACACAGCTCACACACACACACACACACACACACACACACACACACACACACACACACACACACACACACACACACACACACACACACACACACGTTTATCCCATGTATGACCGATTGGTGGCGATATGCACCTATACAGTACTAGCACACACCATTATGAAGCAGAAGAAGTGTTGTTAGCGTTAGCTGCTAAAAGCTATCTATAGCTTCAGCCTGTGTTTCATTGTATCTCTTAGTCAGTAATATATTCATTATCAACGGAACCTAACGTTTGTTCCCAAAATGAATGTCGCCCCGTTGAAGAGGGTCTACCCAGAGTTACCCGTGTGGATTGTTGAAGACCACCACGACGTGAGTGATCATATAATATTGTTATTATTATTATTTCGCTACTAGGAGGCGTGTGTGAGTGTGTGTGTGTGTGTGTGTGTGTGTGTGTATAGAGCGGTGGGAATCTGAAGTGTGCTCGCTCCATCCCCTCTTTACTCTGGTATCTCGAAGTGTTCTTGGGCAAGGCACTGAACCGCTAACTGGCTGGTGCCTAATTGTCTGTCTGACTGTCCATTGTTGTGTGAACTGTGTGTGTGTGTGTGTGTGTGTGTGTGTGTGTGTGTGTGTGTGTGTGTGAGAGAGAGAGAGAGAATGAATGAATGTAGGCAGTGATGGAAGAAGTACTTGCATGTTTACTTAAGTAAAACATATCAATACTGCAATGTGGAAATACCCAGTTACAAGTGAAGTTCCAGTATTCAAAATGTACTTGAGTAAAAGTACAAAAGTATTGGTATGAAAATATACTTAAAGTACCAAAAGCAAAAGTACTCATTTTACAGAATGTCCCATTTCACAAGTAAAAAAAAAATCTTTAGAAAATATTGAATATTGGAAATACTGAAGAACGTAAAAAATACCTCAGAATTGTACAGTACTTGAGTAAATAAATGTACTTAGTTACTTTACACCACTGAATGTAGGTGGATGTGTGGATGCACTGTCTGCAAAACTTTACTCAACATTTATGAAATGTAACATGTATATAATCATGTCTCTGGTTCTGCTACTTTATCAGGTGGTAAGTCATATCTATCGTGCCATAGCTTCCAGACATCTCCCATTGAAAAACATTACAATGGTTCATTTGGACTCCCACCCTGATCTCCTGATCCCTGTCAACATGCCAGCGGACACTGTCTTTGATAAGGACGCCTTACTCAGGTACCAATCACCATTTATTTAGTTTTTACTTTACAGTGCAGTAGAGATGGACCTTTTCTCTTTTACCCTTTAAATAACTACTATGGTTTATTATCAGCATATGAGTGGCAGGTTGGCCTTGATGAAGGGCAGCCCACCTGTGAGTTTAGGCTAAAGGCTTTAGGCTGCTTATTTGTTTCCGAGCACTGACATGCATTCCAGCTGTGAAACTGGTGACTGGTACCACATCTACGGTGCCCAGCTGCCCACCAACTCTAGAACGTGCACTGAACCCCATAAATTCCCCAGGCTGCACTGCAGCTGACCCTGTGCCCTGACCTCTCTGATGAAATTAGGGGTGTCACGTAAATTGACCAAAATCGTAAAAAAAATGATCAATCAACATGGGCAAACATCTGAATAGAGACCTTAGAATCTAAAGTCAAAGTGATATCATGAGCTTGAATGGCACCTGCAGTTTGAGGTGAAGAGTGCACACTGCAATAAAAACAGAGCATGGCAGATGTGTTCTTTATCTTTACTTTAATAGCTTGCATTTCCTCACCTGCAGAAAGTCATTTATAATTGCCTAATTTTATTTTTGTGTGATATTAAAACGTTTAAGATGAAAATAGAATTGAATGTTGACCTTAAAATTTCAAATGAATTGAATCGTGTATTTGGAGAACCGTGACATCTATAGATGAAATGCACACTGTATGTGTTTGTGATAAAAAGCATATCGTATGGGACAGTCAATTTTTAAGAGGATTTTACTGTGGATTTTACTGTGTGCAGAGCACATCATCCCAATTTTAGTCTCCCTTTATTGGTTACCTGTCAGTTTTAGAAGTAACTTATGTCAGGATTTGACTATTTAAAGCGCATCTTGATCCTTCCCCGGCCTTCGTACATCACAGACCTTTTAACCCATTATGAGCCAGAACACTACCTAAGATTCTCGGTCATGGCCCTTCTGGCCATTCCAAAGTCTAGCAGCCCTTTGCCAATGGCTTTCTAGACATGCCCATGGATAATACGCTAGCCAACTCGGTATCCTCTTTAAAACATTTTCTGATCTATTTTACTTACTTTATTATTAATACATTATTATTATTATTATCCACTTTATTACTATTTTACAGCATTTTATGTGTATTGTGTTCTTTGTTTCTGGTATTCTCTTGTTCATTTAAATCAAATTCTATTGCTTGTTTAATTATGTTGTTTATATGAAGTATTTGCAACTGTCGGGATATGTTGGATGAGATGGTCTATACTCCCTGATAGCCACTGCATTGTTTATGTTTTCAGTGAGTTGAGTATAGAGAACTGGATAATGCCCATGGTATATGCCGACCATGTATCGTCTGTAGCCTGGCTACATCCATACTGGGCCCAGCAGATAAGGGAAGGAGAGCACAGAATGGCCATAGGTAAAGACTCATCCACCAACACTCTCAGGTAACGCACACACGCACACACTTATAGACTCTTATCAAGAAGATTGCCTAGCAAGCATTACTTTTATCATCAGTAATACTTTGGAGTCATAGGCTACAAGAAAGTTCTGATGAAAGAATAAAATACAATGCTATTTGGCTATAACCCCACACTTCCCATTAATAAGCCATTCTAAATCTAAAATTAGCCGACACAAATGTAGAAATAAAAATCACACCCTGTGTGAAGGTAGCGGCGCCTTTGATACATTTTGTCATCGATATGTGTTTATAATGTGTTTATAGTCACGTGTCACGTGAAGCTTGACCAATCACTTTGTTGACGTACCTGACCAATCAGAACGTTGACGTACGCACATGGACAAAGTCAGGTATAGAGCAGGATCCGCTCCCTCTAGCGCCGCTAAAAACAAAAATAATTACAAATATGTTGTATATTTCACCATTGTTGTTGATGCAGCTGTTGCCATTGTATCCCGCTGCTTGCCATGACTGCTATTGATATTATCTTCAAGGATAATAAATAGTATTATTAGTATTAATCCTCCCCCCTCTCCCTCCGCTTCTGCAGGGTGACCAGTACAGATGACTACTTCCTCAGTGATGGTCTGTATGTTCCAGAAGAACAACTGGAGAATGCTAAACGACTCCGTCTGGATGTGGTCAAAGTCAACCCTGTGAAACCAAACCACAGGAAATACACAGGTACCTACTGTACATAGACTATAGCAGTGTTTCTCAACTAGTGGATCCGGGCCTAAGGTTTAAGGTTAAGGTTTTCTTTATTCTTTGTGAGTTGTTTTCTTTTTGTGTAATGTTTCATATAATCCCATATGGGATTATAGGCCAAAATGGTGTCATGACACGAAAATAAAAATTCATGACACGAAAATACAAATCATTCATTGATACTCGATTGCAGTTTACAAGACTGAAATACTTGAATATTTATAGTGTCCCTGAATAAAATGAAAAGAGAGAGGATATATAGCAAAACAATGATGGTTAAAAAAAAAAAATATATATATATATCTGTATCTTTTAATTGTTTAAGTGGTTCACAACAGGGTCCTGGTCAATGGACAACAACAAAGGAATACTTTTATTTTATATATTCAGCTCTGACTTGAGCACTTGGCTCTAAACCAATGAGCATGCAGTATATATATATTAATTGATGAAATGAAAGTCTGTTTTAGCGAGGCTTTTTTGTTTTTATCATGCACATAAGGCAAGTTAAAAACAACAACTGAAGCTTGTCCAGCCTAACATTTCTCTATTGTGTTGTTTTTACCTTCTTTTAGAGAGGAAGATTGACAGGGAAATGTGGAAGTGTGGATCTAAGAAACCCAGGACAGAGTTCCAGGGGACTGGGGAAGGAAGCCACCCTGAGCCCTTCTTTAGCACCATGCCCGGAGGAAGTGGAAGCAACACTTGCACAGACAGGCAAGAGCCAACAGAGGGCACTATAGCTACAGAGTCCAACAGCAACAGCCATAACACAACAGAAGTGCAAGAACAGCTTCGTAAACCAACAGACTTGGAAGGTGATGATGATGGTGAAGTTGATGATGAAGGCTCAATCAGTTATGCTGTAAACAAGTTATTGTCAATTGTCAAAGAGTCAGAGCCATACATCTTGGACATCGACTTGGATTTCTTCTCCTGTAAGAATCCCTTCAAGGAGTTATACACACAGGTACACCTCTCTATATTCTGTCTGATTTAAGCACATTTCAGGGACCTTCAAGCCACACTAAATGATTGTTCTTGCACCTCACAGCTTCAGTAAAGCACCATCCATTTCATACTAGCTCTCCTACATAGGACACAGTTTGCAGTGTACTTTATTCCTTTAACTTGGGTGGCTGTGACAATTATTATAATAATAATTATTATTATTATACTGCACATTGCATTGACTTGAGGTTTCAATGATGGTTGTGCTTTCCAGGAAGAATACACCATTCTTCAACAGCTCTACAACTTTCGAAGACCCAGCTCAAACGCTGCGGAGGTGAGAGGTTCAGTACAGTGATAAACACACATGACATTCTTCTCTGTGATTGTGAGGTGATGCAATGTATTGGAGGCATAGCCTGACCGGGCACCAAAGTGTCACAACAATCACATTAAATCATTTTAATAATTTTCTGAATGTGAATTAATGTAATCACTGGGTGTCTGCAGAAGTATACACACTTAAATCCTCAGTGTTCATTTTATTTATAAATTTGTACAATGAGGATTTCACAGTATAGTAATGCATAATTGTGTGTTTGGACCAGGAGGAGCTTAGTGAGTGTGTGTATCATCGTACACATCAGTTGGAGGACCTAGAGGCAGCGTTTGCTGATCTCATAGAGGATGATGGCGAGGAGACCATCGCACGCTGGGCCAGCAACCCTGGGTAACGTATGTGTGTAGTACTGTGTACTGGTTCTGCTAGACTAAAACAGGCAAGACTTTTGCACACTTACAAAGCGATCGGTGCGTAAGAAAATACCAAGGGCCGATCATAGTAAAAGAAAAAAATGCCCGTCAACACACGAACACTCAACTTGCCCCAAAACCTGCCACAGATTGTTGATCAGAGCTCTGGCTATTATTTAGGCTTCTTTCCCGCCTTCAATGTATTTACATATTGTACGCACACAGCAGCTTTCCTTCTTTCTGGCCGCAGCATCTTTTTTTTTAACTAGTGGTTTGGGCCGCGAAGCGGCCCAAACCACTAGTTGAGTTTTAATGGGAAACAACGTTGTTAGGTTATCTTAGATAACCTTCATCAGGTTATCTAAGATAGCCAGAACCTTTGCATTTACGCTTCTATCTTCTACGCTGGACTGGAATGAAATAGTATCACATGAAATACTGAATGAAGAACTCTACAATTAAAGAGTATGATTTATTATTTCAAAAGCCTATCTGGTAGAAGGGATCTCGATTGCAGAGTTGCACATTGTGTGTGTGTGTGTGTGTGTGTGTGTGTGTGTGTGTGTGTGTGTGTGTGTGTGTGTGTGTGTGTGTGTGTGTGTGTGTGTGTGTGTGTGTGTGTGTGTGTGTGTGTGTGTGTGTGTGTGTGTGTGTGTGTGTGTGTGTGTGTGTGTGTGTGTGTTCTTTTAGTTGTTGTAGAGAGTGTTTTTGTAGTATCT
Organism: Gymnoscopelus microlampas; assembly: GCF_963454915.1. Taxonomy (NCBI): domain Eukaryota; kingdom Metazoa; phylum Chordata; class Actinopteri; order Myctophiformes; family Myctophidae; genus Gymnoscopelus; species Gymnoscopelus microlampas. The sequence continues at coordinate 31,086,244 of NC_139942.1, read as the reverse complement.
CACTATGATTTCCATATTTCAGGATGACTTCCCTGACCCACCTGGTATCAAGTCTGAAGAGGAGAAACCAATCACCTGACTATGAAATGGTAATAATATTTATTAATGAATTATAGCTTTACGGGTTCATTGGTATAGGCAACAGGCATTACACAACACCTTACTCACACCACACATTGTTATATTATTCAAACACAGAGGCACCCAACCCTTAATATTTACAACTGTACACATACATTATACAAGAAGTGCCACGTTATTAGCTTGGCTGGCATTGCCAGGCTATTTATCTTACAAATGTATCGCGAAGTGACACATCTATCAGCGCGTTAAGCTTTCGTTATGTTAAGTTTATTTATTTGATATGGACATCACAATTACATTCGACAAAACCAGATGCATTGTTTACAGTGTATATAGCATGAGTGCTAATTTTCAACACCTGTCCACAGGAAGCTTTTCTAAAATACAGTAATACCAATCTAAAACCCAATCAGGTACAAAAAAATTATAATATATATATATATACATACATATATACATACATACACATACATACATACAATACATACATACATACATACATACATACATACATACATACATACATACATACATACATACATACATACATATATACATACATACATACATACATACATCTGTGCAGTTTTACATGATAAGTCCCTTCTAATATGACAAAAACAGTTTAAGTTCGGTTTAACCTTCTTGCATATATGCTTTACCTGTCTGTCGAATTTTTAATTTTTATCCAAAATAATTCCCAAATATTTGATTTCACTCATTTGAGTAATAATTTAATTTTGGATTTGTACCTCAAAAGCATCTGTAACAGGCCTGTTACTTATTGAGATGCACATTGAGACATTTTCTTGACATTTCGTTAGGATCGCTCCTTCCCTCCCTCTCTCCATCCCTCCCACTCCCAATGCCTGTATCCCTCTCTCTCTGTCTGATTCTCTCGCTGATCAAGCTTTGGTCTGACATCACCCACAACAGAAACCGTTACCTATCAACGGCGATTTGCGCTGACGGCCTATCAGCCGTTGATTAACACCGCTGATATGCGCTGTCAGTACTGTGACGTCAGACATGTCCATATACTGTATGGCCATAATCTGTCCAGACAGACTCGCAGACAGACAGACAACTTGAACATAGTGGAATAGAGATATGAATGTGTCAGCATTTTGTCTGAGGCATTTACCGTTGATCTTTTTTTTAAGTGGAGCCACAATAGGGGTCGCCAAAAAGACTACGAAAATGAATGTTATACAGTAGGACTTTAATATTTAACTTTTTAAAACAAACATTTTACTCTGGAAGTCAATGGAGAGTCGGCTTGATCTGAAACCTTGCCTAAATATGGAGATGCCTGACGTCATAGAACTTTATGTCGTAGATAACTGCCATAGGGTTTTGTAAATATATGTTCTCCATAATGAATGCATGCACAATGTCAGTAAGCTATTAGCCAGTGATAGTTCTCCTTTGATCTATTAATATTTCTAGTTGCTACATAACTGTACAATACGGAGCCCATATTGACACTAACCCCAAATGTTATCTGGCATTAACTGGTTAGCATAAGTAACGTTAACTGCCCCGGCCCCTGAGCGGGAGAAACGGTACAGTTAGCTGACATTGTGGAGAGCCCAATGTGTGAGAAACACATTTTGCAGCACAAGTCTAGAATATCCGTAAGGTATAATGAGCCAGCTGTCAGAACGCCGTGGCTTCCATCTGGACCAGTCGGACCTATTGTGCAAGAAGGGATGCGGTTTCTTTGGCAACACAGCCTGGCATGGGCTGTGCTCAAAGTGCTGGCGAGAGGAAAATCAGCAGGACCGACAGAAACAGATTCAAGAAGACTGGACACTGGCTGAAAGATTGCAGAAGGAGGAAGAGGCCTATACCAACAGACACCAAAGAGCACAGTCAACCATTACGCCATTCAGAAATGTAGACAAAAGACAAACCAAGGAGGAGTCCAAAGTAAATGCAGTCATAAGGTTTTTTACATCTTACACAAGATCGCCACCTAAAAGAGACCCACACCCTGTGGAAGTTCAGTCCTGGCCCTCTATAGATACAGACCACGTCACTCAGGAATTCATTGACTTTCTCAAACCTCTGAAGCCAGGTAGGGAGATCTTCAAACAGTGCTTGGCCTTCACTGAGAGTATGGTCTACAAGAGGGATCTGGGTGCTGATGAGTTATCAGAATGTGTCCAGGACTTTTATCAGAACCTCTCAGAATGTCTTCAGGCGCAGTTTGATGGTCCGTCGGATCACATACAGAGCATTATGGATAAAGCAGAGAAGTATATGATGATTTGTCTGTATGAGGAAGTCTTCTGTCCTGACACTACAGATGACGAGAAGAACGACTTGACCATTCAGAAGAGAATTAGGGCCTTGAACTGGGTCACCATTGAGATGCTGTGTGTTCCTGTGGATGAGGACATCCCAGAGGTGTCAGATAGTGTAGTCGAGGCCATCATAGATGTCAATGAGATAGACTCAAAGCGTGTACCTAAGGACAAGCTAGCATGTATCACTCGCTGCAGCAAGCACATCTTGAAAGCCATCAAGTCCACCAAAAAAGAGGCAGCGTCTGCAGATGACTTCCTCCCCACGCTCATCTACATTGTGCTGAAGGCAAATCCTCCACGACTTCATTCCAACCTCCAGTACATCACCCGCTTCTGCAACCCCAGCAGGCTCCTGACTGGGGAAGATGGTTACTACTTCACAAACTTGTGCTGTGCAGTGGCCTTCATTGAGAAGATGGATGGTCAGTCTCTGAACCTGAGCTCGGAGGATTTTGAGCTCTATATAACTGGCCAGGCATCTCCACAGCGGCCACAGGCTTCAGAGACTTCCTTTGCTCCCTCAGGCAGCACAGCCCTGAGCAAGGTACATGAGCGACTAGACCTGCTGACAGAGCTGGGGGTGCGACAGGAGCAGGTCATGGAGGGGGCTCACAAGCTGGAGAGCGATCTCATTGACTGGACTGACGTAGTGGAGCACGAGGTGAAGGAACTTATGCAGAGGTTTTCGTTGGAGACGCAAGATCCTGTCACGGCACCCGGGACATCGGATGCAGGATCAGCAATTGACTCTGATGTTGCAGAGAATGTGGGAAGCGATCTCCTTCCACCACCACTTCAACCGCAGGTGTTTGCTGGGTGATGCGCGTAAGAGGAAAACCTATCTGAACACTGTACTGTACTATGACGTCAGGCATTTCCATATTTGGGCAAAGTTTCAGCCCCATTTGGAATTGTGGGCTTCTATACACCTTTTTGAAATGTTTTATACTTTTGTATAGGGAGAATGTTCATTTTCTTGCACATTTTCTACAGTCCTGCTACTTCTACATGCTTCAACTTACACACTCTATTTAAACTAGAAAATGTTCAGCTATTGTTCAACTGGATTTGACGCCAGCCAGTGTTTAGATTTAAAGTGATTTTTTTGTTAAATAGCGCTATATTCTGATGTTCAGTAACACTATAGAGCTTAAACTAACAAAAAACTCTAATAAAGAAATATAACTTACACCAACTTTAACGTTTAAATGTCTCTTAAGGTGCATCAGGCAGGTTTGACATGTGACTACTCAGAGCTGCCCCATCACATCAGCACTGACGAGGAGATAGAAAGGCTCATCTTGGCTGTCCAGCTCATCCTAAAGGCCCTGCCCAAACCTACCATGGTCACCATGTCCAGGTAACTAAAAACACACTAAGAAGTTTTTTTCTGTACGTATTACAACAAAATAAAACAACCTCATAATTAGAATTTAAAAATGGGCTTTATTATGAAATGGCTTGCTTTGCCTAGCCAGATGCTAGTTTTGTCATTATTTTCCATAATGACATACATAACACGTTTTCTCTAAATGGCCTTAGTGAAGCCAACGGTTATATATTGGTTGTCTTATGTCTCAATTAATTGAATACGTTATCCTTTTAGTATCATTGTATAACAGTACCACTGTACCTTTTGCAAACTGTTAATAAAGTATTCAATCAAACAATTAGCTATTTTTGGTGCACAACACTGTGATAGGATGGAGCATAATGTAGGTAAAAGTGAACAATGTGTGCATGTGGCTTGGTAACTACTAGGTTATTTTTATATCAAGAGGCATCTTTCAATTGTTGCTTATTTCAGATTGGAACACTGCTTTATTTGGTATAATTGTTTACACGGTCGTCGGCGGTCAGAGTTAAATGAACACTGAGGATTTTACTGTGTAGGTAGAAGTTGGAGTACTTTAGTCAACATTTCTCATATGTGTTCCTTGACCTTATCAACAGCTTATCAACTGTGTGTGTGTGTGTGGTTTTCAGGTCCAGTCTAGATGAGTACTGTCCAGCAGAGCAGGTCAACTATATCCAAGACAGAGTGTTGGCTACGCTAGAGAGCCTGTTTGGAACGCTGAACTTAAACAGAGACTACGACCACACCCCTACACAACCACATGACAGCCTACCTCAGGCCTCCTAGTCCAACTCACACTCATACATACACATCCATAAATATGGAGGTGGTGGAACGATTGGATGTGTTTGGATAGAACACACAAACATACACAAAAGCATCCTTACATGCATGGGTATGTGCAGCCCAAGTACATAAATGCACCCATTAAGTACTGCCGATTGAGATGGAATTTAATAAAACAAATGAAATTTGAAAAAGCCTCATCCTACATCTACACAGTATACTGTATTAGTGCATTAGTGGCAGTCATTGTATTAGCCCCCATGGTTGGGTTTTGTTAACACAAAAGGTTATAGTGTCAGCCAGGCTTGGGTACAAACACATTATAGTTTGCACAATATTGAAATGTATTTATGTGGTTTAAGGTATTTGTCTACAAGTTTATATTTGGTGATTGGATTGTATCAGATCAAAATAAACCACTTGTGCTCCCACTTCTGGTGGCTAGTTCCAACTGGTGGCTAGTTAGGCCCTGTATGGTTGGTATTCAGCTCCAAGGTATGCATTACAGGCTGGCTGAGAAACAAAAATAATTAAGTGATCACAATATAAACATCTTTTAAGTCTTAAAAGGTATTTTAAAACATTTTATTTAAGTTGTCAGAACAGAATACAGTAGTACTGTTGATCCCATTCTCAAGTAGGAAACACTTGAAGGACTCTTGCTTAACCACTTAACGAAAATAGCACATCACATTGTGAGCTTTAAATCTGCTATTTTCACCAAATATTCACCAATTATGACCCAGAATTGGGATGCTATAGGTCATATGGTTAACTTGCCAGTCTTTAGAAAAGAGACGTGAACGAGTATTTCATATGTAATGTCTTAAATGCAATCCTGTTTTGTCCAGGTGTGTGTGTGTGTGTGTGTGTGTGTGTGTGTGTGTGTGTGTGTGTGTGTGTGTGTGTGTGTGTGTGTGTGTGTGTGTGTGTGTGTGTGTGTGTGTGTGTGTGTGTGTGTGTGTGTGTGTGTGTGTGTGTGATCTTCAAAGCCTTTTTGTTAACACATCCTAGGAATGTTGATCTAGTAAGTGTCTAGTACAGTGTCAATAAATATAACTTCACAAGAGAGAAGGAACGTGACTCAAACATTTTTCCATTGAAAATGTGATATGTCGTATTACAGATTTTCGCCAAAGCATAAATTAGGCTTCAGAGTTCAGACACACAATCCTATCTGCAGTGTCAGCAATTATCTTTATGGAAGTTATTCAGCTAACTGAAATGATCCAGATATCCCGATATGTCACCAACCCAATGCTCTCAATGTGAAAGTCAAGTAATGTGCATTTTTTTATATAGCACATTTTCATACTAGGTAAACTCAAATGTGCTTCACATTTAAAAACAAAAACAAATCATTGTACAAAAACATAAGAATTACAGCCACTCTCCCCATCCACCCATAACAAAATGCAGCTTCCCTGACACACCAGGATGTCATGCAAACAGATTTCATTAACAAATTGACCACTTCAATAAACATTATGTACTGTACTTACGAATAGTGAAAATTGTCAATCTACAAGCTCACCACATGCCACAGTGCAAAGTATTGTGAGCACAATTTGTACCTATAATGACGTGATGCCCAACATAGAGACACCAGCCAGGTTGAAAGTCATTAAACCCGCTAGTCTTCCAGCCGGGATTCGTTGTTGTTGGTCATTTCCCCCTGGTGCTGAAGGAAAGGGTGCATGCACTTTTCTGCACCCAGGAAACGATACATGCAGACAACAGCATCAAAAGGTAAAACACTGAAACACAACCAGGAACAAAAAAGAGAATGAGATTTAGGACTGCAGAATCAACATTACTTGTAAAAAATATACTTTCTCTATGGCTACTGAATTAAAAAAAAACGATATATGAAATATATCATATGAAATGATTATATTTATGTAAGATGAAAATTGAGGGCACTTCTTTCTGTCGTGGCATATTTTCCATGGATTGTTTGAAAGCCAATTTTTCTGTTCTTGGCAGAGCACCCAATCAGATGTTACTAGGAAACACACCTGCCACATTGAGATGCCTCCTAATCTTTATGAAGCCTAATTTATCTAGCCGCTTTGTTGCTTGACGGTGTCGCTGGCCCCAAAAAACTGACGTTCGGTGAGCACTGCCGTTGTGTGACAAATTATAAATTAGGCTGAAAAAAACATATGAAGAAAAATATACACTTTTAAAAAGAAGGCAGAGAAAACAGGATGGGCAATGCCACATTGAAGAGCTGCCACAGCATCTTAAAGAGCTTTATAAACCCTATGTACTTTGTTGACCAGGGTCCCCCAGGGGTATTTGGCCCACTAATCTTTTCCATCTACACAAATCTCTTTGCCAAATATATCAGATTTACAAGCTGTTTTCGCAAATGTTCACCCCAGAATAGAGACGCTAGGATACTGTGTACAGGCATAAGCTAAACAGTTTGAAAACCCTCTCCATCTGGTAATATTGGGTTGCAAGTAAAAATGCCAAGAAATTAGCAAAACTGTATAACCGATGGCACGGTTCTTGGGGAGCTCATCTAGGTGTCATGTGCATTTTCCTAGCATGACTGAGGAACTTCTGTACCTTCAGTGCGAGAGTGGATTTAGTCATGATTGTACAGGGCGCACTGAAAATGAGTAAACCATAAGCCATGGAATTTTCATCAACTCAGCCATAATTCAAAGAGATTTAGAACTTCAATCAAGACACTGCTGTCTTACTCTTCCCAACAAGAAAATGAAAGGAAGAACCCTGGTATGTGTAGTTGTGTACTCACGCCTTCAGGAAGTTGACCATGTACATGCTCCGCGGTGTGCAAATCATGGGTTCCTCTGTCAGAATGGCCCTCATGGCTCTCTGTACACATTCCTCTGGTCTCATTGTGGCTAGCAGAGGGGATATCTCCTTCCTGAAAAAGATCATCCTTTACAAATTAGCTCGATGAGGATGATGGCATTAATAAATAGAGCTGCAAGCAGCAATTACGGCGGTCAAGCACTGAAGGGACACATATGTATAAGTACACATTCTTTATGAGAGAGACATTCTGAGAATTGATATATGATATCAATGGGTCAATCTGTGATTTCCCCATTTGGCTATATGCAAAATAGTCTCGCGTAGCCAGACCCCACAGAAAATGAAAAACAGCGACCTCTGCTTTTCTGATATTCTGTGGGGTCTGGCAGGAGTATAATGTTAGACTAGAGCGCAGGGAAACACCGGTTTCATGTCTGCCTATAGCGCATCACTTCCGGTTGGTGCGACCATGTTTTCATTCCCACTAACAATATTTCTACACGGAACACTAACACCACTTCTCCCAGAGAACATGGATGGTTTTGGTTATAAGCCCACTTGTTTCTATGATGAAAGAGTAATTTAAAATGTGAATATCTTTCCGTGGTTTTGTCCGCTCCGAGGACGCTATTGTTAAATTAGTTTCGGCTAGTTTCGAGGGGGGGAGGGTGGATCATGGTGGATGGACACGTGAATCCCGCCCACTACATTTGATTGGGTAAAGCGCGGCCCACTTCCTGATCTGAAGGCACGCCCACTTTTAGCCAATGCGCACTGGTTAGGACGAACCGCTCCGACAGATTCCACCGCAGGTCGGAATCTGTTCTTGAGAGATTATATGCAAAATGAGTATAGTCAAAATTCGAATGATGTTAGCTAAATACAAATGCTTTTGTTAAACTCGCATGCGGATGGCAGAGACATTGATTAAACAACACATCAAGTAAAGACACTAGGATAGGCACAAGAATTGTTTTTGTGTGTAACTGTGTATGTGTCAGAGACATACAGAAACATTAAATCAATAAATACATTCATACAATATCAGCATACAAGACAAGTAAAATAGCAAAGAACAACATGGGTACTGGAACAACTCAGATGTATCAAGTCATGTATAATGACCATAACATGAACCACATGGCTGTTAAGTAAGTAGTAGGTAGGAAAGCAATACACAGTGTTGCGAAACTGTCAGGTGAGCAGGTTCCAACTTATCATAAATCTACTCAGCTGTACTTTGAAACAAGAGCTGTTACTGATGATGTCATGAGTAAAGACCAGATACAGTGTAGGCCTAACTTATGACTATTACATTTATGGAGGTCAAATAGTTGGACGGGCTATTTTCCAGTCTGTACTGGCAGTGTGTGTGCTGTAAAGTTGTATGATGATGTGTACTTGAAATTATTGTAATTTTAAATACTGTTGTATGTTGTTTTGAGAGAATTGTGCCAGAAATGTTCATTACATTTAATTTACTTTTGTCTTTACTTTTTGTGCACACTAATTTAACCTTTCAATTACTTCTATTCAGTATTCACCTACCTACCTATTTTGGCATCTACTGAACATGTTTTTGTCAACCAGAGAGGGGCAAACCAGTGTCATCTTGATGCCGTCCTTCTCCGCTGCTTTCAGCTCATGACTTAGAGACTCGTGGAAGCTCACAGCTCCACATTTGCTGGCACAGTAGTCCTGCAACACACAGCAGGTTATTGATCAGATGCAGATGCTCTTTGTTTTTAAAGCATGCCTACTGTAGACACTTCAGAAAAAGTGACAACAAATTAGTAATGGTACAGAAAAGTCCAAAAGGTGAAATCAAACCCACAATGCTCAATGCTGTGAGAACATAATTATGAGCCAACGTATAGTTATATTGTTATAACACATTTCACACACATTTGTGAACTGCATTGCATGTGCCACAGACTTCATGCTCCACTTTGTACTGTGAAAATCTGGTAATTCTACAATTGTAGTCACTAAAACAATAAGCAATATAATGAATATATAAAATGTAAGCATAATTAGTTGGTAATTCCCAAAAGAAAATTATTACCCATTGAATTCACGTGCACACTTTCGAAAATGGGTTACTAATAAATAGCTACAAAGACGATTAAATTGGGAGTTGTGTGACATTCTGACCTCAATCCCTGCCATAGAGAAGAGTCCCTTTGTACTGGTCACTGTCACCATGTGTCCATGGTTCAATTCCATCATTCTGGGCAGGAATGCCTTGCACGTCTGCAGAGGCAAGAAATGAAGAATGCTTGGTTAGTATGGCATTCTGCTCAATTTAGCTGTACAAAATAATGCAATGCGAGACCACAGTACTGCTTTCAGAAGCTTTGTTCGCCAGGTACAAATAAATGTACAGAGAATCTCTTGGTTCAGTTGTCAACATGAAATTATGAATAGATAATAATATATTCAACAAAGAGGAAGCAAGAGAAAAAAGCTAAAAGCTATACAATATTCTAGAATATACCTGATTTTGTAGCAGAATTACACTTCTCATTTAGAGTACTTTGTAATAACTGACATTTATGGGGAATAATATTTGTTATTTGACAAATTGGTTACTTGTGTTGTCTTAATGACACATCCCTCTGTCCTCACTCAATTTTGAAGAACTCCTGTATTTTACCGTCTAGAAGCATGCCATGCATAGTAGGTGGGCTTGCAATGAGCTCATTTTACTCTGTAGGAAGTTAATTCTTCTACAAATACAAGAGACCCTGAAATAGCATTTCCCTTTAATCTCAACTCACCCAAAACAGAGCATGGCAGTTCACCATCAAGGTGCGCTCGATTAGATGGTCAGGGCACTCTAACAAATGGCGCCCTGACACCACCCCTGCATTATTGATGAGAATGTCCACATCTCCCACTTCACGCTGCACTTTCTTTGCCATCAGGTACACCTGCTCCCGCTTGCCCACATCACACACATAGGTGTGTACCTCCGGCTGAAACAAATGGCCATCTTCTGCACTTAGGGAATCTGCAAATAAGGACAACCGTATGCTTACAAGACAACCCATGATGTAGCCACTGATATAAAGAAATATACAAGAATAGTATTTTAATCAACTATGTTGGAAGGACCAATTTAGCCATGATGTGACACCAGTTGAATATATTGTAATTTTATTTTTGTTCACAGAGTGGTATCAAGGGTTTTGTCAACCCTCAGGCACTCAGGACCCTCTCAGGGGCCCTGATTCAGCCCCTTTTTGACTATGCTAGCTCCTCTTGGTACTCCAACACCTCAGTGTCACTGAAGACTAAGCTTCAAACCTCCCAAAACAAACTGATTCGACTACTTCTCGGACTAGGGCCCATGACCCACCTCTCTCCCACTCACTTTGCCAGCCTAGGCTGGCTCAGGGTGGAAGACAGGGTTATACAACTAAAAATGGGATTGGTCTTCAAAATTGTAAATGCAGATTTGCCCGAAATGCCCCCTATACCTGCATATCTGTATCATATCTGTACCTCGAAAAAGTTAGTGACACCCACAGTCACAAAACTAGAGGGAGCGTAAAACAACAATCTGGTAACACCCACCCATAAAACAAACATGGGCAAATTTTTGTACATACTTTTTATTTTATTTTCTAATGCTTTTTTTGTGCATATAATTTTTTTTTCTTCTCATGCCTGTCTTGTACATAATGGTATATATATTTTTTCCTCTGTATTCTTTGTTGATTTTTTAACTGTTTGGTTGCTACTATATGTCTATGAAATTAATTCAAGGACCCCAACTGAAACAAGCCCGCAAGGACTTTTTTGGCCGGACCTTTTAGACAAAAGCATTATAAATGTAACTGTGTTGTTTTACATTCTTTTGCCTAATAAAATTTTCAATCAATCAATTTCAAAAAAGGATCTACAGGACAGGAGTGGAATGCTTGATCCTTTTGGGATCTCTAGTGCCTGCCCTTTCAACCTTCACAGGTTGAAGGAGGAAAGAATCCCTTGAGTCTCTGGTGCACACAGTGTCCTCTGTAAGTTCCAAAGCAGCTACTTCACATCACACACCTTCACTAGGCCTCATTTGGTAGGTGAAGCCATACCTGACACTTTGAGTGGTGTTTGTGCTCCAATTACCGGCCAATGGCAACAGAAACCGCGATTAAGTTGATTGTGGAAAATGAAAATAGCAAAGGAGATATGACACTCACTCCATTAAAAACACACCATGGCGGCATTCATCACCTCTTGTGTTGGTTTCAGTTATCACTGATGTATTAGTGTACATGAGGTACTGTATGAAGTTGGCCAAGCTTACCATTGAGACAGGAGCATCAGCCAATATTTCAAGCCAGGAAAAGCCCTGCAATCTGCATTAACTAGAATACTTAATTTTAACTGTTTGCCAGGCATTAAGTGCCATATCTGTTTATGATCTAGCCATTGTGAATGTGATGCAGTACTGTGTGGGACTTGACTTCAGTCAGTTGTGTGTAAATGAGTTCAAATGTTATGTTGCACTAAAAGCATGATGGGATGCCTGAAGGCAATGATAAATGAATTGATGATTACCCTGAATACTGTGGTGTAGTTGACCCATATCATTTTGGGGGGTACCCAGATGATCTGACTGTGCAACATTGTTTTCTCACTCATCAGTAAACAAACCAACATACAGTATAAGCGTGTGCATGGTATATTCTGCACATTTCTAAAGTGACAATTTAATGACTTTTAAGAGCTTTTTAATACAAAACTGGCCAAATTGTCAAATATTACGCAAAAAGAGGCAAACATCGTGAAAACAGCCCTCACAATATTTATCTGACTGGAACCGAGTCAAATAAAACTAAATGTAATGCCTACAATTCCAAGTGCTTGTCAGGGTGGAGGGACTCCCCAGTTCAAATATGATTATTATTTTGGGGGGTCGCGATCAGAAAAGTTTTCGAACCCTTGCGTTATTACATTGTCATTCACACACACATGCCCAAGAGTTCAGGTCAGGAACTGAATAACATTACAAAAAAAGAAAAGAAAAAATCTTAAGTTGCTCTAATAAGGCAATTTACCTACGGGGATCAACCGGTGGATTTGTCGCACCATGTCTGCCGTTTCCTCGTTGCTTTTACTGTCTATGTCCCAGAGAACCAGCGTCGCTCCCCGACGGGAGAACTCCACGGCCAGATGCCGCCCCAGGCCGCCCCCGGCCCCGGTTACCAGACAGACCTGACCCGCTACATTCTTCTCCTTCTTTGGACCAACGAGCCACTTCACACCGGCCAACACAAAGGACCAAACTACCCTGAATGTTACGACGGCGAACTCCAAGAGAACGCCCATTGTTGTTGCGTAAAACGCTGTGGTTTATATGTGGGTTAGGTTTGTTTAATACTGTCTAAAAAACCCTACTCTGTTAACATTTTGAGCAGAACATTGAACATGAGCTGCCTGCGACCCTCGACTAATGTTGCCAGATTGTGCGAGAGAAATAAGCAACCAGGTCTAGGTAAACAAGCCCAAAAGAAGCAACCAGGCCAGATGAGGCACCCGTTTAAACTATTATGCATCGGCTATTGTAGATCTGCTATTTTCAAAAACTGTTAAAATAAAATTTTGAATATTTTTTGAAACACAACACAAATGCTCTCTGTGGCACAAAACATTTTCATGAAAATATTTGAGAACCACTGGTTTAATTATATAGCCATGGTTCGCTCGACAGTCATGTTTAAATAACAATAATAAATAAGCAAGCACACTTTAGAAACAAGCCCAAAAAACACAACCCGCAACAAACCAATATTTAAAGCAACTTTACAGAAACAGAAGCCCAAAGTCGTTTGTAATAAGCCGACATGGCAACACTGCCTTGCGACCCTCTTTTTTTTTTTTTACTTTGCGACCCTCGACCGCGGCGTAGACGTATTTCTTTGTCATACCCCTACCCAGGAAAGGGGGCGTGGCTGTAAAAAAAAGGTTCTTGTTCTCACCGTTGTTCTGACTGTGGGCGTCAGGTTACAGAGCGTGGTGGCAGAGTTTGATTGACAGCCTCTATTTGCAGGGTGCCGCCCCCTCTCATCTCTCAGGCAGAGGACACATTGTAGGAATACTTTTTAAAATCATAATAAATTATAGAGTGCTTAGGGTTAGATAAAAACTCGATTTTGTATTTGATAGGTTTTGGGACATTTTTTTCCTCCAGTCCAAAGTTTTATTTGCTCCTCTAATAAAGGAGTCTCAGGTCTGCAGCAGCAGCAGCAGCAGTCAGTCAAGCCAGATAAAACAAATAATTCATCCTCTAATTTAGTAATTTCTCATATCCTTCCTTTTCACTTCTAACATTTACTCTCCTTTATCACCTTAACTTGTTGCACATTTTCCCCATCCCTTTAACTTTGTCTGGCTAATCTCCCTTCTTGATGCCCTGTCCAACCCGTCATTTCCTATACCTATATTTCGCCACACCTTTCATCTCCTCGTCACCCTACCTCCTTTCTTCATCTCTCTGGCTGCCTTTCTTATCTCGTCCCTGAGCTCCACACAGCATTGTGTTCTTTATCTTCCACCATTTGATATTTTCTCTGTCTTCACACCTAACGTCAGCTCTCAGTAGGCCTACTCAAGGGCGTATCGTCATAGAGGCCAACGGGGCCATGGCCCGGTCTATAAAACTCTGCTCCCCCAGGGGAAAGAAAAACAAAAAAAATCAACATAACAACATTAGCACCACTCACCCTATTCTGTTGTTGCCAACCACAGAAATTCGCCTTTGTTTTCAAATCGGGCTTATTTGCATTCGGCCGAATTGTTAACGGGTGGCCATTAAAAAACGGTTTCCCCGTCAAACCGGTTCTCTTGCCATGCAGGCACCAGCGGCTGCTGGTGGGGGGCCAGTGGGGCCACAACCAGCAGCGCCCACCACAACGCCAGACCCGCCACCACCAGCAACCATCTCCGCGGCCAGCAGCACCATAAGTGCGCCCCTGCTCCCCGGATTCCAGCGGCGCAGTTGCGCCTACAGACCTCTCTGCTATTGACGAGCCAGCAACTCAACCCAAACTAAGCCGCTTCCCAACTACACTTGCAATATTGTGTTTTATTCACGTTTCTCTCGCTTGCATTAACGCTGATGGTAATTCTCAATAGACTGTCACTTATCAGCCATCGTTGCGCGAGCCCCCACCCGCCCCCCAGATTCCCAGGGGGGTTAAGAATCTGGCCCGGTCCACGTTAGAACCCACCGTACGCTGCTGGGCCTACTTAACACAGGACTCAAGCCATGCTGCTCATACACTGAGTTGGCATTGCTTGGGATTGAATTTATGACCTTGTGGTCCAAAGCAAAGGCGAGAGCTCTACCAACTGACCTCTGTCTGACCTTCTCTTCAACTCAACCTGTTGATATACTCTTCCTTTAGGATTATACCTACCCCATTTCTCCTCTCGTCCACCTCATGGTAGAACCCCCTTCAAAACTCATGGCCTTCCCATTGAGATAATAATAATCTCTCTAGAAGGGAGACCTGGGCTAGAACAAGGTAGCTGTAATGGCGAAATGTTTCCTAAAATGTGCAAGAAATATAGATATGACTTGTTGATTTGACATATTGGATTTTTTTAAAAGAAAACCTCCCCCAAAAACCTGCATAGCCTATTGCAATGAGCTGGAAAGATGGGCTTGGACGGTTTTCTGCCAAGGAGTGGTTTTGGTGCAAAACAAATGCTTGCAATGGATTCAGAATCATGAAACCCCCCTTTGACCATGCTACTCAAAGCAGAATTCAATTTAGTACATTTTTCCCATATAAGCTTAAGGAAGGGTACCCCGACTTTCAGCAGCTGTCAGAAATTCCCCTAGGGAAATTTAATTTCAATCTTTGTGAGATGTGTTACAAACACATTGGTGAAGAGATGTCTTGGTAAGGAAGTGTGTGTGTGTGTGTGTGTGTGTGTGTGTGTGTGTGTGTGTGTGTGTGTGTGTGTGTGTGTGTGTGTGTGTGTGTGTGTGTGTGTTTGTGTGTGTGTGTGTGTGTGTGTGTGTGTGTGTGTGTGCTGCGTGCGTGTGTGTGCTCTCGCAGTTCTTGCATGCGTGCGCGTGTGCGTGTGCGTGTGCGTGTGCGTGTGCGTGTGTGTGTGTGTGTGTGTGTGACTGTGTGTGTGTGCTCCTGCAGTTCGTGCTTGCATGCATGCGTGCGTGCGTGCGTGTCGGACTCGGGGAGTGTGTGAGTGACACGGAACCACAAGTTCCAGGGTGATTTCCACACGGACATATATTTTGAGAACACCAACCGGAAAGTGCACCCTTCTTTCAGCTTTGTTGTGGCAGTGAAAGTAAATGATCTCGGGGCTTAGGGTTAGTAATGGATTGTTGTGTTTTGACAGAAAAAACACGTTTTCTTGGATGACACATTGTGATTGTATATACGTTGATCCGCGTCATTAGAGCAGTTTTGTTAGGATCGCCGAGGGAACACAATCTGGACAATGGTAAGAAAGCGCTAACACCTTAAAAGGCTAAAATAGAGACTCCGTCACACGAGCCTTTCGCTCCACAAAAATGACGTATTTTCAGATTTAAAAAAACATCGTTGACACGACCCGCGTCGACGCTCTTTTCTGATTCTCTGATGTCATTGTGATGATCTACTTGTCAAGAGGGTCTTACAACGGGTCCAAGAGGTTACTATGCTAACCATTTATGTCAGTAGGCCCTGTTCTGCTTGTTTGGTGTTTTGTTTTAGCTTTTAATTTGGTATTTTTACCTTTTTTTATATTATTATTTCCTTACGTATTCACCAGTGACAATAGTGATGTGGTGAATAGAATGTCTTGTCAGTGATGGAAGGAGTACTCACATGTTTTAGTTAAAGTATGAGTATCAATACTTCAATGTAGAAATACTCTGTTGCAACTGAAAGTCCCGTATTCAAAATATACTCGAGTAAAAGTACAAAAGTATTGGCATCAAAATATACTTAAAGTACCAAAAGTAAATGTACTCATTGTGCAGAATGTCCAATTTCACAAGTTCAAAATGTATACAAATATTTTGAAAATAGCAGCTCTACAAGCTCACAATGCATCGCTTGTAGATCTGCTATTTTCAAATGGCCGAAATATATATAAGGCTGAAGTGGTTAATGTGTGTTTTGTAATAATAATCAAAATCTACAAAGTAACTAGTAACTGAAAGTAAAAGTACAATATTTTCCTCTGAGATGTTGTGGTGTAGAAGTAAAAGTATTGAAACTTGTAAATACTGAAGAAAGTAAAAATACTGAAGAAAGTGTACTTAAGTCCAGTACTTGAATACATGTACTTAGTTACTATACACCACTGTGTCTTGTTTTGTTAACTTTTATAGTGGCTGTACTACAAATACAAATGAATTGCATGCAAGCAAGATGTGTTGATGCTGATTTACTGTTAACTATAGTTCATAAGTAGGATCTCTGCAAAAATCGAGTGCAAACTCAGTAACGACAAACAATATGCCTACATACAGAGCACATCTATAATAATTCCTTTCACATCCTCCTTAACCTTCATTGAAACTATAGCAGCATGCATGCCTATTAAAGTTATTTTCAGCTGAAATTTTAGCATGTTCTCAATGTCATTGTTTTCCCCAAATCCAAAGATTACTTTAAATAAATGGCAATGTTCATGGCACCATTAATTTTGTAGTTTCATACCGATTTATTGGTTGTTGCCCTGTCCAGTTGTACAAGTCTAGCCGCAAGCAACTTCGATGCTATAATTGCTATCGGCATCTAAGTTGCAATACCCTCCATTATCGTCGTTTAATACAATCGGATAGGACTTTTCAGTTTCATGAACATACTGCTTATTATAGGCTTGGAAGGGTTTGTTTCCATTTGACTTCTAACAAGGAGGATGTCATTCATTCCCCTACATCATCATTCCTTCAATTGACAGCTTTGTTGGAGTTGGGGATTCACAATATCATTCATCATATCGGTATTGGACGATATTTACTTAAAAGTGCAATATCGTTATCTAACCATTATCAAAACAATCCAGATATCTTCGGCCAATGTTTTATTGTATTATATTTATGTTTGAATGTGAAGCTGGAAAAAAGGAAAACGACATGCCCAGCCCCAACCCGAATTTGGGCAGGTGCTGAGCGATGAACAGTAAGCAAGGACAAATAAATAAATGCTCGCACACTGAGGGCTCCAGTCAGTGTGCAAGCCAAAACAAAAGGCGTGACGTTTCGAACTCACATCTTCCTGTCTGAGGATGAGCTTTTAGCTCGAAACGTCACTGCTTTTTTTGTGGTGCAATAAAGCATCTGTCGCATTGGAGCCCTCAGAGTGCGAGCGTTTATTTATTCGGCCTTGCTGTATGTGAAGCTGGAAAGGGCTTTTGTGATATTGAGGGCAGCATATGCAAACAATGTTTTTTTGGGAAAGCTTTCAAAGAAGGGATCTAACTGTAGAACAAATAAAATCAAAGAGTTGGAAAAAGGTTGTGTTAAAATAATTGTTACCGTACATCTTTAATATATTTAAGTGTTTTGAACTAATATGTGCTCATCTCCTTCAGTAGTGAAAGCAAGCAGACACTTGGTAAGAGATTGTAGTGTTCTAGTTGTTGTAAGCCTAATAAATCAGGTAATAAGAATCATGCTCAGTAGATATGTTTTAAAGAAGTCTGCATCTGCACCCAGAATCACAGTATAACAAGTCTTATGTAAACCCTGCTAGAAACTGGTATTACAATATTGGTATCAGGATGGTATTGATCGAGTTGTTAACCGGATGTAGATATCCCCCATCTCAGAAGTTCAATATCTTTCATCCCTAGTTGGAGGTAATTCACAGAATATACATACCTACTTTTGCCATTTGAGGTCGGCACATTATGTGGAAACCCATTTTAGGTTTATGTTAAAGGAGTTCAGGGCACCTTCCAACACTGACATTTTTTATGCTTGTAAGTTGGAACACCCCCAGAAGTATTAAGAAGTGGTGATGTAACTGTGATATGTTCCATTATCTACTAGTTCTCTAGGCTGAGCGGGCCCCTGATAGCCACTTAGCAACGTCAGGGGTTATTCCAAGAAGACCTGTCCTTTCACCTCTCCCCCATTGGCTCCCTATGGAGGACTAAGGAGACACCGCTTCACTCCCAAGACTTCAGAAAGTGGACTCAGTGGAGAGGAGGAAGCTGTCATGTCATCCAACAGAAACCAGAACCCACATGGTCTGAAACAGATCGGCCTGGACCAGATCTGGGATGACCTGAGGGCAGGAATACAGCAGGTCTGTCGTCGTCATTCTGTTTCTCTCTGTAGTTTAGTAAGGGCTGCCTGCTTAACATCTTGGTTTGGTTCCTACCAGCCCTCCTACCCTAGTTTGGATTCTAATTGACATCTTTCTCTTTAAAATTCATAAATACATGATAAAATCTATGTAATGGATAATAATCTGTCGGAATTTCAATATTTTTTAAATTGTTATTCAGTGTTGTGTTTTTTTAACTAGGTCTACACCAGACAAAGCATGGCCAAGTCACGATACATGGAACTGTACACGTATCCTTTATCCACACCTGACAAGAAAAGACAAAGTGAGAGAGTCTGTGTTTTAGACACACTGTGTTTATTGTGTTGTTTGTGCGGCCTCAATGTAATGCGTGTTAAAGCCAACAAAGGTGCTGGAAAAACTCTTGACAGCCTATGTAAAAGGCACTGTTTCACTCAACAGAGTTTTTGCAGCACCTAGTGAGTGAGCTCACAGAATGCACTGGGGAGGTCTTGTGTCAGATGTACTCAACAATAGAACAAAAATGATTCAGGTTAAAAACATGCAAAGTCACCCTTTAAATTGTATTCGTTCTCACAACCCTATGAAGCACCTAAATGCTGAACACTGAACAGTTGGTGATTATGGCAAATAATGTAGGACGGTATTGGTAATCAGAAATATTGCAGAGAAATCGACCTTTCAAATTGATTACAGATGGACTAAAAGAGAAAGAAAGGTTGTTTGGTTAGAAAAGTTTTTTTGACTTTATCATTGTTATCTTTGCTGATTGTTTTAATCCTTATTGCCATAATTGATTTTTGGTTGTTCTGCCTTGACGGTATCCTCCCCTAGACATGTATATAACTATTGTACGAGTGTTCACCAGTCAAACCAGGCACGTGGGGCAGGACCCCCAACTTCCAAGCCTTCTAAAAAATCACCCACTCCTGGAGGAGCCCAGTTTGTTGGCTTGGAGCTCTACAAGAGGCTCAAGGAGTTTCTCAAGACCTACCTTATCAACCTCCTCAAGGTAAAAATAGGGATTGCTTCCTTAATCCAGCATTGTTATGTTGGGTCATCCTAGGTGGAGCTACAATTGCACTGAAACATTTTATGTTTAAAAGATTGTTATGGATGCACACTGACAAAAGTTCTTTCTCATATGCCCTGGGTAATGTGGTACTAGTTGCCCATTAAATGTGTGTGATTAACCATATGTATTTTTTATTTGATATTTTATTTCAATATTTTTCAAAAGCAAACTTTCTCTATAATGTGTATATCATAATAATTTGTATAATCGCAAGCAACTCCTACAAGCATGCAGCATTTTGAATCTGCAATATGGTCTGTTGTGTAGGCTAATTTAGACTATGTGCCACATTGTTTGGATATCCTCCTATAACATAGGCTACTTCTCTTTTTCACTTATACATTTACATCTTTTTTTTTTACTGATTCCAACCTATTCCATCTCTCCTCCCCTCTACTACTGTATGTCCATCTCAACATCTCTTTACTTCTCTCAATCCTTCCTCTATTGCTGCTTATCACTCATCTTCTCCAAAAAATGACTCTTCCCCCCCTCCTCTCTGGTCAGGATGGGGAGGACTTGATGGATGAGGGGGTGTTGAAATTCTACACACAGCAGTGGGAGGACTACCGTTTCTCCAGTAAGGTGCTGAATGGGATCTGTGCCTACCTCAACCGCCACTGGGTTCGACGAGAGTGTGATGAAGGCCGCAAGGGCATCTATGAAATTTACTCAGTGAGATTCATTTCTGACATTTCATTTAAAGACTATTATTATAGACTATTTCTGCATTGTTGAATGCTGAAATTATACATACAAAGACAGAGATAGTGGACAATCCAGCATTTTGCTGTGGTCTTGACAACTGATTTCTCTCATGGCAGCTTGCTCTTGTGACGTGGAGAGAATGTCTTTTTAGACCTTTGAATAAACAGGTAAGACCATTAGCCACATCACACACTGTATTGGCTGTTGATGCTTACACAGAGAAACTATATTGTTATTATAACGGATTTGACTGACTTAGTTATTTTCTGTTTTATGTGCTGATGTCCAGTTTGTGTTATTTTGTGTGCAGCTTATTTGTTGCTTTAATACAGTTTGCAATACATTTTATTTTCTTACATTTTGCATTCAGGTAACCAACGCTGTTCTGAACCTGATCGAGAAAGAACGTAATGGAGAGCCCATCAACACCAGACTAATCAGTGGAGTGGTTCAGTCTTATGGTAGGTTATTAGCTATACTTTAATTTAATAATTTAGTCTCCACTCTTCTGGGGGTATTTCTTCTCTCTACATTTGCACATTTGTGAGAATTGTCCTCTGCATTTATCCATTTTAACTATTGGGAGCAGTGGGCGCTATTGATACAGCACCTGGGGAGCAGTTAGGGGTTACGTGTCTTGCTCAGGGACACATTGACTGGGCGGGCCAGGGGAGCGCCCTTTCTCAAAGTGGGCTGGCTTAGAACGAGTGCTTTGGATTAATTAATTATCTATATTTATGATGCGGTCTGTAATTATATTGCATTTTTGGTGTACCAACGCTGTCTCTCTCATGTATCCAGTGGAGTTGGGTCTAAATGAGGACGATGCATTTGCCAAAGGCCCTACACTGTCGGTGTACAAGGAGTTCTTTGAGATACAGTTCCTCGCAGACACAGAGCGCTTCTACACCAGAGAGAGCACAGAATTCCTCCTGCAAAACCCTGTTACTGAGTACATGAAGAAGGTGGGTGATGATGATAGCACTGTGTGGTCTTGCTTGGGCAGACCTTTTCCTGCACTCAGAGTTCACATCAGATGCATCTTGATCAGTGCATCCCCTCTCCCTCTCCTCTTCTTCTACCAGGCGGAAGGCCGTCTCCTAGAAGAGCAGCGGCGTGTTCAGGTCTACCTCCATGAGTCCACCCAGGATGAACTGGCCAGGAAATGTGAGCAGGTCCTCATAGAGAAACACCTAGAGATCTTCCATACCGAGTTCCAGAATTTACTTGACGCCGACAAGAATGAAGGTAGGTAGGGGATGGAGGAATGGATGAATAATAACATACATAAAGTAAACAATATAGTGCGATGTGGAGATGTAGGATGAAACAGCTTTGGGGAAAACCTTTTTCATTTGTTTGTCGTGTCAATTGGTACTGTAACACACCCAATTTGAGTCTAGATTTAAGTTTACAAGTGATAAAAAACTAAAGTGTACCCTTTTTATAGTGCAAAATGGTGCACTGGTGGTACTATCAAATGTGAAGGTTGGTACCACAAGTGCAAAGTTTCCAAGTAACTGAAAAGTGAATTAAGAACGGAAAGACTTTTGCTCACTCTCTCCTTCCCTTATCTTTTCTCTTTCTTTCTCTGCTTTCCAACCCTCCTTCAGACCTGGGCCGCATGTATAACTTGGTTTCTCGGATCACCGATGGTCTTGGGGAATTGAAGAAGCTGCTAGAGACGCATATCTACAATCAGGGTCTGGCTGCAATCGAGAAGTGTGGTGACTCGGCTCTCAATGTAAGGACAACTAAGTGTATCTGATTAATTTGCTTCTCCCATTAGTGATTGGACCCTTTCTCTCATGTCTTCATCTTTGGAATCATGTCTTCTCCTTCAGGACCCTAAGATGTACGTCCAGACTATCCTCGATGTCCACAAGAAATACAACGCCTTAGTCATGTCAGCATTTAACAACGATGCTGGCTTTGTAGCTGCTCTGGATAAGGTTAGACTGCTCATGGTTGCTCTTTGTTGCTCTCTCAGTAGTGAAATAAGTGATGTCGTATGACACCTTTATAGTCTCCAGTAATCATCAGATCCGATGAAGGCCAACTTAGCCAAAACGTCATGAGTTTATATTAAAGATAATGTATGTCAAATGGAGCGAGTATCACACCTTTTCTTTGCTATTTTCTGGATACGTTCAAGTGGAGGCTGTGCCTCAACTATAAAATATATATTTTTATGTGAGTGGATATTTTATCACCCCAAATAGTAGTGAATGCCTTTTATCATGAAACACAATTCTTTCAGACTATCCATATAGCTGCATTACCAATGTTGATAGACTGTTCAATATGATGTCCATTTTAATATACCCTCTGTCTGTGACTCAGGCCTGCGGTCGTTTCATCAACAATAATGCTGTGACCAAGATGGTTTCATCATCCAGTAAATCACCTGAGCTGCTGGCTAGATACTGTGATTCCCTGCTCAAGAAGAGGTTGGTCTTAATACATCTATGCTGCATTGTGGATACTCTGCACAAACACCCTATGGGCTTTCTTTTGTTCATGTAACCCTACTTCCAAGTGTCCCTGTGTGCTTTATTGAAAACAGCCTTTAGAGGGCAACATAGTCAGGGCATATATTGCGCTTTGAGCTTCAGGCGATACCAATTGTCATCCAGTAGAGTTCCTACCTACACACAGGGTCTAATTTATCGTTAGAAGAGTATGGATACCACCTCCCACTACTGTGGAGTCAGTTATATTATTGTGTTAACATACTCTACTGTACAGATTGGTCAAAATGTCATTTTATGTATTGTCTTCTCAGCTCTAAAAACCCAGAAGAGGCTGAACTAGAAGACACACTCAACCAAGTGGTGAGTTCTAGGGTACCCATGGATTAAAGTTCTCTGTCGCCACGAGTGATTTCAGTCATTTGGAT
Organism: Gymnoscopelus microlampas; assembly: GCF_963454915.1. Classification (NCBI taxonomy): domain Eukaryota; kingdom Metazoa; phylum Chordata; class Actinopteri; order Myctophiformes; family Myctophidae; genus Gymnoscopelus; species Gymnoscopelus microlampas. Next base: position 31,062,945 of record NC_139942.1, on the reverse strand, counting down.
TCTATAGAAGCCAGCCTGTACTTCCATGAAAGCATTTTGTGTGCCGAAAATAGCCTATCTACAAGCTCACAACACGTCGCACTGCGACACGTTGTGTAGATCAGCTGTTTTTGGTTATTGGTCAAGATAAGATGAAAGAGTATTTGAAGTGGTCAAACTGGCAATAGAATCCATGTTTAGAAGCATCTTCCATAAACATGAATGGACTTACGATATTTCGTAAAAGGTTAAAGCCTCAATTTGTGATTTCTTCAACTGGTTGGAACAGCAGCAACAATTAGGTTTAGAATAATAATACTACCTAAATCATCTTCATTGTTCTGATCTCTATCCCATGGACAGATGGTGGTGTTCAAGTACATAGAAGACAAAGATGTATTCCAGAAGTTCTATGCTAAAATGCTCGCCAAGAGGCTAGTTCACCAGAACAGCGCTAGTGATGATGCAGAGGCTAGTATGATCTCTAAACTGAAGGTACATACTCTCATTTGTCTTGTTTTTGTGAACCTATGTGTACAGTTCAGGAGTTACTGTGTGTGTGTGTGTGTGTGTGTGTGTGTGTGTGTGTGTGTGTGTGTGTGTGTGTGTGTGTGTGTGTGTGTGTGTGTGTGTGTGTGTGTGTGTGTGTGTGTGTGTGTGTGTGTGTGTGTGTGTTGCCCAAACATTGTCACTATATCAGTAGCTACAATTAATGCTTTCTTGTCCTTTATCTGTCCCACAGCAAGCATGTGGCTTTGAGTACACGTCTAAACTGCAGCGCATGTTCCAGGACATAGGAGTCAGCAAAGACCTCAATGAACAATTCAAGAAGCATCTTGTCAACTCGGAGCCCTTGGACTGTAAGCAGCCCTGCTTCTCATCATTCTGTATCAGTTAAATTATACGCAGATAGTCCCAGCATTGCTAAAAGGGCAAAAGTAAATTTTATTTGTGTCGCACATTTAATTTAGAACCAACCATGTTGCACGTCGCAGGGAAGAAAATAAAAACAAAGCAAGTTATAGGACAGCACACAGAAAACTTGCTCGCTTCAACATGCACACTGTAAATTTGCATTGATATGGATATGTGGGGGGAGGGGGCAACTGCACATTGGATGTGAACACAAGAAACATTCTTTAGCCTTTCTTCATATCCTTTTTTTTTCTCTTTACATGGGTGATCTAGTGGACTTCAGTATCCAGGTGTTGAGCTCAGGTTCGTGGCCGTTCCAGCAGTCCTGTACGTTCGCTCTCCCCTCTGAGGTATGGCTGAGATATAGTCAAACATAATTATTATTAGTTAGTTATTATTAGTTATTAGTTGGTTAGTATTATTATTTAAAGATTTGGTTTCATTTGTACACTGTCAAGAGTTAAATCAACACTCATGATTTTACGGTGTACTATGAAGAATTTGCTGTGCATAAAACTTATGGGTTATATGCACTGCAAAATGTCTTCATAGACTTCCAACTTAACATGGTAGAGAAGGGGGCATACAGTATATGCACCCCTTTACCTTTTTGACCCCTCCTTTGCTATTCCTTTCTTGCACCAAACACTTCATCTCTCTTTCTGCCATCAGTTGGAACGAAGCTACCAGCGTTTCACAGCCTTTTATGCCAGTAGACACAGTGGCCGCAAACTAACCTGGCTTTATCACCTCTCCAAAGGAGAGTTGGTCACCAACTGCTTCAAGAACAGATACACACTGCAGGTATTGCACATAAACCTACACACACCTCCACAACCAGTGAGTGCATGTTGTTGCGCAAACGTACACCCATCGGTAGGGTTGGGTATCGAAATTCGGTTCCTTGTAGGAACCAAATAAGAAATGGCGGGTACCTGGTACCCTTAAAAATAATTTCATTTCGGTTCTGCATATCGGGTCCTAGACGCGCTAATAACTGTTCAAGCAAAGGCTTCATGATGACAAGTTGACTATCTGTCAGGACCTGTCTAACTTACGTGACTATGTCACACATTCACGCTGCACTGCTCGCCCCCATTATTTTTCCGCCGACCGCACGCTGGGGCGGTTCTTGTATTCTTGTATTTGTTTTCCTGAGGATGAGGTTAGAAATACGTTTAGGGTTAGGCATAGTTTTACTGAGGTAAAGTTTAGGAATGGGGTTAGGGTTTGGTACCGTTTTACTGAGGTTAAGGTTAGGAATAAGGTTAGGTTTAGGCATAGTTTTATCGGATTTGCGCCCGGGGCGACAGTGTTTTGGGGCGAGCGTTTTTTATTCCTCCGACCAATACGCCCATGTCTCAGACACACGCTGCACTGGGGCTCGCCAGTCAACAACAGCAACACCAGCAAGTTCTACTACTAGCAGCATTAGTACCTCACCAGCAGCCCCAGTAGAGCCCCTAACTCTGGTAGAGCCCGGCACAGAGAGACATTGGCGAAAAAGAAGCTGACAAAAGAAAAAACGGAGTAGTGTCACCGAATGGTCACGATGGTTGTTGTCAAAATAGGGAACCGTTAGGAACCGGAAATCGGACTCATAAAATTCCTAACGATACCCCTACCCATCGGCTACACTAAATTCCTACTCATAGTACAGTCACTTGTGCTTGGGAATCCCCTTATTTCTTTATATCATATCATTATATCACTGCTGTTAGTGAAAATCTCTGAGAAAGAATTCCACTAACATTTTGACAAAATATGTAGTGTGTGCCTTAAACAATGGTGCTGCCTGGTTGGCTGGTTTGCTCAAGTGGGTTGCCACTAGGGATGTCCGATATTATCGGCCTCCCGATATTATCGGCCGATATTAGCATAAAAATTGATATCGGGAAAATATCGGTATCGGTTTTTGGAAAGAAAAACATTTTTTATTTTTTTTTGCTTTATAAATAAGTTACAGGAGTTCTTACTGTATATGGTGTGTGTGATATGAAATTTGAGCTTACCCTAATCACAATAATCCCCGCATATATCGGTATCGGTTGATATCGGTATCGGTAATTAAGAGTTGGACAATATCGGTATATCGGTTATCGGTAAAAAAGCCAATATCGGACAACCCTAGTTGCCACACTTAAATAAATGTTCCTGCAATTAATTGTAATGTAATATTCTTCAATTCATTGTTTTAACACTATTTGTTGTTACTGCTTTGATAATGCTGGTGGGCAAGATATTGGCTTTATATCTTTGGTATTTGACTAAGGGCCTCTACACACTGCCTGACATTTGAAATGGTCGGCGAGTGAACAGATCGTTAAGCATTTCACATTGCACGAGTTTCTCTCTTGAAATCGGGCTAAATATATCGTTGTGATTCTCGCACGATTGATTGGTCGGCGACAGGGGTTCACTGATTGCAAGATATTTTACCACGATGTGATCCCGACCCAATACATACATTTGTTTGTATTCCAAACGTCTCACGAAAACGTGAAAGGCTCCCGTGATATATGCGCGAGACCGAGACAGGACGCTAATGATTGACATTAAAAAAATCTCAATTTCTCTGTATTTCTCTCTCTCTCCCTCTCTGAAACAAATGTTTCAAAAGTCAACCAGGGTGCAATTCAGATCAGAAGCAGTGTTGCCGTGTCTGCTTATTATAAGCGAGTTGCTTGTAAAAAATATTGGTGGTTGCGTTTCTTTTTAGCTTATTTACAAAGTGTAGTTGCTTATTTGGCTTTATTTCTTAATATTGTTTTTTTTCTTTGAAAATAGCTGCGACGCGTTGTGAGCTTGTAGATCGGCCATTTTAGTTGTATATAGGTTTAAAGTGCTCATCAGCCTTTGCCAGCCTATTGTCGCTTTTGTTGGGCTTGTCTTCATAGACCGGGTTGCTTATTTCTCTCGCAAAACCTGGCAATACTGTTCAGAGATACATATGTGCGTCACACACACACACACACACACACACACACACACACACCCACACTGTGTGTGTGTGTCTCTGTCTGCAAGCCCTATTCCTCTCTAATATTAAACAGCCCCATCGTCGAGCAGGCTCGCTCACTCTATCAATCTGTTTTATCATGTTTAACTTAATACAAGACTGGACTGTCTGGACGGTAATATTGCGGTTCTATGCGGGAGGACTAGCCACGGTGCGTGGCTGTAATGTGCTCTCATTGGCTGTAGCGTGCACTAGATCGGGGCCGATAGCCCCAAATATCCAACAAGTTTGAATTCTAAAAGTTGTCGGGAACACCTCGCCGACCGTACTTTATCGGGGTGTTTCTTCTCGGAGTACCTTACACACTGCGCGATCAACACCTCGCCGAGGAACGCCCGATCTTGACTCATATTGGTGGTTTTGTCGGCGGTCACCAAAAAAGCTCTCCGACAGACAAATCAGGTCAAATATCGTACAGTGTGTAGGGGTCTTAACTTGTCCCGTGTGTCTTGTCCCTTTTAGGCATCTACATTCCAGATGGCCATCTTACTACAGTACAACAGTGAGGATGTCTACACCGTCCAACAGCTCACAGACAGTACGCAGATCAAAATTGTAAGTATCCGTGTGTGTGTGTGCGCACACACACACACACACACACACACACACACACACACACACACACACACACACACACCACATACAGTAGGTTAAACCAAAATAAGGAGTTGTTTTAGTCGTTTACACTGTAATCAGTTATTGTTAATAATACAGCAGGTTTTGACCACACAAATGAAGAACAGAAGTCCAATAATGGAAGAGACCTTGAGGCTGAGAGAAATATTTATCAATGTAATCAAATACTCATGTAAAGGATAAATTGACATAGCAACACCTAATTTAGTATTGCCTTTCATTCACCTTCGGATAAAACGTTTTGAATAAAACATGATCAGTACCTTAAGACCTTTAAGGCATCATCACCTCAAATTCTTTGCACATTGGTGCTTTTTGGAAGTACATATTGATGTGTTTTGTTATGCTTTCAGGACATCTTGGTGCAAGTCTTACAAATCCTGTTGAAGTCTAAATTACTGGTAAGTTCACAGCCAGTTGATAAAGGCTGTTTCTCATCTTTTTTTTAAGAAGACCTATTTCATAATTCAGTTTTCAGCTTCCAACCAGCTGAATGCTGTTCACAGTGGAGCGTGGGGGTGTTAAGTGTCTTGCTCAGGGACACCTCGACACATTGCCAGGGCCGGGATTAAAACCTGGGACCTTTTGCTTCCCAGGCAGGCTCTGTACCCTTTCAGCTATGGCCTTTTTAATGGACTTCTGTATGGCTTTGGTAATTCTTGGATATGTTTTTATTAGAGGTGGGCATAGATTAATTGTTTTAATCTAGATTAATCTATCTGCAATCCTGGAGTTAATCTAGATTAATCTAGATTAAAATGGCTCATTTGAAGTCTGCCGAAGGCATTCAAAATATGTGTGTTCTACCCAAATAATGACCAGAAGTAAGTCCTTGCTTTTTCTTTCCTCCTTAGGTTTCTCGATATTGCGATATCGATACGATATACTATATTACCGTTAAAATGTCATATTCTATATTTTAAGTGTTGCAACGTCAAATTATTTAAAAAAAAAACTGTCAATATCACTATTTAAGTGCTATTGGGTTCCCACACTTGTTATTTGATATTCTAAGTGTAGTAACATAGTAACATAACATTGAAAACTAAGCATTCTTCATCTATAACAAGTCAGTATCACTCATCACTCTTAACTTTAAGTATCCTATTTTTTTGGTTCACACTTTTTATTTGATATTCTAAGTGTAGCAACAATGAAAACTGAGCATTCTTCTTCTTTAAAAAAAAGAAGCAAGTCAGTATACTCTTATTTTGAATTTCTCTGACCTAAAGTAAAACGGGACATAAGCTCTTATTTTGAAGGCCAACCGTCCGGAATCAAATGTTACTGTCGTTTGACTTGACGGACATTTGATTCTAAGTGAAAGACAAGTCGCGGAAAATCACTGAGTTCAATAAAACAAACGTCAATCCGACGAATGGACATAAACAGTCAAGCTTTTCATACAGAAGGCTTTAGGCAGCTTGTTACATTAAGGACATTCATTTTCAATGGGAGGCGAGCGAGTGCAGCTCCTCTAACTCTAAGCAGCAGGTAGGAGCAGTGGCGTACCCACCATAGAGGCAGGGCAGGCGGCCGCCTGCCCAACTAAAATCTATCCTCCCCTAGAAAATAAAGTAAAAGACTGAAAAACAGGCAGTGAAAAAAATCCAAAGAGAATAGTGGCCGTCGGACCTCGTCCATTCACGCGGGCAGGCAGGCAGCTAATCACTACCGTATCCAAACAGCAGAGCGACGTCGCCTATACTATGCAAATGTTTGCCTTTATCTTCATGGGGTGCCAGGAGTGCCAGGTGTGGGGGTCTCTGGGCCATCACCTGTACTCACCAGGCATAAAAGGGGCTCTGAGTATGAGAGCAGCTTGAACCATTAAACTACTACATGAAGAGACCACTGCTGAATAATTGATTGATTGATTATACTTGCATATTGTTTTTATTAACGTTTTTCAGTTTTGTAGTCAGTGTTGCGTTGTTAACTTGTTTCCGCCGAGATTTTTTCCCCGAGTACCCCCCCCCCCCGCCCCTTCGGAGGGGGGGGGGGGTAGTCTGACACACGCATGTATGCTCGTCACACAAACACATCGCTCGCGCGCGCGCAGACCCACACCCACTTTCAACAAGTTGAAATCAACGCTACATGCAAAGTCCCCCCCCCTTTTTTTTATCGCGCGATAAGAGTCCGCCGTTAACTTAGCCCGGTAACGGCGTTAACGGCCCGGCCTTAGTTTTTATGTTCAGTGGTCATTTTAGGTGAATAAACATTATTTAGGCAAAGCACAAAGTAGATAATGTCTCGAAAGTTTGAACATATTGCATCATTATTATAAACCTTGATTATATGACTTCATGCAACTGAACATCCTTAAATTCAGAAGTATTTTGGAGGTTAACTTTTTCACATGTTTTGTACAGGTGCTTGAGGATGAAAATGCCAACATAGATGAGGCAGAGTTCAAACCAGACACTCTCATCAAACTGTTCCTGGGTTACAAGAAGTAAGTTGTTTTCAATATTAGGACATGAGGTTGACAGTAGGGCTTAATGTTTTATTGGAAACAACCATACTAGCACCATTAGCTTTTGGTACTCAAATGTTTATAAATAAATACAGTATATAATAGAAAATAAATGTCTGGGTTAAAATAAGTCTAGCATATTAGGCATGTCACAAGCTGATATCCAAGATTGGAATTGGACCCAATCATTGTTTAATTTGATGTATCGGCTCTATGTCATCTGAGGGTGAGGGCTATTTTAATGAATACGATTATATTTTAATCAGTCTGTATGGTATACTATGTTACTACAATATAACTGCATATACATGTAACTGTAGTGGTTGGAGGTGGTCTCCCTACTCTTCCAATGAGAAATATTACCTACTAGTTGACCATGTTAAATAACTTTTTTGAAGCTTACGATCATGTCTGCAGTCTGGAAGTTCTTTGAAGTGCCCAACAGCCCATGATACACAACACTACACAACACCTCTACACTATCACACACTTAAAGCTGCACTATATAACGTTCCTCTTCTACCCAGGATTTGAACCCGGTTTCCTGCACAAATGTGGACATTTTTACCATTGTGCTAATAGAGCACAAAGTCTGCTTGCTCAGGGGATAAACTGAAACTAGACCATCAGGTCAAAATTTGTGTCAGATCCTGTGTCTAGGTGAGACATGACCTAAATGTCTCAATAGAAGAGCAGGGAGACAAAATACAACCACCCCAATTGTATAAGTTATATTGTATAAACATACTCTACCATACAGATTGGACAACATTTTATTCATCAAAAAAAGTTACATAGTGCCGCTTTAAGGAATATTCAAAAATGTCACAACACCTTTGAAAAATAAAACTATGAACCTATTTGAATAATGAATCATTATATTTCACCCATAATGTCATGCCCAAAATAGGGATGCCAGAAGGAAAGTGGTTGATAAACATTTCTCATACTGTTTGTGAATTGTGTCAGATCAGGTCCCTTAACCAGCAGAATCTCAATGTCCCTGTTGACATGACATCACTACTCAAAGACATACTCTCTGCACTGTTTCTTTCCCAGTAAGAAACTGCGGGTGAACATCAATGTGCCAATGAAGACGGAGCAAAAACAGGAACAGGAAACAACTCATAAGAACATTGAGGAGGACAGGAAGTTGCTAATACAGGTATCGTCTTGCCACCTTAGTTCTGTGAACAGTATTTTCCAACCACTAAGCCTATACTGAGTGGTTGGTACATTTAGGATGAAGTACTTTGCTATCTCTAATCTCTTTTCCTCCCTCCATCTAGGCGGCCATTGTTCGGATTATGAAGATGAGGAAAGTCTTGAAACATCAACAGCTTCTGGCAGAGGTCCTCAACCAGCTCTCCTCAAGATTTAAACCCAGAGTCCCTGTTATAAAGGTGAGGACCTTCCGTTACCTAAAACATCAATAATTAGTTCAGCCTCTACTATCTGCTCCACAGTGATGGGCATTGTGACGCTCCAATACAATAACTATAACAAACTAATACAACCACCTAATACCCTTTTCATACAGGATTAATATTATCTGGGGACCTCTGGTAATTTGTATCTTAGAGATTGAGAGGATGCCTGAGGAATGGAGGAGAAGGTACAGGAGAGGTGTGCTGGTGCCAATTTTTAAGAACAAGGGTGACGTGCAGAGTTGTGGCAACTAGAGAGGAATACAGCTGATGAGCCATACAATGAAGTTATGGGAAAGAGTAGTGGAAGCTAGACTAAGGGCAGAAGTGAGCATTTCTGAGCAGCAGTATGGTTTCATGCCAAGGAAGAGTACTACAGATACAATATTTTCTTTGAGGATGTTGACTGAGAAGGTCAGATGGAACTGCTTTGTAGATCTAGAGAAAGCATATGATAGTGTGCCGAGAGAGGAATTGGTATTGTATGAAGAAGTCTGGAGTGACAGAAGTATGTTAGAGTGGTGAAGGACATGTATGGAAGTTGTAAGACCGTGGTGAGGTGTGCTATGGGTGTGACAGAGTAGTTCAAGATGGAAGTGGGTCTGCATCAAGGATCAGCACAGAGCCCCTTCTTGTTCGCTATAGTGATGAACAGGCTGACGGAGAAGTTTAGACAGGAATCCCCATGGACCATGATGTTTGCAGATGACATTGTGATATGTGGTGAGAGCAAAAAAAATAAAAAATCTAGAGAGGTGGAGTTATGCCCTGGAAAGGAGAGGAATGAAGGTTAGCCACAGCAAGACAGAATACATGTGTGTGAATGAGAGGAACCCAAGTGGAACAGTGAGGTTACAGGGAGTAGAGGTAAAGAAGGTGGAGGGTTTTAAGTACTTAGGGTCAACATTCCAGAGAGATGGAGAATGTGGAAAAGAGGTGAAGTTACGAGTGCAAGCAGGTTGGAATGGGTGGAGAAAAGTTTCAGGTGTGATGTGTGATAGGAAAGTATCAGCAAGAATGAAAGGGAAGGTGTACAAGACCAGCTATGTTGTATGGTTTAGAGACAGTCGCAATGAGGAAAAGACAGGAAGCAGAGCTGGAGGTAGCAGAGACTAAAATGTTGAGGTTCTCTCTAGGAGTAACAAGGATGGATAGGATCATGAATGAGTACATCAGAGGGACAGCGCATGTTAGATGTTTTGGAGATAAGGCCAGACTGAGATGCTTTGGACATTTACAGAGGAGGGATAGTGATGCTGAGGTTGGAACTGTCAGGCAGGAGGCCAGACAGTAGTGAAAGAGGACATGAAGTTAGTTGGTGTGAAAGAAGAGGAGGCAGAGGACAGGGTGAGATGGAGGCAGATGATTTCCTGTGGCGACCCCTGAAGGGAACAGCCGAAAGGAAAAGAAGAATAGGAATGATAACTCGGTCAGAATAGAAATGCCTCATGTAGCCTAACACCTCAATTGGAAGAGACTGGTTTAATCTGATCTGATCAGATCGGCTTGAGGGTGGTTTAATTAATTGAACAGGAAAATATTACCCCCTAATTACTACTCAAATTCTATCTTAAAAAAAAGTTTATACTGGCTTTGATCAGGCTCTACAATTTAGCCTCTGCTTTTTCAGCCTCAACACAGTAGTGACATAGTAGGCTACATGGGAGTCTATGATGTAAGCATTGTAGTTTGAAAATCAGCAATCAAGAACCAGAACTCATCCAGTGTTCGCTCAGCAAATGTGTTGTGCAGTGTCTGGTCACTAGATTCATATGTAGTCCAAAAAATGTAATGGTATCGACAGGGGTGCACATAACTTTTTAGGTCTAGTACTCGGAAGAGCACCTGGAGATGTGAGTTGGTGCGCACAAAATAAATGCCGTTTTGTCAAGGGGGGGGGGGGGGGGGGATTCAGCACGGTGCCCACGGGACAATTTTGTCAAAGGGGGGGGGGGGGGGGGGGTGTGCTGCTCGAGAAAAAAGGACGGTCTGCTTCCAAATTCCGCCGATTTTGGCCGTTTTTTTTTTCTCACGCCGTTTGGTGAAGCCCCCAAGGTTGGTGCCCTGTGCTGCGCTGCTTTTATCCGCCAGATTTGGACGTTCACGGCATATTTTGCACCATTACGGTACGTAAAATTGTATCAGTGACGAGTGCCTCTAACAGCCGCTGCTGGCTGCGTGCAGCAGGCGATACGAGACACTCACACAATCACATGCAGCTGGCTGCGTGCACGCAGCCAGGCAATGCGAGGCGATGCGAGACACTGACACAATCACCGTCACGTGCAGCATGTGTCCTCGTTCTCCAGGCTTTTATTTTTTATTTTTGCTAAAAAATAAAAGCTTGGAAATTCCTGTCCCAGCTGTTGGTACGCAAAAGCGCCTCGCGTCGTCTGATGTGGTGCGCATTATTTATTTTGGGTGCGCATGCGCACCTGCGCACCAGTTATGTGCACCCCTGGGTATCGACCTTGGTTTCACATGTTTTTATGACATATCTGCATCATTAATTGAGGATTGTTAGTAATTCATTTGGTTTTGACCAGTTTTAGTTCATTCCTTTTTTTCTGGTGACTTGTTTTATGGCAGAAATGTATCGACATCCTGATCGAGAAGGAATACCTAGAACGAGTCGACGGGGAAAAGGACACCTACAGCTACCTGGCTTAGTCCAGCCACTCCTCTTCATCTTTCCATCACACTGCCCCTCCCTCTCTGTTCTGTTTTTATTTGCTTTTTCCAGAAGTCGTCTCCCGAAGAAGTTTGCAAACATGATTCCTTTGGACATTTTAGCTGATGATGTCGGGAATGCAAGCACGTAAAATTGTATCAGAAATTTTAAAAAGACACCCACACTTGAAGAGGGCAAATTTACAGGACCGTTCTGATTTCTTTTTGGGGTTGTACAACCTGCCCTCCCTTGAGAGAACTCAGTGACGGGATTGGCCTCGTTGACTGTCAGTCATATCTCATTAGAACCACTCAGGATCATCTCTAGATCTCAACATGTTTCAAAAATCTGTAAATAGTACAGACAAAGACATTACCCCTCTATCTTTACCTTGCAAGTCAACATAAAAGAAAAATTATCAATCCTGCAAATCAAAAATAACTTCCGTATTTTTTATCCTGAGTCTACGGGGTTTGCATGCTACTGCCTACCTACATTTGAAGCAAGACGTCAATGATTCACTTTATCTCTGCAATGCCTTGGGTTTAGTTGAATTAATGGCTGTTTTATACTTAAATGCACACCAGTGTCTTGCACCTAAAATAGCCGATCTACAAGCTCACAAAGCTTCGCAGCGCGACATGAGCTTGTAGATCAGCTATTTTCGGTGCAATACACAATGCAAAACAAAGTATAACTCAGGCTTAAGCGTGTGTGGAAGTGACCGATGAGAAGTGAAAGCCATGTAAAGGGTATAATCATGCGCATCATTGGGTTTAATGGAGGAGAGTACTGTTGTATTGAAGCAGCATTGCCAGAGATTAGTGAGGAAGAAACTGAATTGAACCATGGGTTGAAGCAAAAAGACAACAAAGCATCTGTAAATAAATACTGTGACTCTGATAAACAGTATTTGTAATTCATTCGATTACTTTCCAGGGATCTGTTTAACTTCTTGCACACTGGAACCAAACTGGATTGTCTTTAAAAAAGAAAAGAAAGAAAGATCCAAACTCCACCAGACTGACGTCCCGAGAAGGCAGCATTTCAAAGCATCCTGGTCTGTTAGATCTCATAATACCTAGGGAGTGAGATGGTAAAAGACAGAATTGTCACAGCCACAACACATTTGAGTGTACAACAATGCAGTCAGATTGGTGTTAAGCAGTCAACCTGTCACAAACCTGAACAGTGAAATGTCCATCCTCCAATATCATGTCTGAGTGACTCTGACACTACAGTCCTCTACTGCATCTACCTCCTAGTGTAAAAGAGGGAAAAGTGTGTCTGCTCCGCTACCTGCTAGCAGACAAACATTTGTATAGTGTGATTCACTTTTTTAATGTGTGCAAAATAAAAAGTAAAGGTTTCTGTATGTGCCCTTTTCTTGAATTTCTTTTTGTCTCCGCAGGCCGAAAGGCATGGCGAGAGAGCAGTGGCGTCAGTTCAGCAAAAGCTAGGGTATGGCAGCATGCACGCGACCTCATGCACGCACGCGCAGCACGCGTGCGTGAGGTCACCCCCGCGCGCGCGCGAAATTTTTGTGCAGTTCTGGGCGGGTTGAGTTCGTTTTTTTCCAGTTTTTGGTTACTTTATTTCGGTTTTAGGGTTAGGATTCGGGTTAGGTTAGGGTTATGTTATTTAATTCTTATTTTTGCCTGATTTTCCCGATTTATTGTCAAAAAAAGTACTCTTTTTTTTTTTTTCTCCCCTGGAGCCAGGGTATGGCAGCTGCAATAGCCTGCCATACCCAATTGACGCCCCTGCGAGAGAGTATGTTTTGCCCCTGTCCGTCCGTCCGTCTGTGACCAGCTAATCTCCGCCACTGTTGGCCTGGTCGCTGTGAAACTACGCGCACACACTCCCTGGATGCCACGGCAGAACCTCTACCCCACATTTTTTAGATCAACCTGTCATAGCGCCACCATGAGGCCGACTTTTGCAAAACACATTTTTTTTAATATTACTCCTACAGATTTTGTCCAAAAAACACACAAATCCGGTACACAGTATCTCCACAGCCATGTGATCAACACTGATCTGTCCGATTTTCCATATTCCATCCTGATTGCCTAAGATTGGCTTCCTTTGCAGGATTGGTTCATTTTGAACAAAATGCCTCAAATCATGAATGCAGCATGCCATTTTTGTGACATTTTCCACGTAGATTCCCACTTGGCCCAGGAAGAAATGCCACTTGAAAACTTTCAAATCAGCCTCATGGTGGTGCTATAACAGGCCGATTCACGTTTTTAGCTATAACTGCACGATGTGTGTGAAACTTTGCACGCACACTCCCTAGAGGCCAAGGAAACGCCTTTGCCCTGCATTTTTCACATATGCCTTTTAGGGCGCTCTAAAAGGCATATGTGAAAAATGCAGGGAGGCCAGGAGGCTGATTTTTGTAAAAAAAAAATTGCTCTTACTCCTTCAGATTCTGTCCAAAAATCATGCAAATCGGTACACAGTATCTCTATAGTCATGTGTTGGATGGATGTGTCCGATATATCCTATTCCATCCTACTTGGCTAACATTGGCTTCCAAAGTTTGCAGGATAGGTCCGTTTTGAACACAATTCCTCAAATCATGAAACTCCTCAAATCCGTGAAAATGTGCACGCACATTCCCACTAGGCCGAGGAAGAAATGCCACCCTTTTCACATTGGTCTGTTATAGCGCCACCAGCAGGTCTAATTTAGCAAACCACATTTTTGGAACAAAATGCCTCAAATCATGGATGCAGTGTCCAATTGCTGTCTGAAAGGCCTAAGAAGAAATGGCACGCTTTTCACATTGACCTATTATAGCGCCACCAGGAGGCCATAATAACCTACCTGACTTGGTGGAGAGTTGTGCTCCGAGGAGCACTTTTTCTAGTTTTCCCTGTTTTTTAAAATCATAGGCTCTTATCAAGAGGCGGGATTGTCAACAAACCATACATTTAGCTTATTTGAATGAAAACAACTTCTCAAGGAGCATACCAGCGTTTATGAGGTGTGTCCTTTGTCACTCAATACTTTTCTTCCTGTGATTGAGAAATATGGGCCCATTCATTATTGTTATTGAAGTCTGATCTTCAAATCTCTCAAAATATGTCTTAAACGCCTCAAAATCTAACAAAACGTATAACACTTTCAGAATCCTATTCTGATGGTGTTCTCACTTAGATGTAGAAATGTAGGTTCCACGCTTAAAAGAGACCTTTAAGTGACCATATACTGCAGCCCAAAACTGGGGATCTCGGAGCCACTGCAATGTACTGTACCTGAAATCGCTTTTTACAGGGTGGGTAGTTTGAATTAGCCTGGCATTGCCAGGCTGATCAATGGGATCACTCACAAGTTCCTCCATGGTATGAGGAACTTGTGAGTGATCCCACGCGATCAGTCTGCAATGCCAGGCTAAGTTTTAATATGGATAATGATATTTCTATTGAGTGACACAACAAAAATTGTTTCATTAATGGGGAAAAGCAACACATGACTTACACAGCTTACTGCTGTACAAAGAAGTACTAGTGGCAGGAGTGAATTTGCTAACTGCAAAAAGAAAATGTGTTAGCCGCATAATTGCCAAAGTCATATTTTAAGGTTTTCAGAAAAGAAGGGACTTAGGCAATTATGAGGAAAAAACTAATTTTGCCAATGTCATATTTATTTGGCTTTATTTATATCTGTCTAACTCTACTCTCCTAACACAACTGATTCAAGCTGCCTTGCTTGTTAAATTCCAAAATCATATCTCCCTAAGTCATCTCTTTGACTTAGGCGGTCACAATTTGGCCAAAATATGACTGCTATGAGGCTTACAGCATGAGTTTCCTTCATCTGCCAGGTAAGACAGTATCACTCACACACGCACACACTCACTCTTTCTCTAAGACACTATCAAAGTGTAAGTATTAGCAGTGTTAAAGTATTAGTAGTGTCAAAGGTGTTGATAATGTTAATTATTAGTGTTAACATTTTTTGGGGCGGTGTAACCGCCCCCTCTAAGTGAGGTTTGGACACTGACCAATCCTGCACCGTGATTGGCCAATAGTCTACAACCCAGTCTACAACGCTAACCCTTCCACAGTCAATGCAAATCTATACTTTTGCAAAGGCAGCCAATCACATTACAGCTAGTGTCATCACCACTAGCTGTAATGTGATTGGCTGACTTTGCAAATTCAGGACTGTGATTGGCTAGCGAAACACATGACACATGTGCAGCCCTATGAATAGCAGTATGGACTTAAAAAAAACACTTATGTTTTTTTTTAGTGAGTCATGTTGTGATGACCACACACCGCCCACTTCACACTGGGTGTGATTTTTTATTATGTGTTAAAGGGCAAGAGGTTTGGGTTGTGTATACCTTGCAAGGAACAAACAAAGATGATTCAGACAATATAGAACACCAGTGCTGTTTTAAAAACTACCTGTTGATTTTGCTATTTTTATTAGGAAAAAGATCCGGACTGGATTGTGTCCTCGCCACGTAGCCCATAATAAAGAACATGCTCCCCCCCCCTCTTTCTCTCTTTCTCTCTCTCTCTCTCTCTCTCTCTCTCTCTCTCTCTCTCTCTCTCTCTCTCTCTCCCCTGTCTCTGTCTGTCTGTCTCTCCCTCCCTCCCTCCCTCCCTCCCTCCCTCCTAACCAAACAGTACACCCTTCCTCACCTCCGCACTATTTAAATGCACAAAGCTTTCCAGAGGATCTTTTCTATAGGCTAGAAGGCACTGGTATAATTTAACTTGCACAGAGTATTATCTACACAAATAGTGAATAGATGTGATAGTTTTTATTTTGTAAAACGTTTATTTATCATGGATTTCCTTCAGCTGCCAGGTAAGACAGTTATATAGTAATTGTATTTTGTAATTGTCACTATAGTTTTATGTATATCATTTATATTAAATAACATTCAAATATTGTATTACAAGATTGTCCAATTACCAGTGTACATGCTTTGCTTTTTGTGAGCAATCCCCCAATATGATATGAGTCATTGAGACAAATAAATCAAGGAGAGACTAATTATCTTTATTTTTGACATTTCTATTAGTATTTTTCATTAAATTATACACACTTATTCTATTGTTATTAGCCACATACATTAAAGCTGCAGTCCAGAACCTTTTTTAAATTAATCAAATGTTATTTTAACCAGCTATGTTAATACAGTAGGCCTATAAGCATATCCTTGTTTCTCTTGTGTTGAATTGTTGCTATAATGTTAGAATTTACCACTTTTGTAACTTCTGTTTTGGTGATCTATAAATAAAGTTGATTATATTACTACTACTACTATATTATTATTCTAAGAGTCTGTTTTTTATTTAGTTTTTTACCCCCCCCCCCCTCTCTCCAGAAAGAATCATAGACAATAGCTCCACTAATGAAACTGGCAGTCGAAAACAGGATGGAGATGCTCGCTACTTTTCCCACAAAGCTGGCCAGCAAAAACTGGCATCACTGGCCGGCAAAAACACCCAGAGACCTACGGATTTCAGCAACATCTACAGCAAAGGTGTGTGTGTGTGTGTGTGTGTGTGTGTGTGTGTGTGTGTGTGTGGCTTTGTTAAGGATTTCTGCCGTGATGTTGAGACAAACAGTCAGTCACTTTGACCTTTCTAAGTTACTAGTTGCAGTTACCGTTAGGGTTAGGAGCCAGTCTGGAGCCGTGTGGAACTCCATACACGTCAGTCGAGGGCAATACCTCTTGTCAGATTATTTGGAGGCCAGTCTATGACATTAGTCCTGCCCAATGCCCAGTGTTGCCAGGGTTATTGTGCTGACAACGATCAGTGTTATCATATCATATTTTTGTGTGGGTGAAATCGGCTTTCTGCCACTCTTTCTAGGCACATCATTCAAGAGTGAAGATTTTTCGCTTTACAACGTGATTACATGCAAAGGATAACATTTGATTAAATACACAGGTGGACAGACAGGGAAAGAAAGAGACAAGAAAGAAAGAAAGAAGACTAGCTGCGTTACCCAGCGTTGCTTGGGTGAAATAGGCACAGATGCCTACTTTGAGGCCAGTCTATGACATCAGTCATCTACTGTATGACATCAGCACTGTGACCTCAGGCATGTCCAGACAAGCAGGCAAACTGACAACTTCAACTTTATTAAATAGATATGGTTATTGCATAAGTTCACGGGAGAAGTATCACAAGGCAAGAAGTTCTCTCTCAAAAGGGGATAGACAACCTTTTTTACATATACAAACAGATAAAAGACTTGATGACAGTACACGCTGTCATTGCTTTAGGTGCCTTGGCACACATCCCTCAGGACATGGTTGAATAACACCCTTATATGAACATTATTTACATGATGGCTCCTACAGTATCTAGCAACACAAACTCCACTCCTGTTTGCTGTAGGCTTGGGGAAGAGAATATTAACATAATGTGAATCGCACTTGGCTTGGCACCAAAGATCACTTTGTTAATGTTGGACTTTAATGTGGTCAGTCTATGATGTTAGTCACCTACTGTGTGTGTGTGTGTGTGTGTGTGTGTGTGTGTGTGTGTGTGTGTGTATGTGTATGTGTATGTGTGTGTGTGTGTGTGTGTGTGTGTGTGTGTGTGTGTGTGTGTGTGTGTGTGTGTGTGTGTGTGTGTGTGTGTGTGTGTGTGTGTGTGCGTGTGCGTGTGTGCATGCGCACGCCAGACCTGCTCCCAGCAATAGGAGGTGAAGAAGCGACCAGATGTTTCTTCCAGGAGCTGGTGAATATCCTACTGGGTTATGTTTGCAAATCCAGTCAGAGGAGTTCCAAGGTACTGGGTATACACTTTTAATCATACTGCGCATCATAGGCCTGTCCTTCAAGGTTCAAGATGTTTATTGTTGCATACAATTACAATACAGCATGACAGCAATGCCAGAGTTAAATTCTTGTCCACAAAGGCCAATTTACTTGAGATTGCCTGCCTTAATATGCTACTGGTGGTCTAGTTCAGCTGTACTTTGATGGCCTGGCCAGCATGGCTGGTGACTCTATCAGATAGTCATTCAGGAAAAAGCTGCACATTTCTCAGAATAAACTGGTTAGGGATGAATCCTCAGGACTATGAACCTGGGGTGACAGGGCCTTCTCTGCGGCTGCCCCCAAACTGTGGAACTCACTCCCAGCTCACATCAGAGCTGCCCCCCTACATAAAACCACAACCCCTGCCCCTCCTTTTGTTTTGTACTTTCTTTTAGAGTTTTAATCCTTTTTAACTAGTCGATTCAAATAAAGTTGTTTTTATTCTGTCCTGTAAAGCGACTTTGAGTATTTAGAAAAGCGCTATATGAATTGTATGTATTATTGTCTCCGCCAGGAGACTATGTTTTCACTTTCCGTCCCCCCCCCTCGGCCAAGCTAACATTGGTCAAGCCTCACGTGACACGTGACAATACGTTGAAAGAGTGTGCTCTGATTAGTGAGGCTAGTGAGACGCATGACGTATAGCGGCCTATAAATAGATGTGTCACTTTGAAAGAGCCTTGGTCTCTTTCAAAGTGAGGTAAGACAGGAATAATCACGAAATGGCTGAGAAATGGCGGAGTAACACTTAAGACAGGATTAATCAAGTAACACTTAAGACAGGATTAATCAGGAACAGTACTGGCGGAGACCTGTGCTCCGAGGAGCACATTTTCTAGTTATTATTATTACTATGTAGGGAGGAGCAAATTGGCTACCAGTAGAGGCATGGTATGGTGTCCCATAACTGTCCCATCTAGGGACTTTGAACGGCCTTAGACTCTCAATGGTTCATAGGGGGCCCCCAATTACTTCAGTTATTACTTCCCCAGAGTAGGAGCCACAGACAGAACCAGAGCAAGCCATGGCAATTTACTCACTGAAGTTGCTGTTTAATATAGGACCTTAAGAATTGAATGAGTTGCCATTAGTTATCAAGCAGGTGTAACATAAATAAATAATAAAATACAGACGTTTTCTATCACCTCTGCGAGATGATAGGATGTGTCCTTCCAAATGAGAAAAGGCCTGTGGGATCTTGATAGCATTTATTTGACAGGCTTATTTTGGTGCTTCCCTGTGTGTCAGGTGCTGGACTTTCATCAACCCCACCAATTGAAAGAAGGTCTGGAGGGCTTCAGCCTGGACCTGCCTGACCAGCCAGAGGCCCTGGAGCAGATACTGGTCGACTGTAGGGACACACTCAAGTACGGTGTCAAAACAGGTGTGTACGGAAATGGGATTTCTATGATCCTCACAGCAAATTTCCAGGTGTTGTCAGTTATTCCCTCCTCATCTCCCACAAAAAATACTTTCACGCTGCTGGTTCACTTGGTTGTGTTGCTGCCCATTAGCGAACACAAACTGAAGCTGTAGTGATGGGAATGGGTTTATTGTTCTTTTCACTCAATAGAAGGCAGATTTCTGACCTTTGATTTCTACAGGACATCCCCGCTTCTTCAACCAGCTGTCATCAGGTCTGGATATGATTGGCCTAGCTGGCGAGTGGCTGACCTCTACAGCCAACACTAACATGTAAGATACAGACACCTCACTCTTCCTGTTAAGATAAAGAAGTTAGTGATATGAGCTACAGATAAGAGACACACGATTAAACTATATTTATGCCTGTGAAGAAATTTGGTGTAGATAAATCTACAATGGCGGTAAGAATTAAAAACGAGACAAAGTACATATAGGTCAAGTCTTAACAAAATCTGAAAGAAAACTACCTTAAAACTGGGCAGAAGCGCAGAAAGTGTGTACTGTGATAGAGTGCAATCTTACTACCTATAAACATCTGTTTTTTGATTGATGGAATACTTTATTAGCAGGTTTGTTAAAAGTGCAGGTAGTACAAGGTTATGCTAAAAGGATAACACAAAAAGCCCCAGGGGCTTGTTTCCATTGTGCTGTAAATGCAGCAATGATATAAGCTTCATATGAATGTCCAGTACTTGTGAGCAACAAAGATATATTCTACATGACACCAGTGCTCCTATATTTTTCTTTGGAAACATTTGGAAGCCTTTATTTATTCATAATGAAAGCCATTCTACCAGGTTTACATATGAAGTCTCTCCAGTCTTCATCCTCATGGAGGAAGTTCTACTGAAGAAGATGCAAAGCATTGTGGGATGGGCTGAGGATGAGGGAGATGGCATCTTCTGCCCGGGTAAAACATGGACCGATGGATGGATGAGTGGGTGAATTAATTATGTGATGAATGGATGACATGAATCGGTTAATACATTATTTATTTATTATTCTTAAATAAAGGAAATGTGAGGGTACACCTTAAAAAACATTTCTTACTGAAGATCTACATGAAATCTGCAAATAAATTGTTTACTTGGTAAAGGTTACTTTTGAATCCTGATACCAAATTTGACATGAATTCTAAATTATATACTTAACATACATATTATTGATTTTCATAGTCATTAATAATTAATACCTGTTGTAATAATAACTGGCTTTGGATGTCTATGCACTGTTTTACCTTTTATTATCTATTACTGATCTAAATTCAATGGCAGTTATCAGTAATAACAAAACAATTATTTCAACACTGCTATTCCTGTGAAATCATATATAAACAGTTAATTGTATTTTCCCAAAGGAGGAACAATATCTAACCTGTACAGCATCCTGGTAGCCAGGTACCATTTCTACCCAGAGGTGAAGACCAGTGGGATGAGGGCACTGCCTCGCCTGGCCCTTTTCACCTCAGAACATGTAATCAAACACACAACATGTCGTGGTAACAAGTATTGTGTTTAATTTATCTTTAGGTATAGCTTGCCGTACATTGAAAGTGTTGTGTCGACTCTTTTCTCCAGAGTACAGCCAGAGCCATATAGTATATACTTTGGTGTACGATGACTAGTGACAATAGTTGATCTACAAGGTCACAATGCATCGCATCGTGACGTGACGCATTGTGAGCTTGTAGTGCAGGGGCCAAGGCAGATTTTGGTACCACCTAAGGTGGCCGTACATTTTTGGTATTTTTGTATTCCTACATGTCTCTAGTTTATATTTTGGTATGATACATCTTCCAATTCAGTAGCTTAATGACAGTAATCACTGTAAACCGGCTAATGTATCCGGTAGGAGACACAAAGTAGAACCTTTGTGTCTCCTACCGGAAATACACCCGGGCATCAAATTATTGCGACAAAAAAAACAAAATATATCCTTGTATTCAAGGCTTCATGGGGTGTGCAATTGACAGAAAATAATATTTTTTTTGGGTGAACTCCTCCTTTAAGTTTCCCAGGGGGACTATCTACCCATTCAGCTATGACCACCCTAGACCGAAGGAGGGTCAACTTTTACAAGCTTATGGAAAGCAGTCTTTTTGCATACACCAAAAATCTGAGAAGTTATCAATTGCACACCCATGAAGCCTTGAATACATGGATATATTTTGTTTTTTGTCGCAATAATTTGATGCCCGGGTGTATTTCCGGTAGGAGACACAAATATTCTACTTTGTGTCTCCTACCGGATACATTAGCCGGTAGGTAGTGATAACTGCCATTAAGCTACTGAATTGGAAAATGTATCATACCAAAATATAAACTAGAGACATGTAGGAATACAAAAATACAAAAACTTTACGGCCACCTCAGGTGGTACCAATTTGTGAAAATATCAGTGTTGGCCCCTGGACTATTGTAGGTCTGCTATTTTTGAAAATGTGGAAATGTTTTGAAAATGTGTCATGACATGGCCAAAACAGGGATGGTAGGTTTAAAGTGGTTAACATAATAGCACATAATAATTCAACCATTTTCCTTTGCATGAGAACCAACCAAGACTTTTGAAAGTTTAAGATCAAAGTAAAGTGCCTATTGTTTGTTCCAAGATTAGCATTGATATTATTTGCCCCACAGGGCTAGTGGAACAAATGACGATGATCATTCGTATTTTCTCTCCCTTATACTGTTGTAGAGTCATTATTCTGTGAAGAAAGCAGCTGCAGCACTGGGGCTGGGCAGTGAGAATGTGGTGGTGGTGACATGTGATGAAAGGTGAGTGGAGAGAGCATAGTCTTGTGGTGAATATTATCGAACAAAAGAAATGTTTGCACACCTGTTGGAGGAAACTGTAATGGGAGTGTGTGTTTGTGTGTGTCTTTGTTACCTACCTGTCTATTCATGTGTTTATTTCCATGTATATGGAATTGGGGGGTAAACAGAACAAACCATCCTTTTTCCCCCTTTAGAAATTCCCATACCTAACTAGCTGTGTACACTGTAGATGGTCTTCAATGTACACTGATAGAGGGTAGGATAGACCTTATTGATGATCATAAGAAAAACATAAAAAACAGCTAATAAGACAACAACAGATAAGAAAAAAGTTAGCCTGGTAAGATTTCTTAAAGTTGTAATAAACCTTTGTCATGTGTTGTTAAGAGGGAAGATGATTCCTGCTGAGCTAGAGGCTTCCATACTGACAGCTAAAGACAAGGTAGGTAGAGGATAGAGACTTTTCACTTTTCTATTTCATAAATACCTGCCATCAACCAACAATAAACTAAAATGTAGTCCAAAGCGCTCTTCATAAAGTTAAAAAGCTTTTGGCCGTTTTTGTTTTTTGTCAAGGGGTTTTCCCCTTTTTGAGCCAATGAGCACCTTCTCTATTTTACCTTCCATTTACCATTGTACTGTTGCACAATGTCATCTTGTTGCACTGTAATGTTTGTGTTATGTTAAACCTGATTCATTCTTCATCACACGGTGGCATCGTGCAACGAAAATAGCCGATCTACGTCTATTTTCCGCGTGTGATGCTGTGCGACAGAGCATAAGTTAGGCAGTACTGTGCACCTCTGTAAGCTTAATGAATAATACATGTGTGTTAAAAAACTCCCCTCTGGCTTCAGGGTTGGGATCCATTCTATGTCAACGCCACAGCGGGCACCACTGTGTATGGAGCCTTCGATCCTCTCCACGCCATCGCAGACATCTGCCAACAGCATTCACTGTGGCTGCATGTTGATGTACTGTACAGACACACAAACACACACAAACACACACACACACACACACACACACACACACACACACACACACACACACACACACACACACACACACACACACACACACACACACACACACACACACACACACACACACACACACACACACATACATTTTAAACCTCTGGGGACAAGCTGATTTCAATGCCTGAATTACTTACAACTAAAAAGTGATCCTGCTGACAGATCTTCATTGCAAATAAAAAATCTGTCTTGAGAGATTAGACCAGAGCTAACACGCAAGCACGCATAATTTCACATGCCAAACATATACGTTGTCGTTGTTTTCCTGTGTGTAGGCTTGTATGCCTTTTGCACCAGAAAACTTCACAAACCACGACCCCATCCTCTCCATAAAGACCATGCTTTGAAGTACAATTCCGTCTTTCCCACTCTGATTCATAGGAGACATGGATTTTGTGAGCCACACTGCACATGTATAACAACATAAAGATAATAACTAAGTGAGCCCTGCCGTGCTCTGATTTGTTTCCATACACTATGGATCAGTTTCAGATCTGGTTCTCAGAACCTCATTTG
Organism: Gymnoscopelus microlampas; assembly: GCF_963454915.1. Lineage (NCBI taxonomy): Eukaryota > Metazoa > Chordata > Actinopteri > Myctophiformes > Myctophidae > Gymnoscopelus > Gymnoscopelus microlampas. The sequence continues at coordinate 31,039,256 of NC_139942.1, read as the reverse complement.
GGCCCTGCTCAGGAGGTAGTACTAACCCTGAGTTATGAGATCCCAGAACTTCAAAAATAGCTGATCTTCAAGCTCACACGCTGTCAGCTTCTTCTTTTTTTCACAGCATCAATATGTGAAACTGAAATCACACTGAAATCAGTTTCTTTGCAGGATTGATGTTGTATTACTCCAGTCTCTCTATAAGATATAGAGCAGAGCAATAAGTCTGATTGACAGTCTTTTAAATTCTGACAGCCCAGTTCATGAAAGGTGTTAACGAGTGGACAAGAGCACCACCTAGTGGATCTTCTGACTGAAAACCACACCCTACTTCAACTCAAACAGAACACTGTTCTGTTGTTCTAAACATGTACCTATTACAACATATGCTATTTGTATGTACACATCTTTTTGATTATTTGACCTGTTTCTAGCCTGTGTTTTTATCTTGCTCTTACTATATCTCTATTCCTCGTCCCTTCTCACAAAACAAAAACACGCACAAAAGAAGAAAAAAAAGAATTCACTCACTTACACCTGTAAACCTGTAAATGTGACAATATAGTTGATTCTGATACAGTCCGTACACGCGCATGCCATACACTAATAAGGATTGTAACAATACTTTAACAAATCAGTATACAGAAAGTCAAATCATCCTCATTATCACCTTTCTCTCATTTGCTCTCCTCTCTGTCCCTCTAGGCAGCTTGGGGCGGAGGCTTGCTGATGTCAAAGAGACACCAGGTTAAACTCGAGGGCATTGAACGGTAATCACACCTGCATCACCTTTCACCTAAAATACTTTCAGTTCTCTTAGCCTGCAGCAGATAGATCACAGTTAGCTGGCTGATCAGTGCAATATTCCTTATCGATATTCATTGAAATTCTGGTGAAAGGATGCTATGTAAACATTTTTGCTATCCAATAACAATCTATTTACCCACGATGCTTGTTAACACCAGTATCAAATGGAGGTCATAGTTGTACAGTATGTAAAGTGTAAGATGGAGACACATTTAGAGTTCATTACTGTTGTGTACAATTGTGTCTCTGACTACCTTTGGACAGTCCCTCTGACAATCAATTTGCATCCTTGCGATTACAAGGAGTAAAGAAAATTCAACAAAGTGCCGCAATGACTGCAGGAAATGGAGAGAGGCCTTGTGATTTCAGGCAGACAACTCGAGTCATGCTGCTAGACAGACACATGATACAATTGTCACTCCAGCAAACATCCCGCTCAGTCTCTCACTCCACTATGCTGCTGCTCCATTGCTCAGATTGCCACCACCATCCTCTTATACAGTTATTGTTGCTGGCCGTTTCTGCATTTCATCACCACACCACCAGCCCAGCATCCACCTGATTCTAAGTTTCCCCTGGGAGAAGTTCTACTATTGTCACTCCATGCTCTCTCATTCAGTCCCCCCTTGCTAACCTTTAGGGTGTATGCTTGCAGGAAGTGACACGTTCAAAGCCTAATCGTTGCTATTGATGTTTATATGAGTTGTCTGAAAATGTGCAGTTTTGTACCACCGCTACAATTTGTCTGCATAAAATGATCCAAACTAGAGCCATTTTTTATTAAACCATGTCCTGTGAAATCCTACTTTAACAATGTCCTTTCTTTTTTTTAATGCTTCTCCACAGAGCCTGGTCTGTAACATGGAACCCCCACAAAATGATGGGTGTCCCCCTGCAATGTTCCGCCATTCTGGTCAAGAAGAGAGTGAGAAATAATCATTATGTCAATTATTTTATTTTGCTATGTTCACTATTTATGTGTGTGTAGAGTTTCAGGAAGGGACACACTGTATTCCTTTCTGCATTTTTTTCATTGGCAGCTTTGCTTTCACAGACTCCATCCATTGATCAGCAATGGATCAATATTTTCAATAGATATATATTGGTTTTACATTAGAATTCAACAGGGCTGGAATCCCATATCAGGGCAACAACATTTATTTTAGAGAACTATTGTGCTTTTATGAGCTCCAGTATGGTGGTGTGCGATTTTCAGCAACTGAATCTCAAAGAGATCCCCAATGCGTTGGCAGTTCATCATGATCTATTGCTGGCATGGTAGATCTTCACCTTTGATGCCATCATCCCCCGGGTCCCAGATGTAGCGATGGATTCGTGTGGGTTTCCCACTACTGTTTCCAAGCCGCCACCAGCCATGCGTTAATAGACAGGTCCTCAGGGATAGAACAGAGCATCTCTTGTGCCACATTACTGTAGTGTAGGTATGGCGGTAGGCTACTTTAGTCTGCTTGGAGGCGCCGCTGTTGTTGTGGTGTCATGCAGGACGTGCTAGGCATGTTTCTGGGCTTTCCTTGCCAAAGCGAGAGTAGCAGCCTTGTGTCGGAGGCCGGCCGGGGCGATCCCCGCTAGGACTGGCAGGTGGAACACAGGGGTGGGCTTCAGGCAACCAGCTATATTCCGGAGGGCGCTGTTAATGGCGACATCAACCTTTTTGACCTGTTCAGCATGCTAACTTTCCAGGAAGACAAAGACTGTAGTTTTCCATTAGCTTTGAATCCCCACTGATGATGTCATTGGTAGACAGTTTTCTTAAAGTGAATAGACAAAGAAAAAGCAATGGGCTGTACTTGGTTCACCCTTTTTGTGTGAAATGTATAGACCCTGACCCTGTCCCTGTCTGCCGCCTCTAGGGACTGCTACAGGAGTGTAACCAGATTGGAGCTGAGTACCTTTTTCAGACAGACAAACACTATGACGCCTCCTATGACACTGGAGATAAGACCATCCAGTGTGGCCGACACGTAGATGCCTTCAAACTCTGGCTCATGTGGAAAGCAAAGGTGATAAAGTGTTATCTCTATTAGCTATAACATGTACTCCTTTCATATATACTCTATTGCTCTTTATTCTTGTCTCTGTTTGTCTTTTAGAGTATTTTGTGTCCATGTATAAATCAGGAATTTTGGTTTTCCTGTCTCACTCTCTACCTCTGTCCCCCGTCTCTGCCAGGGCACTGAGGGTTTTGGATCCCAGGTCAACAAGTGTCTGGAGAATGCTGAGTATCTTTATGATCAACTCCAGAGGAGGGACGACTTTGAACTGGTGTTCAAAAGCAAAGTAAGACCTCGTTCATTACCATACAAAAAAGAAAAAAAGACTGAAACTGTTTGTATGACCAAGTCCTAATGTGCGATTTCAGTGTGAAAGGAGCCTCCCACACTAGTGCTGATTCCTAAACAATTAACACAATATGTAAAATTACTAGAAGTTCGGGCCGCTATGCGGCCCGAACGTCTAGCGTGACGCGTCGTTCACTTTGCAGTGCCACCTTACAGGCACCTCACAGTGTGAGAGAGAGTTTTGTGCTCTCCTAAATCCACGGCAGGCTTTGAAAGTACCCACTTCAGAAAGAGGTGACGTGCATCACCTCTCCAATGACCAAAACCCACTATGGAAGCCGTCGAACTGGTGCGATCTGACGGCATCCTAGAATTTATAGGTAGGATGTGATGTCATGCGTGATGTCATGCTGTTTGTGTCCATATTCGGGACGACCGTCTCATCGTGATGTCAGATTACGTCACACTGGCGTGATGTCAGATTACGTCACACTGGCCACATACAACGTTCGTACATACTGACAACCGACATGGCGCAGGATTCAAATTGTATATATAGATGATCTTTTAGTAGTATTGTTCCTGCTCTACATGCTGCCAACCAGGTGAAGAAATCACAGATTGAGGCTTTATAACCTTTGCTTTTATACAAAAGTATGAAATATCCGAGACTATTAAGATTTTATGGAAAATGCTTCTGAACATATTGCTAGTTTGATCACTACAAATCGCTTAAAATAATAACCGAAAACAGCTTCTATACGCTGCACAACATGCTTCCATAGAAGGACATGCTGGCTTCTATGGAATCCAAATGACTGAAATCAGTTGTGGCGACTGAGAACTTTCATCCATGACCATATCAAGCACATATTCTGTATGTTGGCTGCATTGAGTTGAGGCTGAACACAAAGGGCTACCACTGACCAGACTCCTAGATCTGGAACAACCTGCCTGAGGAGCACATGCAGGCTTGATAAATCAGTGTCTTCATTTAAATCCTGTTTTAAAAATAACTTTTATCAAAAGTATTTTCCATATTTAAAAAAATGAAATGCCTCTCAGCCATAATGGATGCTGTAATGGATGTTTATGTCAATATCTTGCCTGACTTTCACATCACCCTCTCTCGACCTATCCCTTGTTCCTCTACCTCTCCTTTTCTTCATTTTCTAGCCAGAGCACAGTAATGTGTGTTTTTGGTACATTCCACCCAGTCTGAAGAAGCTGCCACCTGGCCCTGACAGGAGCAAAAGACTACACAAGGTCAGTACAGGGCTCACTACTGTAGTTTATCAATGTGTGATGTCATGGATACATTTTTAAAATGTAACTAAAGTTTGTTATTTGACACATGTGACCTGCTGTACTAAAATCACCCAAGCGTCACAAAACATTTGAGTCATGTGAGCTCTCAGAAAGAGGATTATTAGATTGAATAGCCATGTCTAAACTCATGTTGAAAACTCATGAATGAAAATGGCCTTAAAGTGTTGCCACTTTGATGTAAAGTAACACAGTAGTCATGCATGAGGTGTTCTGAATTAAATTTTAATCTTAATCTTAGAATTAAGTATAACATGCTGAGTAATATATTATCCTCATGCCAATCTATTGGTTGCCTTTATGCAGAAATCTCATGAACCTATTCAAATGTTTTGCTGACCACAGCAATCTTCAGAGGGAAAGGGGGGTAAAAAGGAATACTACAACTAGAAAAGGGTGCTCCGTAGAGTGCATATCTCCGCCAGGCTGGGTTGCCTCGGCAACTTGCCTTGCCACAGCTGTGTAAGTTGTGGGTTGCATCCATGAAGACGTGAGGAAGCTGGGGATGAATATCATTTCTATGACATACGGTGCAACTTTTCACATTTATTGTGCTCCCCTATGGTCAGAAGTGAAATTGATTTGGGATGTTTTGTTTGTACAAAACCAAGGACTAAAATAAGTAAATAAGTTACTGACTTTATTGTGTTTCATCCTTTCTGTGAGAAGCATTTACCTTGTGTTTTTCTTTTAAACATAACGTCAAATAAATCAAATGAAGTCAGAGGCCCCTCAACCATTGTTCATTTTGCCAGCAAATTCGGATTTAGTCTTAGTCACGCCATTTAGTTTTAGTCCTATTTTAGTCATTTGAAATTGTTTTGTCTTAGTCGACTAAATATCAAAATCTTAGTCTTTTAGTCTTAGTCAACAAAATTAAATTCACACCGACAGTGTTAATTTTGACAGTAAATTCTGATTTAGTCTTAGTGTTCGTCTTTTGAATAACACACCCTCTAGTTTTAGTCCTATTTTAGTCATCTGAAATTGTTTAGTCTTAGTCTAGTCTTAGTCGACTAAATATCAAAATCTTAGTCTTTTAGTCTTAGTCAACAAAATGTAACACTGCCCTCAACATGCAATTATAATTTGTGGTTGATTGGATTTTGTGTTCATGATTTTATTTTAGATTTATTGGTAAGTAATAGGCCACTCCCACTAATGGCGTAATAGTGGAATAGGTGTACTTGTATTGTTTTAAAAGAGGCCGCACAAGGATCACTTTATTGAATGAGTTGACAACGTTTCCATCCTCGCAGGATCGAAACGTTGTCAACTCATTCAATAAAGTGATCCTTTGCCTTGAAGCCGGTGTGCGGGTTCTATCTTTTTAAAATGTTACTTTTTTGACCTGGCACCCACTGTCGTTGTGCATGAAATTAGGTGTATTTGTAATGCTGCTAAATAATATCGGGACATACAGTAATGCAGCCCTGAGACTGCTACAGTAGTTGTGCAGTACTGCTATACAGTAGTAAATGGGGCCACAGATTAACATTACACATGTCTTCAGGTGGCTCCTCACATTAAAGCCATGATGATGGAACAGGGGACGGTTATGATTGGATACCAGCCTTTTGGATCCACAGTCAATTTCTTCAGGTGTGTGTTCTCCAACCCAGCTACTCAGCCTGAGGACATCGACTTCCTCTTGGATGAAATCGTACGCTTAGGCCACCAGTTCTGACCTCTACATTCTAGCCTTGCACTCACTGCTGCTTTCAATTAGACTTTTTTTTACTCACTTCCTGATGCTTGCTATGGTCCAACACTATCATCTAATGGTGGATTTAAAGTAGTGGAGATTTCGCAATACTAGAGCAAAAGGTATAATATAGTGGGATGTAGTGGGATATAACAGAACATAGCTTTAATTAGGTGGAACATTTGAGAACAGGCAGAAGGTTTACAAACAGACAATGCTACAGTAACATACACCACCAACATAACTTCAAGGATATATTCTACTGTAGTTAAAAACAAAATAGAACTAGAAAAATTGCTCCTCGGAGCACAGGCAGATTTGTTCCAGGGAGTGTGTGTGTACAGTTTCGAGATTAGCCGTACACAGACAGAATGACACACGGACACAAGGACGGACGGACAGACGGACGGACAGGGGGGGTAAAACATACTCTATAAAAGAGTAAAAGATCCTGTACAGTATATATGTTCTTTAATATTAAAGAAGTAGGGACCAGTAGGTCATGTCTTATCATACCACTATTCCATTTTTAAGGTTAATGACAAACATCTTAACATGTAATGTTGCCCCACATCCCAGTATCTGTACATAATCCTATAACTATACTTAATCACTCTTGAGCTGTGTAAGCATACGTATAGACATGCATTTCTGATGCCATGTGCTCTCCTTTATCAAGATAATGTAGAATGTCACTGTGTACATCTGCTTGTTAGAACATGTTTGCTATCTATTCCTATTCATATCCTATCTTGCCTACTTCTGCATCAGCCATTACATGTCTTACAGCCACATAATGTGGCTTGTGCAAATGTACTGTATATTGTATATATTCTCTGTGTGCTTAATAAACTTTCCTGTGACACTGCTTGGTTGTCATTTTTGTTCTCAGAGCTGGCACTTGCTGGCAGAAGGGTAATTCCGAGTGCCCTCAGGATAATGACAGAGGACTCTAGTCTACGGTATATCATAACGCGTGCAATAGGAATTATTAAGGATAACTTTGACAACAGACTGCCTGAACTGTCAGTCTCTCGCTCTCTCTCTCTTCTATGTTAGCTTTCCTTACCTCAAACATTGATTTTTTTCAATGAAATGAAATTGACTGAATTTACAGACTTTACAGGATATTGCACATATAGGTGTAAACAGTAGAGGGGATAGGGGATGAACTGCACCCTACAGAGAGGGAGGCAGAGGGAGAGACCACCATCATAGCTTATCATCTGCAGCTTATCATGGTGAATGGCTTTGGTGAACAGGTCACGCTATGCAGGACAATGTAAATCAGCATGAAAATACCCAGGCCCACAGTAATCACAGCGCACAAGCTGGTCCAGATCTTACGGGTCTTTGTCTCTTCGTCAGTCCTTTCATTCTGTCTTTCCTCGTCCAACCTCAGTCCTCCTCTGTAGACTTCCATCTCTCTCTCTGTCCAGCTTCCATTTCTGCTCGCATGCCACATCGTGGAGTACCCTTCTCCTGGCAGGGACGTCAATCTGTATCCCCCTGGAAGAAACTGCACAGCTCGGCCAGGCTCGACGCGAGCTCCCCCCAGGACTCTGCCTTGGTGGAAATGCATTGTTCCCATCACAGTGTCTCTCGTAAGACCTGGAGGAAGCTGGTTGAAGCCGGCCATTGTACCGGAGTTTGTAACCTGGTCTCTGTCACTGCCCACCGAAAGGGAGGAGCTGGTGCTGGGTAACACTCTTATAAATACAGTGGTGAACTCTGGTGCCAACAGGTGTGCCAGGGACGTCATGGGAACAGCATCCATTATGTCATCATCGTCAGGGAGGCGGTCAACGGATGCACCTTCAGAAAGCACCGTGACACCACGACACCAGGGGCAGGCGATGACTATTTGAGTGATTTGATTTCCGGTTGGACGTCGTAGCCATATCTCGCTCAAACGCGGCCTCTCCCTGTTTTGATCCGTCGTTAGGTCAGTGCCATTGAAGTTCGTCACACCTTGATCAATGATCATTTGGTCATTGCTGGTGGAAGTCTGGACGTCTGGCCTTGTCATGTTGGTTGTCTGCGCTGTCCCCAAACTGTCCACAGCCACCTCCGCAGACCTGTTTCTGACTGGACCATCTGTGCGCTGGGTGCTGCTCTCAGACTCGTTCCGTCGCATCATCTCATCTTGCCATCTGTTCTCCGCACCGCCATTCCTGCTCCCGTGGGACTCCGTGCTCTCTGAATAACGGTGAATAATCTGTGTGTGGTGAGCGTTCTCCATGTGACTGAGTCCATACGTTACAGCTGCGCCTCTCTGGTCTCCCTTCACCTCAACGTGTGTGACGGTGACCATGCGGCTCAAGCAGGCTGAGCAGCAGGTGTGCTGACAGGCCAGCCGCTTGGCCCGCCGATGCTGACTGTATTCATTCAGACAGATCTGACACTCCCATTTACAGGGGCCACCTTCCATGGTCAATTACTTCGTCCTTCTGATAGTATTGCTCTGGGAGTGTGTGTCTGTGTGTGGGGTCGAGGGGGGGGGGGGGGGCACAGTTGGTGTAGGAAATGTACTTAGAACTGTCCTGAAATGTCCTTGATTAGGTGCTATTCAATGCATGGCTCTGTGCATCAACATGGAGCGTGGCCAGCATAGAGACTATTTCCCAACGAGGATAAACAAATCAAAGAAAGTTGTGTCATCTGTCCGTATCAAACGACTGTCAGAACAGTAAGTCAGGCTCTCCTTGTGTCTCATGGTTTCCTAATTCAAAATGCAGCAGAGAAGTGAAGTGAACCATTTCAAATTGATGTTGTATAAAAGAATATGTCTGGCTCCACTGTGCTCTGCAAAAGAGAAGAGATATCCATTATTCAGTGCAGTGCAGTGGTGTAGCCTAATCCCATGTTTATTCTCTTTCCTGTAAACAGTGTGGATGAGACAAGTGTAGTTTTTTCCAACACACTGTCAAAGGTAACATCAGCCAGCACTATAAGACAAAGAGCAGGCATCTGACCTAAGACCCTTTTTTTGGCTTCATCTTCAAGATGAATATTTTCTGACACACAAAGTAACAGGATATCCATGCACAGTACAGACAGATGTTTGAACAATAAAAAAAAGCACAATCAAGAGACCGTATGATGCATTGTTTTGTATGCTGAAAATCATGGTTGATGACAATGTGTTAGGAGTTTATCATCTGGTTTGGTTGAGTAAGAGTTAAGGCCTTAGGGTCATGATGTTCCCAGAAGACTTAACAGTGAATGGCATCCCAGAACTCCCCTCCTCTTAATACTGATCAAACTTAACTTCAACTACATTTAATTATACCTACAGTTATGTAATAGTCTAATTGATGAGTGATTACAGCATTTGGAGACAATGTATTGTGTGTGTGCACGCGCCGTGGTATTGTAGACAATTTTCTTCAAATTCAATAACATATTTTACAAGTTTTGCAAAAAGACAACAAATTGTGTGCAATTTATAAATTAAATTGAAATTGTACGAATACATGATTTATTGCTGGGACAGCCTTTTAAACTTTTCCTTTATACAAATGGAAACCCAAATAAGAAAGTTACTTTCTGATTAAATTATATTTGAATTACCATGAACTCTAATGCTTTCAGTATTGGGTCATGCCCTCCTGCATATGCTAATTACTAGTAGCCTACTGTAATAACTTAGGTGGTCCTATGATAAGTCCACAGAGACATTATGTGCAATGTCAATAAAACTCGTTAGGCTTTTTGCATGCACTTACCAACCAAACCAGTTTGTCAAGAGCCCTAAACACATTGTGAAAATAGATGGGCTGTTGTCTCTGTACTGCTTAAGGCTCACATGAGCTCCACTTTTAACTTCATTAAGTGAATGTTTTGTGAACCCTGGAAACTATTAAACTTCTTACACACTAGGCTACTAACAAAATACTCCACTGAACATAATCTGAATTCTGTAATGACCAGAGACTCCAATGTAGTAACTGTACTTTAGCTGCTTTCTATTCATAATCTTTTCATGAGATGTTAATCTGCTCATTTAGAACAGAAGCAGATGCATCTATTCAAGTACTGTACTTAAAGTACAATTTTGAGTTTTTTTTTTACTTTACTTGAGTATATCCAATTTTCAGTACTTTTACTCCCACTACATTTCAGAGGCAAATATTATACTTTTACTCCACTACAATTATTTGACAACTTTAGGTACTAGTTACTTTGTAGATTTTGATTATTATTACAAAACATGCATTACGAGTAAAACAAAGCCTGGTATTCAAAATGTAGGCTACTTGAGTAAAAGTACAAATGTATCGGCATCAAAATATACTTAAAAGTGTCAAAAGTAAAAGTACTCATTATGCAGAATGTCACATTTCACAAGTTCAAAATGTATTATACAAATATTTTGAAAATAGCCTTTCTATAAGCTCACAATTCGTCGCATTGTGAGCTTGTAAATCTGCTATTTTCAAATGGCCGAAATACATATGGCTTAAGTGGTTTTGTAATAATAATCTTTGGTAATAATAATCAAAATCTACAAAGTAACTTAACAAAAGTTTTAATTGGTAAAAGTACAGTATTTTCCTCGTAGAGGAGTAGTAAAAGTACTGCCATTTGTAAATACTGAAGAAAGTAATAGAAATACCTCAAAATTGTACTTGTAGGCCTACTTTCCACCGTTGACAGTATGGTGTTTTGTAATCTGCATGTATGCAACCTCTGATCAACATTAGCCGGTCCTGCAGTAGCCTATAATAACCTCTACTGACTCACAGTATTCACAATATTATGTTTCAAAAGTAGCAGTTCCAGGCTGCGACAATCTCGCAAACTTACCTCGTCTTTCAACACCATGCAAAACGACAAGATGAGCCTTGTAAAAACAAAAAGAATCGCGTTGTTTTGAGAGTGAGTTTTTACTGTAGTGTGTGTGTGTGTGTGTGTGTGTGTGTGTGTGTGTGTGTGTGTGTGTGTGTGTGAGATAGAGAGACACGCTACTGTGACTGTGACTCTGTGTGTGTGTGTGTGTGTGTGTGTGTGTGTGTGTGTGTGTGTGTGTGTGTGTGTGTGTGTGTGTGTGTGTGTGTGTGTGTGTGTGTGTGTGTGTGTGTGTGTGTGTGAGAGAGAGTTTGGCGCACCTCAAATAAGCTGTTCAGACCAGTAGTGCGCTTCAGTGTTTGGGGGCGTTTCCTTAGGTACGTAATAGCACTATGCTTGTTTTTAAACACATTCCTAACAACAACAATAATATTGTACCTGCCAACTCTCCTGCATCCTCAAGGAGACTCCTTTTATTTGACCATTCCTCCTTGACGGCCATTTCTCCTTTTTGGGGGATTTCAGCCGTTTTGCATGCCAATCCGTTTCAGAGGCAACTAGTTCCTTGGCTTTTTGATATGCAAATCACCATGCCAGTATTTGATTTTTGTTTTGGTTGTTGAAGGTGTGACGGTGTGAATAGTCTGTCTCTCTCTCTCTCTCTCTCTATGCATGCCACTTTGATTCTGGCACGCCCCCCCCCCCCAAAAAAAACCTCTCTCATCAACGAGAGAGTGAATGTTATTATTTTACTGTCGCTTTATGTAGGCTAATCTAAGTGATATATTGTAATTGAATGCAGTTATAAAGAGATCGTCACTTTCAAGTAATTAGTGGTTATTACATACAAAGATGGCTCTTTTATTGCTTCAGTTATCAAATCAATTCATTTCTGTAGGCCTACTTATAGCTTTTTAATGTCTCCATGTTAGTAAAGCCTATAAAAGTATCAAACTCCTAAAATGCACCTTCTTCTCAACTCTGTTAAACAAAAGGGGGGATTTTATTTGGGGGAGGGGCGTGGTCAGTGACCCCCCCCCCTCACCACAGAAAAAAACTCCTTGAATCAATATTACAGTCTGAGGTTGGCAGGTATGCATATATTTTGTATAAGCTTAAGAGCCTGCACATGAATAAACTGTAGATAAATACTAATCAAACAGTAAAAGCTACAGTGTGACCCAAAAAGAAACAAACTTAAAATATTGAAAATAGTTTATTACACAATTTATTGAAAACAAATTAGAAATTACGTTTTAGGGTTAAAATTCATACATTAAAAATGTTGCCATGATGTCAAGTCAGTGGTCAGTTATCTTTGTTTCGGTCCATTATTGCCACCTGTAATAAGAAACGATTGATTAGAATTTGCCAAAACAGACTTGAAAATAGCATGTCCACAGTCCAACTATTTGACCTCCATAAAAGTAATGGTCACTAAAAAGTTAGGCTACATGGTAGTCTCTACTCATGAGTCATGACATAGTCAGCAACAGCCCTTGTTTCAAAGTACATGCAAGTGGATTTATGATAAGTTGGAACCTGCTGACGGTTTCGCAACACTGTAACCTATTGCTCTCCTACCCACTACAATTACAGCCATGTGGTTCATGTTGTTATGTCATTACATCTGAGCTCTACTGCAGTCCAAGAATGTTGCATCATCTCCAGCGCATGACATAAAACATTAGAATCTAGTTACAATTGATCTGTATAATCCATTATGCAACATTTACAACATGCCTGATTTAATTCAGTTTCAGGAATATTCAGAGTAAGCCAACAATCACTTCTATGGCAATAACTTCAAATGCTTGTGCAGAATACCACACACACAAAATAACTTCCGGCGCCCGACCGGAAGTGTTGTGAAAGCTAAGTTCTGGAATTTCTGTACTGTACCACTCGTCCTAGGATATCATAACATCATAATAAAGGTAAGAATAACGTGGGGCGAAATTCCCCTTTAAGGAGCACTTGACCCATATTCAACCCATCTTCTTGTTATTGGTCCTCACTAATGCTCATAATAAGCATGCACCATTTCCCATTCTGTGTTGTCTCATTGGTGAGCCATTGCGGACCAATTATATGAAGATAAGGTTCAAAATGGGTGAAACGCTCCTTTAATTTTGTCAGCTACAAATGAACATAATCATGCTGACAAACATTTGAACAGTTTGTCTATTTGACAATATCATCTGTGTAGGGGGGGAGGAAAAAAAAACGGGAGGGAGGGGGGGGCTGCAATACTGACCTCTTTGTTTCCCCGGTCTGTTCCAGGGGTCATTGTATGGCTGCTCCTCCTGCCAGTTCCTCTGTCTGCAGTCATCTAAGAAGAGGGAAATAAATAATTAAAACAAAGCTTTACATTTTGGTACATACTGTGCACAGTAAAATCCTCAGACTTAAATTAGTCTGAACATTGGGCCTCATTCATAACCTGACCCTGCCAGAGGTGGCGGTATTGAGTAACCAGGTTCCTCAAGACAGCTGTGAAACAATGTGTGGAGCAAGCTGTTTGGATCTGGTAGCGTCAGGTTACCTCATTCAACCGTTAACACATTTCTTCTTAAGACCCACTTATGCAGTTTTTATTATATTTTCTTAATTGGGATTTGTTCTTGGGCAAGAACAGACTCTATGCACACTTAAGACTAGTCTTACGCACATCTGAATTCTGCCACGATTGCACAAAAATAATTCTCTCGTTCCTTCAATTCTAGTTGTATAATTATAGGATTTAAATTACACACACAATATATTTTTTTCCCAACAGGCCTGAAAATTAAAATACAACCCGAACAGACCAAGGCTAGGTGAGTTGAAGCCCGAGCCACCACCCCATAACCACCCCCCTTGCAAGCCTCCATACCAACCCTCACCCCAATACCCTCAAGTTCAGATTACTATTGTAAATGTTTTCATATACTTTGTCAAATGTGTGAAGTAGCCCACTATTGCTACACAGATTTTTTTTTCCATTTAAATAAACTTTTAAAATGATAACAAAAATACATAAATAGTCTAACTGATCTTGTTTAATGTGTTGAGTTATTTCAAATTTACTTCATATCCTACTCTGTCAAGACAAAAATAAAGAATATGTACTTCCATATAATGCTCATTACAATAAAGCTAGAATTCTACATGCCAAGCATTTACATTTGGCGTTAGGACGACATTTTTGCAATGTGTTATGATGCAGTAGGCAGTAGGCTACATACCCTGTGGCCAGTTTTTGCGTTGCCCTTGCTTCTTTGGGTTTCTCTGTACATGTCCAATCTCATAAGTGTCCTCGTCAACCTTGGTCTTGTACATCCTCCTCGAGTCTGTGGGTGACAGCCAGGTTTTTAAAAAGAATATAGTTCAGAGGTCAAAATATATATATTTTTTTTATTAACTGCATTTCCAACAGGCAATGCTTTGTAGTTCAGTGCCAATAGGTGTTCCTTTTTCAAAGCATTGAACTCTATGGAGCAAGTTTAGGATGTCAGTTGTCCAATTACACTTTTAAAAAGGCTTTATCTCATGAGGTGTGGTTCAAATAAATCTCATGCCATGTTGGGCAAACTTGTTCCTAGTTGCCTTAAATACAACATATCTGCAGTTAAACAATAATGAGTACAGTATAAGTAGACATTTACCAGGATTCACGCACAGGTTCTTCTTGTTGCCCTTGGACTTAAAAGAACACTGTACGCCACAGTCCACCATGTTCGCCTTAGACGGAGACACATCATCCATTTTCTGGCCCATTACCTCCAGCTTAATTTGCTTATACGCACAAATTCCCCTCTCCGGCTCTTGTCCTACTTCTTCATTGTTGGGGCTCTGCTGACCAACACATGGGCTTTTCTCCTTTGCTGGATTGTTTGGGAAGATGGATTCTAATCGCTCTGGAGAGTCCATTACCTCCAGCTTAATTTGCTTATACGCACAAATTCCCCTTTCCGGCTCTTGTCCTACTTCATTGTTGGTGCTCGGCTGACCAACACATGGGCTTTTCTCCTTTGCTGAATTGTTGGGGAAGATGGATTCTAATCGCTCTGGAGAGCATGAACGCTCCCGCTCTATAACATTCAGAGCTTCCTGGTTTGGGCTTTGTTTAGCCTCGGGTTCAGAAGACCCTTTTTCAGAGACATCCTTCTCTCCCTCTTCAGCGCTGGGAATGGATGCATTTATTTCGCTGGGGCCAACAGCGGGTGAAGCCAGGGAATCCTCCTCCCTTTCTGAAGGCTCAATATTCAGGCCTCGTGCTGGGTTCTCAGCACATTTTTCAGACGCCATTTCTAGTCTCTTATGTGAGCCTAGCTCAATAGCTGGGGTACTGAAAACATCAACATTTTGCTGGGGGGTCAGGGGGATCCTATAGTGGCCTATTCTGGGTACACATATTTCAGAAGGCTCCATATTAAGTCCTTGTTTTTCCTTCTCAACAACTTTTTCAAACCGCTTCATTTCAGAAGACCCTTTTTCAGAGACATCCTTCTCTCCCTCTTCAGCACTGGGAATGGATGCCTTCCTTTTGCTGCGGACAGCAGCGGGTGAAGCCAGAGAATCGTCCTCCCTTTCTGAAGGCTCCATATTCAGGCCTCGTGTTGGGTTGTCAACTATCGTTTCGGACCGTTTAATTTCAGACTCTATTTCGAACGTCTTATGTGGGCCTAGCTCATGAGCTGGGGTAATAAAAGCTTTATTGGAATTTTGCTGGGAGATCAGGGGGGACCTATTTTGGCTGTACAGATCGAAGCAGCTTGCCGAGGGTAGACGCACTGAGACAGAGTCGACTGACGACATTGAAAACCTACGGCTCAGCCTTTTCTTTTTCTTGGCTTTTAAGCTGCTGCCATTTGTCAACAGATCATGTTTACCTTCATCTGCAACTTCTTCAGCAACTACATCAGGCTGCAACATGCCATTCCGCATCAGCCACTCGTCAGAAGGGAAGTAGGGGGCTAATGACTCCACAGACCACACAGACTGATTCATTTTTTTCTTCGCAGAGTTAAAGTATATTTGGGGAATGACATCTATGGAGTCTTCAAGTGAACCAGGCTCAGGTTCGTCATTACAGACTTTTTGAGATTCATCAAGTTGATCTAGAAATCCATTTGGGAGCAGCCTCTCTCTGCATGGCATGTAAGACGCAACAGAATTAACTGACCACAGGGACTCATTTGCTTTTCTACTCTCGTACAGGCTCTCGTGAAGGATAAGGGGCTCCCTCTCCTTGGTACCATGTTCATCATTTTCTTCTACCGACTTATGGCTCCTCCTGTCAGTTAAATGTTCATTCATGGTTTCCTGCTCAGCCACGGTTTCGTCATGTGTGGGAATCTGGTCCTCACTCTGCGTCAACTGGTCTACCAATTTCTCCAGAGACCTTTCCCTGATCTCATGAAAGGTGGTGGAGGGGACTCGTCTTTCTTTGATGACGACATCATCCTCCTCTCGGTCAGAGGAGCTACAGACAGGCACCAAGCTGTCATTGGACGCCACTGACCACCCTTCATAGTTGCCGATGCTCCTACGAACACCTGGGGCAATGATGTCCTCACCAACACTCCCTTTATGCCTTTTCTGCATTTCCAAAGGTTTCCTGACACATGACTGGCCAGTCTTGGCCAAATGTTGCTTTGAAACCTCCCCTGCGAGGCCCGTGCTGCTGCCACAGCCTTGACCGTCAACCTGGAAGTTAGCTTTGACGTTGGGATCAGGGGAGGGGCAGTTATTTAACTCCTCAGTGCAAGCCTGCCTTCCTGAACTGGAGCCTGGGGATGACGGAGCTGTGGAGTTGGTTCCACGTCCTGATTCTGTGATTCTTCCGCTCATTCTGTCTGATGTCGGTTCAGTTTGCACCTCCGAGTTCACCATCTCTCTCGGGGCATAAGCATTGTGTGGAGGGCGGAAGCGACGGTTCTGGTACGGATTGTGGTATGGTACATTCCCGCCAGGAACCTGGGGTTGGAAAAAACGCCGGTAGTCGACCGGTGGGAGATGAGGGGGATGAAACATGTAGCCCGGAGCCTCCATGTAGGGGTTGGGTAGGAATGGGGGCATGACCATACCGTAGCCTGAGAATGAAGAGAGGGATGCCAGGTTTATCACATGCGTTTGTTATGCCTTTTGAATATGTTATAGAATGGGGCAAAAAAAGACTCACCCATGCCTGGGAATCCTGAGAAAGGGTTACATTGGTAGGGCATGGGCCACTGGTACTGGACTAGAGGGGGTTGAGGCATGGGGGGGATGTAAAAGTAAGGCCGGGGAGGGTGGGCTTGAGAATGAGAAGGTAATGGAGCTGCCGAGTAGGGGTCCAGGGGGGTGAAAGGTTCTGGACCACTGTGTCGGGGGCCATGCTGTCCAAGGTGTGGAGCACTAGCAGTATTATGGGGTTGAGGATTTGCGTTTGCTCCATTTGGTACTGGATGAGATCGAGGAAGTGCATTCCCAAACCGTGGCGTATCCATATCAGACCTACACTGAAAAGTGGAAAAGTGTTATTAGACATAACCAGTAATTAGATTAGCTAAAGACCGACACAGCTGCATTATGACGTCAAAGCCATTTAACTTAACTATCCTGGCACATACTATAAATGCACTTAGGATGTGTGCCAGTCCACCTTGGCATGTATTGATCATAATCTCAACCACTGTCTGACAGAATCACAATCTACAGCCTGGACTCATTTATTAGAAATATCTGCCTATTGGGTGTCAACATCCAACAATGCTGCTAGTGCTATATACTGTAGCTGACCACACAAGATGATTTGCTACCTTGACAAGAATATCAGCACAAGGAGCACCCAAACATGATCCCTGCTCCCAACGGTTAACACGGCTTTCCTCAGCCACAGTGAATGACTGACAGAGCACCTCAAAGCACACGTCAGTACATGCAACTTTAAGTAGGCCACAAGCTGTACAATTAACTATTATGTCAACAGACTTGCCACCTCTCTACCTCATGCTTTTCCATTGTGTCTGCGAAAAATGAGATCAAATCACAAATGCAGATAGCAAACATTTATGCAAACAGTGATCAAATGACTCATTACCTACTGTAAATAGGTTTGTCTGGATAGTGGATACCGATCACATGTTAATACCAGGCCAAATTGACCAAGTAATTTTCCCTCAATACCTTAATGTGGTCTGGCTAGCATAAATCCTCTTTGCATGGCAAGAGTTCAAGTATTTACATGAACCTATAATTACAGCCCATGCAGAGTTTACATCAATACAGTTGAAGAAAACGTGTTTTGTTTCTATGGCATGTATTGTAAGTGACATTCTGATGAATGAATGAATGATGACTGTAACTAAGTATGCAGCATGTACCAGTATAGTGAGAGAAACACACTAAAAGGTGTAAAACCATACAATACAAATAATATTCCATGGAAATATACTTCAGTAAAGATTATGGTATTTTTCCAAATGTTTGAATTAACATAGAGCAGGATTTACGACCCTAATAAGCTCCCTTATCTTAACTCTATCAGAAAGTATAGTACAACCAAGAGAATAGGCCAAGGTGGATGTGGACATTGAATTTATAAGAACTTCAGACTCAGAGCTTTAGCAACAGAATCCACTACATGAAATCTGGCCAACATTCAATGTGGATTTGGTATTTATAACTCATGAGCAATAATAGTAATGTTGGATGTGACTAATGAATATAATTTAAGATATACAATTAGAATCAAATAATGAACAAGGTTGGTAATTGATTGTGGGCAAACAATTGCTGCCCATTAGATAAAAAATAAGCCTCAGACAAATGTGCAGTGAGCATCACTTCCTCAACATGTTCCATTATGATTCCCATTGGTTTTTGATGCATGTACAGTAGAACAACAAATGCAACTGAAACTAATTACCTTTTAACACCAGAATTTAACTCAAGGTTCAGATGATGCAGAAATTGATCAAACAGCAGAACAGCTACACCTGATGTTATGTAGCTAATTATGAGGGGTGTGGCCTATACTGGGGGTAGAGCTGTCCTGCTATTGGTTAGTTAATCTTCCAATCAGTTATGAACACTATGAGACACTCTTGGCATGGCACTGGGTATGCAAGTAGCTTACCAGTAATAACCGTACCAGTAATACATTAAAACAATAAATCCCACCATCAAGTCAAGCCTGAAGAGTGTGAGCATAAGCAGCATGGACGTGCTGGGCCCCTAATTCAGCCCGGGAATCTCAGATAGAGAAGCCTGTAAGGTGCGGATAATCTTGGCCGTTTTTTTTTTAAAGGCCGGCCTGGTCGGCCTGGAATGGAGAGGCCTTTCTGGAATTGTCCCAAATTTCCCAGTGGCCAGCACGTCCCTGACCTGATCTAAACCCTAAAGGTGCATCAATACATTTTCAGAACCAAGCTTATGAACAAACTATTTCTGAATCATTGTGTCATATAGTCGGTTCATAATAATGTGGGGGTCCTTGACAAAACATCAGGAAGGATGCCCAAATGAAACTAGCCCAAAAAACTGCAACCAACTCCCAATATTTACAAGCGGCTTTATAGAAAATCAAGCCCAAAGTCGCTTATAATAGCAGACATGGCAACACTGGTAAACAGGAAAACCCTTGATATTGGGCTCCCCACCCCCCCTACCCCCCTAAACGGTGGGCGTGGCCAGGAATAAGTTGACAAGAAATAATTCTCAGTTGAATAAATGATTGATAATGGAGAGATAACAGTATATTTTGAAACGAGCACACCATCTCAGATTTCCCTTTTGATTAGTGTACCTCTCTCATGCATACATAAAACGACCAATTGCATAACAAACTAGGTGTTGTGGTTTATACAGGTATATGAAGTTGACTGTATAAAAAAAAATCATTAAAGTTTAATTAAACATAGCTGAACACCCATTTGTATCTGCCAGACACTCATTTGCAAACATCGTGTCAAGGCATGGACTCACTGAGGTGTAACTCAAAATGCTCACTTCTGCTTTTGGTGGGTTAATCGCCGTAAAAGGAAGTTGTCTGTCACTGCAGTAAAATGAATTTGAACTAAAATCTAACATGCGTGTGAAACGAATGATCTCGCAAAGCCAACATTGTTTATTTTATATGCAAGTGTGGGTGATGTACACATCTAAAATTGCAATTTCTACTGGTAAAAGGCCCTCTGAATGGCTTCACAATTAATGCCCCTGTAACTCTAGGAGCCCCTCTGTGTGGCTTGGTTATCAAACTAAAGAGACATGGTGGTTCTTCCTGACAAGGCACCAATGGAGAGAATGGCTGTGCCAGCCTGACAACGCCAAGGCACTGGTCAAACAGAGGAAAGGTCATCATCACTGCCAGGTAACATGAACAAAAACACTGGCTGCCACAAATTGACAAGAGGAACAATAAACAGTTTATGCATATACAAGTTAGATTTATTATTAGTTTGGCATTGTGATATACAAGTTATGCATTACATACAAGCTAGAAGTTACTAAACGTATTATGTACACATGTAACCGTTTGAGAGATTTATTTTTTACAATCTGTATGGTAGAGTATGTATGTAATACAATTACTTAGACAATTGAGGTAGTTGTATTTGATCTCCCTGCTCTTCTATTGACATGTAAATCCCATGTTTAGGTTGGATACGACCTTTGACACGATCTCGTTTGATATATTTCTCCCCTGGGCCAGCAGTCTCTATGCAGCTCTTGCGCGAGACCTGGGTTCAAATCCGGGGTAGAACAGGAAAGTTACCTGTTCAGCTTTAGAGTGCAGCTCTAAATCAATCCTTCTTTAGTCATCTCATAGATAGTGAAGTGTCAGCTAAAGAGATTATCTCATGTCATCTGCTTTGCCCAAACATTTCTTCACCAGTATGGAGATGTGTCACAACAAAGCCTGCAGCGGAATTTTAACTTGTGCTGCGACAGCACATCAAGGTAGGTCTGTGATAGAGAGAGGTGTTGAGACGACATTGAGTGCATTGCAAAGAAAAAGGAGGAGAGCAAGAAAATGAGGGAGAGAGAACATTGAGAGAAATGGGAGACAGAGAAATGGGAGACAAAAAAAAAGGAAGGGCAGAGAATGGGAAACAGAGGAATTGGAAGGAAGGTCAATAGGGGAGAAAGAAGAAAAGAATAGATAGTTTCAGCCGCTCTGTAAATGATGGTAATCTACTTGCAATATAAACATTTGTATTGATGTAGGTCAGACAAAATAACTGAGTACAAGTATTGATGTGGCACATGAAAAGCACACACCCAGCCTAAAAATCCATTAGAGCAGAGTACAAATTGGTTGGCATCTAGAAATGTAAATAGCAGCACAACGTCAACGCAACAATGTATATTAAAGAACAGCCAGGTCGCTAGTGTTAAAGTGCAAGGTTTTTAATGGCACACAATACAACTGCAAACATCTGACAAGTTCTTGTCACCCATGTTAACATTGCACTGATGGTTGAAAGTCGGCTACTGTATAAAAGCCTGACATGACTCATTTTAATACTAGAGAGACAGATTAAAGCCACTTTTTAGAGACATGGAAATATGACATGAACTGAGGCCTAATTTATGCTTTGACAAATTAAGGTTGCGTGTCATGTCACATCACTTTTCACAATAGTTGTTTTTTTTAGGGCTGAGGGGAACATGAGATGCGATTTAATTTGTGGTCATAGCCCACAGCGTCTCCACTTGGAGCTATTAAAAAGTCTGGGACTACTAAAATCAAGCGCACCTCAAGTTACTTTACATTGTACTTCATCCACTTTTTTAAATGTACATCAAACTGCATTTTCACAGTTCAGATAATGAGACCTGTGGAGCCTGAACAAGTACAATCAACTGGAAAATAAACAACAAACAAGTTCAGTTCTCTCCACCATATTTTGTTTCGACTTGAAATCAGAAATTGAGATTGGTTATGGTCTACAGAATGTACACCCCAGAAAAGGGGATTTTACAGCCTGAGGCTAATTTTCTTCCATCAGGCCAGATCCTTCTGTACTGCCAGCTTAAACTAGGAGTGTTATGTGCAAGAGAGGCTGGGTCTACACCTTCCAGACCAAGTCTCTGTAACACATAGACACTGGGAGAGGAGGCAGGCAGGACACTGACCTAATGGAATGTAATCACTGTTCATGTATTCATATATAAAATACGAAGTTCGTACTGTACCCAGTAACATCGGATGCTTTCATTCAGCGCTGACACTTGTGGGCCCATTTTACACCCTGATAGTTGAATTAGCACTCTGGACTTCATGGTGTAGTTTAATTTCTCAACTTCAGATGGCAATACCAAAGACGTCTTATACGGTAGTACTGGCCATCCATTAACAGTGCTATCCAGGAATCTCACAGATCATACTCTTAAGTTAAATTAACACTAGTTAGAGATTTGACTATCCATACTGGATCAATGCTGGGAGAGCATTCCACCTACGTATGTGGGCTTCAAACCTTATTTATGTGACAGATGCAGGATAGGGTAAATCAGTATGCAGCACAATTAGCAGAAACCTGATTACCCCAACCAAAAATACAGTCCTAGTGGAAACATCTGATTTAGCCTATTAAGATAAACCTTGATTATATGGGTTAAAATGGTCAACATTAAAAACTGTGAAAATGCAGCGCAGCATCTATTCTATTACAACAAGCCACATACTGCTTACATCTGTACAATCTCCATCAACAGTATTATTAGTGTCAAGTTAATACAGTCAAGTGCTTTGTGTGCTTTTCATAGTGAGACATTAAGATATACATTTAGAATAAATATATTGTTGCGGTGCAAATATTTAAGTTAACATCTTGTGCTTCTCTTCTTTGTGGATCCTGTGGGTGAGAAGTGACAGGTTATGTTTTGCTATGAGCAATGTACAAACAGCAAATAGTTGTATTTGCATGCTACATATTGAAACTGTTCTTTTAGCCCCCCCCCCCCCACTAAAAAGGCCAACGTGCTGCATTGCATGCTTGTAGATCTATTTTGGCTGAATGTTTGCCCCCAGAATATGGATGCTAGGGTTCATCTGGTAAACAAACCAACTATGGAGTGAGTTTAGACCAAGTGGCTGTACCATGACGCAGTATTAACCTTTTTCTAGCCTGTGTGAAACGTACTGTAATTTGGTACACATGCGTGGAAGCAATTTACAAAGTTAAATGTAGTTCATTTACCTCTGCCCCTGTGAGAGCGAGATTCCCCACTCTCCTTGTACTCGTGTTCAGGCCACGTCTTACGGGAGGGCCTTTTGTGCTGGACGTGCACTGAAGAGACAAGAGATGGGACAAGTTCAGATGGTCATAAGACAACACCAAGGATGAAAAGATGTAGTAGCACTTCATGAGCATGATAAATAAAAATATATTGATAAAATAAAAATATATTTTCTTAGTCCCCATCTAAGGAGTCTTCCTTAGAGGTTTTGTAGAGCCTGTCTTTTTCTGTCAGTTTTCCTTCATCTTTAATTTATTTTGGTTAAGATAAGTTTTCTTTAAAAAAATCTTAAAATACTGTCTTCTTGAGTTCACACGGTCCACATTGTATTTGTACAATATCACGTGAAAAAAGAAAGGTACAATAGATTGTTACTAGAACAAATTTGCAGATATCAGGCTCAACAGCGACTATGTTTACATGCACTTGTTACTGTGAATCATTAAATTAAGGTAGTAGCAATGTTAATCATTGAATTAAGATAGCAGTTTAAAGTTTGATTAAAGCATATACAGTATATGGTTCTAAACACCGTTAAAAGCAATAACCTGGTTTATGGATTCATTTTGGGTTAGAGAAGGAATGTTACATCTGAGGTGGACAGATTAATGCATTATCCCACAAGAGTCTTTTGATGTTTTGCTCACAGATGCTCCCCTTTTACCTTTTTATCTGATTACCACAGAAATAAATCTTAATTGTGACTTTTTTAATACTACGATTGTATATTCAATTGTATTATGATCATTCATTCATGCTCGCAAACATGAAATAACTAATAAAACTATATACATTTTACCCTACAAGTACAATTATTTGCACTTTCAAGGCATCGATAGAATGAGCTGAATGGAAGCAAAACAAAAACCTCTGAATATTTCTTGGAAAGTCTCACCTGGTTCGTGTATCCCATTAATTGACCTCGACGACCTGGGTTTATATTTGTCTCCACAGCTTCCCCAGCTGTCTGGGTCTGATGCAGCTGGGCGTTCTCTCCAGGCTTTATTCACAGTAAAAATCACAAAGTTAAGAGGGTTAAGGATATTAGAGTAATGATTGACGACTTTGAACCTGCATTCTTCTGTTGAGGGGAGGACATACATTTCTAACAACACTTCTAAATGCATTCTGTGTTTTGAGAGCTTGCTCTCTAGGTGCTGGAGAAACTCCAATGTAAAATGGGTCAAAATGCAAGGTGGAAAACAATGGTATGAGTCATTTCAGCATTTCACATGTCCTCCCTACAGTAGAATAGGATTCAGATAAAAATTAGCAACGTTGCCCTTTAAAGTAAAGGCAAACCTGAGGAAAGGAGAACCTGGGAACTCTGGCCCCCTGATATTTGTCTTTTTTTATTATCTTTAAAATAGTCAGCCGTAATAATCCTACCATTATAATTCTTGGGAGGGCCATTTCTTTGCCTTTTCCCTTTAAACTTTTCAGCGTTGCTTGACCTTGGGGCCGGGGCGCAGTATTCTGGGTGCCTGGCGTAACCATGGACCTGCTGCTCATCGTGGACACCCATCTCTTGTCCTTCTCCGTGCTCCTCATAATCATACATCTTCCTGGACCTTAGAACATTTTTTGTCTTTGTTAATTTATTTACAACTTTTCCGTTTCGATTATATGTTGCATTCACATTGCATTCAGGGACAATACATGTACTGGCCAAAATGACAATGGGCAACAGATCAAGAAAAAGATCTAGAACAAGACAACGGGAAGTGACAAAAATGTAAAAGCACCATCACCTTGGATATAGGTAAGGGGGAGAGGGCTGATGGTAAGGCGGATAAAGAGGATAAACATGACGTCCGACTCCAGGATAGTGGTCATCAGGGAGCGTATGATACATCTCTTCTCTCTCGCCCAATTCTTCATCCTCTCGGTACCCCTCTCCTCCTTGCTGTACCTCCTCATTTGGCCTTTCTAGATTCGGCAGACTCCCTCCCATTTCTCCTCTGGAAGCCATTCTCTCGTTCTTTTTCTGCAGACTGGTTCCACAGCAAACACAGATATGAAGCAATGTCTCTGACCGTTTGAAGGATGGAGGGATTGACCGAAAGCGATTCCCCTTCCCAGAGTCCAACCGTGCGTCTTGACTGCAGTAGTCTGTTTCGGCTGTCATTTTCCCACCACCTGTGTATACAGGTTTGCCGGACAAAAGGTCATGACCACCACCTGTGAGGTCATTGCCGAAGTCTGCGGAGAAGAACTCGTCCTTGGACGACAGCTCATCGATGGACAGACTCAAAATGCTCTGGCACTCATTAGCTCCCTGTTAACCAAGCAAAAACAGTACGTACCAAGAATTTTACTTTTTGGATGAAAAAACAAACAAACTTTGGCGTTGATACAGACCTGCCAGATGTTGACAAGCAGTCATGAACCCATGTAAAAGGTGTATCGAGCTAATGTTTGAACACCAAATGTTAAAAAAGGTAATGTACAGTACTCTGGGAAAAGCTTCCTCAAAGTATGCAGCATTTATGTCAAGACTGTACTTGCATATGGACCCATTACTAATTGGAAGCAGCTTGTGCGTGATGATGTACGACCATTTAATGAACTTTCCTAGCCCATGGGAATCATTTGATTATCCTAAAGCTAGCTCATAAACACATCAAGTCCTGACCATAAGAAATACTAAGCAAGTGTAGCCTATGACTCCTGTGTGAACTTTCTAAACTATGACCTGCTTACAACTACAACCGCCAAACTGCATTCCTCATCGAATTTTGCCAAAGTATTTCTAAAATCACTCATTTGTTTTCGATACGACAGCCAACAATGAAGGTTTTAAGATAAATATTTTATGAACGATTGCAACATCCAACAAATTGTTATATGAATTGAATGTACCGTAAAAATGCTTGAGCACATCACAAATGACATGACACTGAACTGACCTGTATGGTGGAATGGCAGTAGTAGCCATAGCTCTGAGGGAGCAGAGAGCTGGAGGTTGAAGGGTCAATGAACCACAGTGACTGCTCTTGCTCCAACATGCCTGTGGTCACCTGGAATGAACCCAACTATTTGAATAGTATTTCATTAAGGGAGCATTCACAAATACGGCTACAGAGGTATTCCCGTTTCAAATTGCAGAACTTGGATGGACATAATTCAAATGATGGACTTTTGAATTATGAAACAGAAAGCTGTTCCGATATCATTGGCATGTTTCAACCCATCATGTGTAATGTGCAATGTTTCCCCCCTTGGCAAACTGTGTTTTGAGGATTTAAGTGGTATATTGTATATCTACAATAATCGTGTCATTTGAGTTCATTAGGTTTAAAAGGATATCCTTGTTACATCTAAATGTATGCAGGTATGCACACTGAGCATTTTGTTGTACATTACATTCTGTTCATATATTCTGTACATTTGCTGTGTGGGTACACATTATACTGTAAGTCCCACAATGCACCCACTTTACGACTCTTCTTTGTATTCTACTTCCTATTCCTGGCTGCTGGAAAGCCCTAATCTTTCAGGGATCAATCATATCTCATATCTCGTAATCATATCTCACCTTGTCACAGGGTAATCGAAGGATGCGATAGGGCAGCTCCTTTTCAGGCTCTGCCCCCAAGTGTCCCTCACCAATCACGTTGTCTTGTGAACCAGCAAGGTGGAGCATTTGATCCTAGGAAAGAAAGACATTTAGCATACATGCCTCTCTGTGCCAAAACAAAATAGCCGTCGCCATACAAATATATTAACTTATTGACTGACGGTTGATTTACATACAGCACCTTTTATTACCATATTACCTTTTTAAGCTTCTCTTGCCCATTGCTTCATGACTTTATGGTTTCTGATTCATAATCTACATGATCCTACATTGTTTGGCTTATTTGTCCCAAAATGTGACATCATGTGGCTTTCGCGTTTCAATGTTAACGGATGCAAATTGTTACGTTTTAACTTTTGGGACACATCGCTTGCCTCGGGTTACGGCACAGACATGACATGCCCATATATGGAGACTAGTAAATATGTGAAACCGGATTGTCAGGCTGCAATGTGGCCTGAAAATCTAGGTGTGAAGGCCAAAACTTGTTGCACATTGATATTTTCCCACTGCAATTATTTTGTTTTAAAAAGAAAACTTGATATTCCAGTTTGTTCACTTTAGGGGAATTTACAGAATGTTGTGCTTTGTCTTTCTGCATTTTGGATTTCAGGCAGACTAGCTGCCAATCTTTCATCTAATAGCGAAGGAATCCAATTAAAAATTCCTTCCATAGATGAGCTTTTACACATTTACCTATTGATTATATTCACTTGTCATTTGAATTTATAGCCTGCAGTTATGTGTGGCAGGAATCAAACCTATTCATTTTAATAGGTTTGCCATCCATTATTGAAAAAACAGTAACTGTATTCATGAACCTGATTGTGGAGGAACTGTGGATGAAGACACTGAGCAGAACCCAGGAATTTGTGCTCAGACAAATTCTCAGGAAGGTCCCAGCTCTGGTTCTTCATCCGCCCACTGTTCCCCTCTTCTGAAGACGCATCAGGATTTGGGTTCAGAGAATCCAGTTTTTCACAACCTTTGACATTTTCGGTCTCAAGACAGTAGTCTTCCAAATTCTCATCTTCTCCGTTGATTGAGGAACTGTCGAGGGGAAGCACATCGATTCCTGACCCCATGGACCAGGTTTCATGCGAGGCTGAATCCCCAGTGTGAGCTCCAGATGCCCAAGATGTGTCACCCAGACTCTGTCCACTTGAGTTTGGACCGTTCACTTCTGGAGTGGTGCAGTTGCTGGCTGTGGGCTGCCGTGGAATATGGGGACATGTTAACGGCTGGGATTGGATTGGCGTGTAGGATCTTGCCTTGGCTATGCTGACAACAGGTTCATGAGGCTGGGGCAGTTTTGACTGAGGTATGCGGTCATTAGACGAGGCTTCTGTCTGTCCAATTACACGTGGCTGTCTCTGTGGGAGAG
Organism: Gymnoscopelus microlampas; assembly: GCF_963454915.1. Classification (NCBI taxonomy): domain Eukaryota; kingdom Metazoa; phylum Chordata; class Actinopteri; order Myctophiformes; family Myctophidae; genus Gymnoscopelus; species Gymnoscopelus microlampas. The sequence goes on along the minus strand of NC_139942.1, from coordinate 31,011,165 downwards.
GTTTCATGTCTGGAACAATACAGAAAACACCATTGATATAGCACTTATTGACCGTTTACAAACGGTCACAGATAAAGACGTCATACAATCAGTGAATTCATTAAAATCTAATCAAATCAAGTGAAATGTGCATGTCTCACCTGTCCTGTTCACTTCTCCTTTGTCAGAAGGAGACTCCGTCTTCGTCTCATGGAAGAGATCCTTCACAGCAGATGCGGTTAGGACCTCATCCGTCTCTGGGGTCTCGTTGGTACTGAGGCCATCCAGACTTCCAATGAGCTTGTTGAGTGGACCATCCTGCTCTGTTTGGACCTCAGAACTTGCCGTCTCCCTCTTAACAATACTCTATATAGGTAGGAAGAGAACAAATTCCATAAACAATGCGGGAGCTACTGACCTGAAGGCTGTTCCAGTATATTGAATTAAAAAAAATACTACAAGTATATTTGATTCAATAGAACAATTAGTAAATGACAAAGATAAGATAAATAATGCTGATGTATATGCAAAGTCTGAACAAGTTTCATACGCACATGATGGTTCAAGTGGATATCACTAGCAGAAGGAGCTGCATAATGATGAGGATTCAACATGCATCTGTAGTCTACAGGATACATAGCGGCCTGGGGCATCACATATCCTGAACACCCAGACATGTATGGGTATGGTGCCATATACTGACGAACATATGGCAAAGCTGGATTTAGAGACAAAAAGTACAAAAACGTCAACATGGTTCAATCAGTTGTCAAAGGAGATGTTTGCTCGATACATCCGCACGCACGCACACACACACACACACACACACACACACACACACACACACACACACACACACACACACACACACACACACACACACACACACACACACACACACACACACACACACACACACACACACACACACACACACACACACACACACACACACACACACACACACACACACACACACACACACACACACACACGTCGAGATATTTCAGTATACACCTACCTGAAGTAGGCCGTTCAAATTCTCTAGTAGTGGCACACAATGTTTTTTCACTTTGATTTAATCTATGTACTGTATGTTCTATTCAGAGTCCTCTACCCTCTTACCTCAAAATGATTTAATAAATGTCAGAGACCTTTCTCAACAGCATCAAATACAGAATGATTTTACCTGATACGGAAAGGCCATACTGGCTGTATGGATTCATGTTCATGTTCCATTGGTATGTGTAGGGAGATTGGTTAGCTGGTTGTACATATGAATAGGGTCTGGTGGGGTGATGGTGGTGGTGGTGGTGGTGCCCTGATCCCGGATAGTGCAAATTGTTCATGTCTGGAACAGAGAAATGCAGACATGACCATCTCCTACAGTACATAGTCATCTTCATCAAATGGACCAATAAGCTATAAAGACTCCATATTTTGTGATTGTTCAGATAGATACTTTATTAATCCCTGAAGGAAAATTCAGATATCCCATAGCTCATACGGGCATACAGTAAGGTTAGTTAAAAACGCATCACAAAAAGAGGGGCAATGGGTTTAAAGTTTAAACCCATTGCCTATCTGATGCTGCACAGTTTCTGATTTGAAAATTACAAAATGGTCAATTTTGTAATTCGAATCAATTTCCCCTATGAATCAATTAAGTAAAAAGAAAATATGGATGATAGATTACACTGGAATGTCAGTTCCCATTAGATAATTTAAGTACAAATCTGGTTTACAGAGGCACATGGTGCATTCATAACCCATACTTACCTGCCATTGTTTTGTCAGGGGCAGAGAGACAAGTTTATGTAATACACCGCAAAACTGCAAAAAGAAAAAGTTAAATTGATTAGTCTATAAAAATGTCAAGCCTATATTGCAGAATGTCTAAGCAGTTATGAGCAACGCTTGTCTGTGGTGATATTTTTATTTTATTTTGTGCCAAATGCAGTGATGACAAAGATCCTCTGCCCATCAGTCCCTTCTGACCATTATTAAATCTAGACTTATCTGACATATTTCAACTTACAGGTGAAAATGGTGATGAAAGGGGACTGTAGTTGATGAGTGATCACACAAATTAAGCCCCAACTCCTCATCCCCCACTCACTCTTATCACCTCAGCTCAGAGTGCTGCAGCCAATCACCTGCATTACGTTCAGCTGAGAGATCACAGCAATCACTCCAGTGGTGTAAAGTAAGTACATTTACTCAAGTACTGTACTTAAGTACAGTTTTGACTGAGGTATTTTACTTTACTGGAGTATTTCCAATTGTCTTTTACATCTACTGCATTACATCTCACAGGCAAATATTGTACTTTCACTCCAATACAATTATTTGAAAACTTGAGTTACTCTAAACTAAACTAACTAATCTATACTTTGTAGATTTTGATTATTACAAAACATACATTAACCATGAATTCTACCGTAAGAATGTTTTGACTTCCTGATGTCTTTTAAATTTTACCCAAGAGCACCACAAATGTATGTGATCAGGTCTTTGTTGACATTGTGGAACATTTTAAATGCTTCATGTCTTTTCTCATTTGTTGAACGAGTCAAGCCATATCAGAGCACAATGTTGCCATCTAGTGGACATAGACGGAAAGTACAGTCTTCATCTAAAAGCCATGATAAAAAAAAGCAGTTTTCAGAATAAGCAGTAGAACATGAGAGAGAGTGTTATGGCAAACATGATCCATCCCAGAATCAGAATCAACTCAGAGTTTTGTGAGACGCGAGGAGGATAGAGATAGAGGAAGAGGTCTGCAGTCTGCTTATAATAGGCAGTGCTGTGTTTAAGTGTAGTTGCTTGCTTTCTAATGTTTTTTAAACCAGTGGTTCCCATATTTTTTCAAGTCAAGGACCCCCAGATTAAAATGTATGTCCGCAGAGTCGCAGACCCCCATCTTAAAATATGTCGTGCCAGGGACCCCCATACAATATTTATGTTGTTAAAACGTTTCAAAAATATTCAAAATATTTTACATTTTTCTCAATATTTTTTGAAAATAGCAGCATGTCCCATTTCAGGTTTTCAAATGTATACAAATATTTTGAAAATAGCAGATCTATGCGACGCATTGTGAGCTTGTAGATCGGCTGTTTTATCTTCTGCCTACTGTAGACTTATTCAGTTGGTTCATTCAATGACCTTTTTATAGCTCACAGCATCAAAAAGAAGTGGTGGATCAACTTTGGGCCAATGGATATTACATCAATCATTGCTATGTTTATCGTACAGTAAACAATTATCAAGAACCCACAAAAGGAGAAAATGCTCCCGGTTGTTGTTTACTTTTAACTCTACTTTGCCATCACCATGTCCTCAGCCTAAATGGCAGATATTGAGGTAAGGTCATTGAGGTAATGTGCTACCATGTATAAAAGTGTTCATTTTGTGGTCAGCAGGTTTTTTCATGGCGAGTGGAGTTGTGAGCTCTCCTTATGAGAGTCTTTCCATAAACTGCTGCTGGACAACTGTTTTAAGACTGGGAATACATGTGGAGAATAAGTTCATCCAAATGTCACTTACAATAACCTTTTCACAGTAGCTGGAAACCTCTTGAGGACAAAGCAGACACACTGTGGCAGTGTATTTTGGTAACACTAATAACGCTACACTACAGAACTGATAAAACCCCATTTGATTGGTCTAGCTACTGTACATGTAACAGGACCCACTGGATTATATACTATATACGTATGTGCAAATGTACCCTTCCGGGTTGAGTTAAATGAACATTCAGGTTTTTACCATGTATTCAGTTTATTCACTACAGGTAATAATACTACACAATACAATAATAATAATATAATACAATACAACTATTAATAAGAACACAGGTAATAACAACAATATATGATACAATAAAATAATGAAATAATGAAATAATATATACAGTAATAATAATGAATTCAGTGTCATTGTTCACATTGCCAATTCTGCATGTCTCTACAGTGGTCCACCAACCTGTTCCATGACGAGACATGCCAGTATAAGTGCATAGGTGTATGGGCCTGTTGCAGAGTTGTTCTGTACACCAGTCATTTAAGTCCACAAAGCCCAAGACCACTCAGGACTTGTCCTACCCCTGGTCCAGAGCGTTAGTGAGTTCTCTCTAACTCACTAACGCTCTGGACCAGGGCTAGACTTGTCCCAAGCCTCATCCAAATCTCCTGCTGGATCTTTGCATGATGCGCTTGATCACCCATGTCCACAGCATGCTTCCAGAACGCGTCAGACCCGCAGAGTACCGCTGCAACCTGAGAGAGGTCTGAGGCTGTCGTCGGTTGGCTGTCGTCTGGCCTGTGCTGCCGTTAGCTTTCTTTAAAACCCTAAGTATCGCCCCCAAAGCGTCCTTAATCTGTTCTTCTCCTCCTCCCTCCTCGCAGCAAGACAACAAATCCTTAAGCAGGAGTTGGTACTTGGTTATTCTCTGGAGTGGCTTGATGAGGAAGGAGCCGAGAGAACTGGCCACGTCCAGACCATATTTCAGCTGGATATGGTCAAAGTAGGATGCAGCTTGTTCCTCCGCTACAAGTTGACTGGAGCCAGGCATGTTCATGCAGTAGTTCACGTACATGTCAAATTTCCCAGCCCATGTCACAAAGCAACGTCCCACATCCGCTGGAAGCTCACACTCGACCAACTGCTTTAGGAAAACATTTCTATGGAAGTCATAGATGTCCTGCATGTTACCAAAGATGGTGGCTTCATTATTGAGGATGCTGGCAGGTTTCTCCTCCACTCCACTGGTCATCTCCCACAGGTAGATCTCCAGGCATTCACGCAGATCTTTGGTGTAGGCTCGCTCTGTCTTCAACAGTTCATCCATGACGCACCGCATCTTCCGGACAGACTTCTGGTCCTCTGTCAGAGGCTGGTGGTCGAGATGAAGTTCACCGAGTTGCTGTTTTTGCAACAACGGTCCTCCCTGGGCATGTCTGACCTCTTCAACCACAGCAACGGCGTCCTTTTCTGGCTCCTGGAAGCTCTCAGTGTTCAATTTGAAGACATTATTCTCTCCGCCGACCGTTAAGAAGTGTAACTCCTCCAGGTCTAACTTGAAGAAAGTCTCCTGTTTGAAGAACTCCTCAACGTCTCCAGCGAGCATCATCTGAATCTGTGTGTCTTCCATCATCACTATCATCATCAACTGACAACCTGTGGCTGCGAGCGGCATTTTATAGCCTAGTGTCTGTGACGCAGCATCAAATTCGAAAGATTCATAAAAGAATAACCACGGTAACGCGCATGTGATTGGCGGAGCGCAGGTCACAGGTTAACTTCATGTCTCGTGATCGCGTCGTGACCACGCCCACTGTGCGTCCGTCCAATCAGCTGGCCTTTAACTTTCAAACATCGACACTTTTTTATATCAGGCCAACATCGTTAGCAAACGTAACGTTAGCTTAGCTTAGCTAACGTAACGTTAGCTTAGCTTAGCTAACGTAACGTTAGCTTAGCTAACGTAGCTAGCTAACGTTAGCTTAGTTATGTAAGTTCCATGCAGGTATTAAACTGCATAGTAAAAGTCCGGTAAAAGTCCGGTAATCAAAATGTACTCGAGTAAAAGTCAGTGGTGTAAAGTAACTAAGTACATTTACTCAAGTACTGTACTTGTATCCTGTGCATGGTCAACGTCAAATTGGGAATGGACATAATTAAGCAGTGGTGTAAAGTAACTAAATACATTTACTCAAGTACTGTACTTAATTACAATTTTGTTCTTTTACTTTACTGGAGTGTTTCCAAATGTCAGTACCTTTACCTCTACTCCACTACATCACAGAGGCAAATATTGTACTTTTAATCCACTACAGTTATTTGAAAACAGTTACTTTTGAAAAAAAAACATTTGAAAATAGACGATCTACAAGCTCACAATGCCTTGCTATGCGAGGCATTGTGAGCTTGTAGATTACTATTTTAAGATTTTTTTTTATACATTTGAAAACTTGTGAAATGGGACATTCTGCATATTGCATAATGAGTATTTTCTACTTTTGGTACTTTAAGTATATTTTGATATCAATATTTGTGTACTTTTACTCAGGTAAATTTAGAATTCCGAACTTTTACTTGTAACAAAGTATTTCTACATTGCAGTATTGAAAAAATGTGAGTACTTTTTCCACCACTCACAATCAATAACACCTGTATCCTGTGTATGGTCTAAGTTAGCCCCTATGGAACCTCTCCCTCCGCTGTACGCTGTATAGCTCCGAGATGAGGTTCCTCGTTAGTTACTGACGTCTGTTTTCGAAATGGTCGCACGTCGTCCACTTTACATGTTTCTTACCCCTTTCCGCACATCGTATCCAAAAAGTAAAGCATTTCCGCCACTCTCTCAGATGTTTGAAGTTTTAACGCGCCATAAAAGCTATCCAACGGGTTGAAGAAAGTATTTAATTTGCCTCGGTTTTCATCCGGTTCCATAATATTTTGCATTAGAAGATGCAATTCAACATTTGACCAGTAGGGTAAAAAGTAATGTTATCTCTACGGGTGCAACTCTTGCGCAATGTCTTAAAAAACATGTAACCGGATGAAAACCGAGGCAAATTAAATACTTTCTTCAACCCGTTGGATGGCTTTTATGGCGCGTTAAAACTTCAAACATCTGAGAGAGTGGCGGAAATGCTTTACTTTTTGGATACGATGTGCAGAAAGGGGTAAGAAACATGTAAAGTGGACGACGTGCGACCATTTCGAAAACAGACGGCAGTAACTAACGAGGAACCTCATCTCGGAGCTATACAGCGGAGGGAGAGGTTCCGTCGGAGCTAGGTCTAAGTCAAATTGTGAATGGGAAGTGTGTTTTGAGGTGCACAAAATTTACTTTTATTTTAGGCAATTTTATCTTCTTATTTACCCCCTACACTACACGGTGATTGATTGCCTTCTTTAGCAACACTCATGATTGATCACCAGTAGGTGTCAGTGGAGTTTGAATGAACAGCTTTTACGACGTCTCACGGTTGTCATACGGCATTGCTCTCTGGAGTCTAGATCCCACAGGCCGGAGGAACGATCGCGCTGTGATTGGCTAAGAGATACGACAGAGCTCGCAATTGTTTTTTTTTGTTTTTTTTAACACAAAATAGCCTTCTCTTCACTTGCAGATACGGTATTTGTCAGAGTTGTTTAAGTTCTCAATGCTAGTAGTTTGTTAAATTGTATTATATAGCGATGTAAAATATCTGCGAGTTTACAGACACCAACTAACAATGTGTAAAAAATAGTATTTATTATTTTTCACAAATGGTGAGAATCTTATGTAAACTAACATGCTATCTCTGTCGTTGTTGTAGTTATTGTGTAAACAATATATGTATTATACATTGTTTGTTTCCTCCGACAACGAGCTAGCCAATCACGTAGCTCTGGTCCAGAGTGTTAGCGAGTTATCTCTAACGCTCTGCCAGGCGCTCTGCTGCCCATAGACCGAAAATTCTACTACTGTGCGAGGTCTCCAACTTTAGTAAAAAATAAACAAAACTATTTAGCTATTCACCGAAACAAAGGCAGTTTTATGTTGTTTGAAGTCTATTCTCCAGGGTGGGAAGCCTCTCAGGACCCCATCTTCTCTGTATAATACACTTCTTGGGCAGAAAATGGAAGATGGAAATGATTGTATTTACTGCACTGCGCCCTCTACAGATCTTGTCAATATAAATTACCATTGACCAGATCTGTAGAGGGCGCATTCCCGCCTATTGGACATATTTTATTTTCTGCCCAAAAAGTGTATTATACAGAGAAGGTAGGGGGGCCCTGATAAGTTTCCCACCCTGGAGAATAGACTTTCAACATACAAAACAGACTTTGTTTCGGTGAGTAGTGAGATAGTTTTGTTTCTTTTTTACTAAAGTTGGAGCCCTCGCATAGTAGAATTTTCGGTCTATGAGAATAGCATCGCATCTGGCAGAGCGTTATAGAGAACTCGCTAACGCTCTGGACCCGCGCTAGCCAATCACGGTGCGACCATCCCTCGGGTCTATGGGATGTAGACTATACCCCCTTGTTTACAACGACATGCCTGTGCTCAGCTGATCGCCCCTGGGCTGCAATCTTTTATTCATTTGTCGGTGAATCTGGTCTTGTCAGGCATGTGTAGAAAACACAGTAGTGCGTTTGGATTGAATTTAACAAAGGGAGGCGTTGTTGGAGGATGAATGTGAGAGTTAGAGAAGGAATTGACGACTGGTGGTGATTTCACTGCGGCTGTTTGTGTCGGTAGGCAGCTGATATGTATGGCATGGCATTCATTGTAACTGTGAATCACTAACGTTATGATTATGTTTGAAGATTAGGTACATTTTATGCCTTAAATATCTAGGATTGGCTATTTTTTCCAGAGTTCTACCAGTTAATAATTTTGATTTCATGTATAGTACATTTTTATTTATGTATTAATGATTTACAAATCCAGGGTATCGAAAGTACCTGTTTGTGCTCTTTGGGAGTTAATGTTATATAATATATAAATATTGAACAAAAGGGAGGGTTGATGAGTTGGATGCTTTGGGTTATTATGTGTCATCTTGTCACAGATGAGATGTTACCATGAATTTAATAGCTCTGCTCATGACACCTCCACTCAGTAGTGAATTATAATGTCCCAGATTACCCAGAACCATCTCCTGGCATCCATGCCTTCCTCTTTCAGCACGATTCAAACCTACAGTAGCGGATGAAAAGCACTACACTATGTGCTCCATGTTAGCCCTTCCTCCATCCATTCTGTATCTCAGTGGTTCTCAACCTTTTTTTTAAAGGTCTTAAAAGTCCTTAAATTGTCACTCCCCCCCCATCACTGATTGAGAACCACTGCTGTATCTCACCCAATATGACATAATCAGTCATTTGTTTCAACAACATCAGACTAATGTGACAGTTGAGCCACTGGATGAGATCCTCCTGAACAGAAACCTAACTGTTTACTTTTATTATGTCACCTGTCTCTCTCACTTTAAATTTCACTCACTCACTAATACTATACATACTCTACATTCCATCCAATGTGAGTTTGGACTGTATGAGGAGTGTAACCCTGCACTTTCTGTCATTTTGACAGATATTGCAAATGCCTTGCACTACGTACAGTATAACCAATAAACTAATAACATTTTGAGTGTAACTTTGGTCATTTTACTGTATAATCTCCACTGATGTGGCTTAAAACATTAACATTGCATCTCAAGTCATTTGCACTGAATTGCACTGTTGACAATGAAGTTAGGATACAGCATATTAGATTACCTTTCTTCTGTTAACATTATTTTCGATCATGATGATTCCATGATGAATACATGATGAATATTCACTCGCCACTCACTTGCCTAAACATTTACTAGAGAGGGCATACAAATAAAAATTGTCACCGCAATGTTACACTATCATCTATTATTGGCGGAGTCTGCCGCACCAACATCACACTGCACATGCACGTACTGCTGTACTGTAGGCCTACATGTATGAGCATGTGACAAATAAAGTCTCTTGAATGTTGAATATTGTTCAGCCCTAGATGGATGTACTGTGTGTCTGTGGGCAATTAAAGATATTTTCCTGCTTGTAATTTCATAAAGCTATAATCTTTGTAATGTAATTTAATCAATGTGTATGGAGTAGAGTATGTTAATTCAATATAACTAGCATATCTGCAGTGGTTGGAGGTGGCCTGCCTACTCTTCTATTGAGACGTAGAGTATGTTAATACGATATAACTAGCCTATCTGCAGTGGTTGGAGGTGGCCTGCCTACTTTTCCAGAAATTGGTGTCAGGCTGGTTAAAAATGAAAAATAACATTATATGTAGCAGATTATTACTTGGATTATTATTACAGTTATTATAGTTCGGATGTCTTTGCAATTACCTCTCTGTCGGGTGATAGAGTCAATGGACATAAAACTCATGGATTGTAGCTTCACGGTCACGGATCTATTCCAGGGACAGTTTTAGGCTACGGGTCATGCCTGTAGTGGGATGTCTGGGCTTGGATATTGAATGCAAGTCAATGGAAGGTCCAAAGTCGTTTGTGTGTTTGTGTTTCTCCTCAGGATGGCGTCTCTATCAGAGCAGCTGCAGGAGGTGCGTAGTCGTGCGGAGGCCTGTCTGTACTCGGGTGGTACGGTGGTGGAGGTGAGGGTAGGTGTGACAGCCATGGCCAACCTGCCCCTGCCGCCTTGCTCCAAGTATTGTCACATGGCTGCTGAGATCATGGTGATCGAAAACAGCTTTGGCAGCAACAGGAAAGAGGTAAGAAATGAGACGCTTTGTGTTTTAGGTGAGAATATAAGGAGGGACATTTACTGCTTTGTGAGATAATACAGTGTTGAGTGTCACGAAAGAGGACGGATGCACTGCAACACAAGGACATGAGCTAAGTTGACACCTGTCAAAGATCCTGGAGATGCTTTAAATAATCATACTAAAGATGGTTGCATTTGATTAATCAAGTTAAATAATACAATTATTTAAACATTCTTTGTTTGCGTAAGCTTCCTCTTTTTGTTACAAACTGAGCCATTTGTAACGCATCATAAGACCAGAAAGAGAAGGAGGCTGTACAGCTACTACTAGATCTGATCACAGCCGGTATAAAAGCTTGCATTCAATATAATGGGCGTGAAACACTCCATTCTTCTATATCTGGCAAATAAATATACTCCTCTTCTCTCTTCTCTTACCCTCTCCTCCTCACTCCTCTCCTCCAGACATTGGCTTCTCTTCAGAGATTGTCTACAGCATTGAACATCCTTGAAAAGTATGGCTGTAACCTCACCAACCCCAACAGGCCAAAGTACTGGAGGACAGTCAAACACAACAATCCAGTGTTCAGGGCAACAGTTGATGCTATACAGGTACCACATATTCACACTGTAAGAAATCTGACCAATGACCACACCTCCTGTTTGGTTAACATCTTAAGAAGAAACTGTGTGTGCACTCAATTAAAGGAAAGGTTTACAACACGGATACCCTATGGGCTTTTCGATTTTTGCCAATTATGGAGTTTTCTTCAGTATACTGTATGTATATATGTAGTTGCTCAGTCTGAATGAGTAATCTCGTTTTAAATTGTGTTTGTGATAATCTATGATGTTCAACTACCAAATAATAGTTTATGGTAAGTTAATTAGTTTGTTAACATAAGTCATACGTTTACATGGTACAGTTCTGTAAGTGTGTTTCTTCTTTTACTTGTTTGCGATTATTTTCACATTTAAGTAAGATCTTTATCTATTTATTTATTTTACAAATAAACTTCAGCAACATCCAACTGAACATTTTGGAGTGAGTTGCTTTTGTCAGATTTCTTCTATTTCAGCTTTTCAGGGTTTTGTGTCAAATGCAAACTCTTTCCCTCTTTAATTTCTCCTTCCTTCCTTTTCTCAGGGAGGGAGGGCGGTACTGTGTCTCTATGGTTACTCCAATCAGCAGCCAGATGGCCTCAGCTTCCCTGATGATGTCATGGAGCCTGATGTGTGCCAGGTTGCCACGGTAACACTGGAAGTGATGAGCTTGAGGATGGAACTGGACATGCTTGTTAAGGTGTGTGTGTGCGTGCCGGTGAGCGGCTTTGCAGATCGGCTAATGCCAGGTCATTGAGTCGCAAGACATAAACGTATTGAATCTCAAGCAGAAGGAGTATCTTTGGCCTTACCCAAGGCACAATGAGACTATTTAAAACAGCAATATGATTAAACATTTTGCACAAGACAATACAGTAGCATCCATCTGCAACTGTACAATACATGACATTCGCAGATTGCATTTGATACAGTTCTAGAACTAAACTGTACCTTTCAGAGAGTGTTCGCTGTGTCAGAGGAGCGCATGCATAACGTTTTTCAAAAATAATCGTCTGGATTGACAATCGTTCAACCCCTAATATTTTAAACAAACTGCATGTGTGTGTGCGTGTGCGCATGTGTGTCGTGTGTTTGTGTCTGTGTGTGTAATGTCACCAAATCAAACTCTGAAGCATTGTCCTGTTGTGCTGATGTAGCAGGGTGGGATTTAGATCCCTCTTGTTGTTGTGTGCAAGATCAGCCAAAGCACCAGCACAGCTTGTTGTCACAGGCCTGATTTATGCTTTGGTGACAAAGATAAGTTATTTTTAAGGTATTTTTGTAGAGCAACATTTTTGCACGATTGTCTGACATATTTGTTGATCCTTATACTTATAGTAGGAATGTTGCTAGCTCTTATGCAGAGTGAGTTGATAAGCATAGCATCATCTTAATGTGTTTTAGGAGGCTCATCCCCATCCTGAGTTCTATGAAAGAATCATTCCAGCTCTAAGACACAAGGTAGGAAACTGATAAACATCCATTTTATCCAAGATCACTTCAATTCAAGCTTCATTTGAACCAATATACTAATTTCCTTGAACTAATAATACACTTTTGTGCGATCCATTTACAATTCCGTAATGTGGACACTGACTGCAATGATTATGTTGTATTTAGATTGCTGCTAACTTGTCCCATGCACAAAACATGCTTTGCCTACAGAACTGCAATTACTGTAGATATAAATGTCATTAAATTCCTGCCATGTTAACCAGAAGATGAGAAATCAAATGTTAAAATATCACAATACTGTAAGAAACAATGATAGTACCTTCTTTATTAATCATTGTGAACAGACATTAAAATAAAAATAAAACCTGAAGCACAGGTTTTGTAATTTTATACTGTACAGCATCCAGTTTATTCTACCAAAGTTTAATTGTGCTTTAACTCATGAAATGTGGATTGGTGAATGGATGCTTTCCATTTCAAGCTGTTTGCAGGCATCTCTTTGGACAAAATTGACGTTATATTCATCAAGTTTGAGCCAAGCATACTGGCGTTCAAAGTAATAAATACAGAGCCATGATTCCTTGTCATTTCCAGAATCGTATTCAGTATAATGTTATGTTTTTTTTTAATTCTAATGTTTCTAATTCACTCACGGACACTTCCTGCCGTGTCTGATTGACTCATATCTCATTTAGGATGTCGGCCTCAACACGGATGCTGTGATCTATCCCTCTTCCTCCTCATCATCTTCCTCCTCCTCCTCCTCCTCGGGCCATCGGGAGGGCCATCCAAAATCTCTGGCCTTCTCCCATCACCAGCACTCCTCTCGGGAGAGCAGCCAGGGGCGTTCACTGTCCCTAGCCCACAACAGTCCCAGGTCTATCCAGAGCTTTGGGCCATGGCGCACCACTACAGCCAATGCATCCACCTCCACCAATACCAACAACTCATCTTCCAACAAGCACCCAGGTCAGACACAAATCTGAATTGCTTTTGCATTATTTCACATAAATTAATGAATGAATCTACAACAACTTTGGTATTTATCAAAGATCAGACATGACTGGCATGAGCTCTAGTCAACTAAACAACAGGGTTAGTGATCAAGTAAATAGAGTGCCAGGAAAACAATTAAGTGCTACAAATAACTAGGTTAGCAGGTAGACATAAAACCTTGTATCTGTCTAAATAACATACTATTGTAAACTTAAACATACTTAGCACAGACAGACACAGACCTTTATTGATCCTATGGGGGAAATTGAGTCGCCAGAGGCAGCACAGTTGATTATGGTGTTTATCATTATAATGACTTCTCTTTCATTTCTCCAGAAAACTGCACTATCTGCGGAATATTCGCTGTCGCCACTCACTGCCCCACATGTGTCCAGTGTCTGTGCATTGAATGCGACAGACTGTACCACTCCTACCCTGAACGAGCCAATCATCATCGAACGACAGTGACGTCATCGTCGTCATCTAGAAGCAGGAAGAGCCACAGGTGTGCAGGGTAGAATAAGTGGTTGAAGTCACAGAAAAGGAACGGCAACATTATTGTGGCCTCTTGTTTCACGCTCTGTTTTTCTCTCCCACTATTTCTCTTTCTCCTCTTGCCTTTTCCCTTTACCTCTCACTGCCCCATCCTCTCTCTCTGTCCCTCTGTCTCTGTCAGTAGTTCATCATCATGGCGTTGTATTCACTGCAGTAAAGTCAACTCCATCCAAGATGTGCTGTGTGAGACATGTGAGCGCCCCCGCTTGGCCTCAGCTGGATCTACAATAGACGACTCTCAGCCTGTCACCACCACTGGTGTGTGTGTGTGTGTGTGTGTGTGTGTGTGTGTGTGTGTGTGTGTGTGTGTGTGTGTGTGTGCGTGTGTGCGTGTGCGTGTGCGCGCGCGCGCGCATACTATCGTATCATATTGTTTACCGAGTAGAGCCTGCTCACTGAGGTATAGCCTAATTTAGACTTTATTTATTGATCAGATCACAGCTTTTCAATCGCTGGTGGATGTTTATTGAAGAAACCCCAGTGTGCAGGTTCTGCTGTAGTTCCAAAATCTTTATTTTTAAGTGATAGTCACAGTGGAGAGAGACCGTGAACCTGCATAGAGAGAAGGGGAGGGATATGCAGCAAATGGTCAGGCCTGCTGGGAATTGAACTGGCGACTCGCTGTCAGGCATTAGAGCCCATGTGGTACCACTCGGCTATCGGGTCGCCCTGTGGTTCCTAATTTTAATCTGGACATAACCCAGGAGAACTCAACACATCATTTGTATGCTTTACTTGTTCTATCAGTATTTACTATTTTGGTGCATGACACCCAAGCACAACTAAGTATAACTCAGGCTTTAGGGATGAAGTACACACCGGGAACGTTTATTCTGTGTGATTAGTTTGCATTAATTTGAACTGCTGTATGTATACAGTATGTCATGATTACATCCACACAGAATATTACGCAGTGATAAAGCAACATAATTACTTTTCGAAAGAAGGTCAGTTTAAAAAAAATTGGCATTTTAATATTGCTGTCCCAAAATTGTGATGTCCTCACAATGTAATACGTGTGTGTGTGTGTGTGTGTGTGTGTGTGTGTGTGTGTGTGTGTGTGTGTATTTTTTCTGCTCCAGAGTGGCAGTGTAAGAGCTGCACTGTGGTGAATGCGGCCAGCAGCATCTTGTGTGAGGTGTGTGAACGTCCTCGTCTGGCCACCA
The DNA here is from genome assembly GCF_963454915.1 of Gymnoscopelus microlampas. Taxonomy (NCBI): domain Eukaryota; kingdom Metazoa; phylum Chordata; class Actinopteri; order Myctophiformes; family Myctophidae; genus Gymnoscopelus; species Gymnoscopelus microlampas. The sequence continues at coordinate 30,996,136 of NC_139942.1, read as the reverse complement.
GACCTCCGGTCACCCCAACACACCCTCCCGTCACACCACCCAGACCCCCCGCACCTGTACTGGGCATGCCTGGTGACCCTGACAGCCAAGTAGGTTCTGAACTATTGCGTGTGTGTGAGTACTCTCTCTATCTACAGTATCTATCTCTCTCTCTCTGTCTCCCTCCCTTTCTACCATTCTCTGACTTCCTTTGTTCTACTTTTTTGTCTCTGTTTTTCTCCCCTAACCCCTGCCCTTTTTTCTTTTTCTTCCTCTATCTCATTCCCTCTCCCTCTGTTTCTCCCTGGCTCTCTCTCTCTGTATGTCCATTTATGTCTCTCTCCCACTGTTTGCCCATCTCTCTCTCTCTCTCTCTCTCTCTCTCTCTCTCTCCAGTGGGTGTGTCAGTTCTGTACCTACTTGAACTACTCTCCAGCCACTGTGTGTGAGATGTGTGACCTGGCCCGTCCTGAGCCCGCCCCCATGCCAGTCAAGCTCCGACCCCCATCCCCCGTCAGACGTGTCCCAGCACTGCCAGTCAAGCCCAAAGACCCGCCCTCTGAAGATCCTGATTTGCGGAGACAAAGGCTAATGGAGGAGGAGGGGTTGAAGTTGATTCAGCTGATTAGGGTAACCTTATAGATTAACCGCTCATTATGATTTTACTCCTTACTATTGGGTGCATGCACTATTGTTGTAGTTGGAACTGTATGCCAACATTACAGATGTATTACATTTTTTGTAATTCGCTTTGCATAAGAGCGTCAGCCAAAGCCCCATTTACACCTTATAAACACCTATCCCTGTCCATAGTACTAAAAGTCAGCAGACAGTCAAATGATGAAAAACATTGGACTCCAGAAATATTGAGTACTGTAAAACCGGCATAAATGTACATGTACACTAGTAATCCCTATCAACACCAACTAGCCACAAATGTATATTTAATGCCCTTATATCCTCATCCTCATCAATTGTACTGAAGACAAAAGAAGAAAGATTGCCAGACTGTAAGAAAGCTGAGAGGGAGACAGTGTAGGAGAGACAGACGGTAGGGAAGCTGAGAGGAAGACAGTGTAGGAGAGACAGACTGTAAGAAAGCTGAGAGGAAGACAGTGTAGGAGAGACAGACGGTAGGGAAGCTGAGAGGAAGACAGTGTAGGAGAGACAGACGGTAGGGAAGCTGAGAGGAAGACAGTGTAGGAGAGACAGACTGTAAGAAAGCTGAGAGGAAGACAGTGTAGGAGAGACAGACGGTAGGGAAGCTGAGAGGAAGACAGTGTAGGAGAGACAGACGGTAGGGAAGCTGAGAGGAAGACAGTGTAGGAGAGACAGACGGTAGGGAAGCTGAGAGGAAGACAGTGTAGGAGAGACAGACGGTAGGGAAGCTGAGAGGAAGACAGTGTAGGAGAGACAGACTGTAAGAAAGCTGAGAGGAAGACAGTGTAGGAGAGACAGACGGTAGGGAAGCTGAGAGGAAGACAGTGTAGGAGAGACAGACGGTAGGGAAGCCGAGATTGGCACGTTGTAGGAGAGGCAAACGGTTATAATTGTATGTTTACAGTCTTTGTCGTTCTCCACCTCTCATTTCTCCTTCAGGATGGAGAGAAGAGAGGAGTGAGTCCTGAAGAGGTGTACACAGGCATGCGTGTAGCCGGGGACGCCAGTATCTTACCTTGTGATTGGCTGAAAGCCGAGCTGCCTCTGTTATTGGAGCAGATCTGCGCTCTGGTAGCATCATCCCCAGCCTTCTCTGGAACTAACAGTGACAATATAAATGAGTACACAGTAAGTTACATTACTTACATTTATTACATTATTGGAACTATTGCATTGCCATTGTTCATTGTCTTCTATTGTTTATTCATTTATTTGTTTTTATTTTTAGGTTGTGTATTTTTTCTACTATTCATTATGCTACGAACACCAGAGGGAGGTGCAGTATATACTGTATGCCATAAACAAACATGGCGGCTGCAGTAAAATGTTAAGCTAAATAGTACACAGTAAAATATGTTTATGTAATAACATTTGAGGTGAGAAATAGGCAATGCAGGAACAGAAACCTTTTTTTTGTGATCAAGTTTTTATTTTATTTTATGTTCACATAAAAAAAAAAAAAAAAAAAAGGAACAAACTTTATTCAAAACAGCATAGGGGAGTGGTTGTCTTGTATGTACAGTATGTACTGTTCAACAATTACATTTTATTAGGCGAATACCTAGTCCCTACTTGTGTACTTTTTAATATTTTAAAATGTGTGCACATATAAAAGCAATCCTTCCAAGACGGCGATCCCACCCATGACCCAAAATTGCATTATAAAACAAAATGCCAGACACTATAGATTAAGGATATGCATGACAAATAGCAAGTCCACTGCTCTGGCAAAGATTCTTCTGGGAATTGATCATAACATTGTGTGTCATGTGAGTGCAGCAACCCTAACCTGACACGCCATATAGCGGAGAAGAACAGAATTGATCTTGTGAGTCCAACTGCTGTGCAAGGTTTCAGAGGCACATGGGCACACATAGTGCCATGAATAATAGCTCTATGTTATAGGGTGCAGTCCGGTCCAATGTCTATTAATTACGGTGAAAACATCACCTGCCGTGTCAGAGGGAACTCCTTCAGGTCAACCCCTTCGGACCACCCACCTGTACCAGCGCCCCAGTCTTCCACCATCTCTGGTCCCATCTGATCCCATCCGTCACTCTGACAATAAAAGCAAATTAAGGCGTCTCTGTGCCTCTCCCTGTTAACTGTGTGTTTGTAAACAAACCACTTGAACCAGACATACTCAGTTGCCTGGAGTCCCCTAGGGATCTATACTAGGCCCCCTCCATTTTCCCCCTCTACGTTAATATCTCTTCAGATGTTTGTTTAGCCAAATATTAGTCTCAGAATAAGGACGCTAGGGTTCATGTGGTTAGGGTTGACTTTCTTGTTCGTTTTGTGTATGTTTACTTCTTAACTTGTGTGAGTCTGTGTTGTATATTGCGTTTGCCAGGTAAGGTTAGTATAGACAGGAAGAGCTTTTATTTTGTTCCTTTGAGCTGTTGAATGTCTCAGCTATGACTGTCGTGTGTGCTGTTAATGGTGAGTGGGGGAGCGGGGATGGGGATGGGGCACTCTCCTGCATCTACAATCTGCAGTCTCTTGAGAGTATTGCGCTCCAGGTTGTTGCGACTGCACCAAAATGCCAGCGGTGCCACCTCCTGTCTGTACGGAGTTTCGGGATCAGTCCGATCAGGTTTGTGTCATCGGCAAGCTTGAGAAGCGTGACAGAGGTGTGCGCTGAGGTGCAGTCTTCGGTGTAAAGAGAAGTAGAATAGAGGGGAGAGCACGCAGCCTGGCAGTGCCCCTGTGCTCAGGGTCAGTGGGCTTGGGATGTGCTTTCCCAGCCTTGCATGCTGCTTCCTGCCCATCGGGAAGTTTGTGATGCAGGGTACAGGGGTTCAGGAGGCACAGTCTGCTTGCTGGGAGAGGCTGGATTGTAGGAGCTATGGCACAATGGTAATGGAGTTAGAGCCTGACCGATACATCGGCCAGACCGACATATCAGTCATTATAAATATTTTTTTATTACATCAGTATTAATACTAAATAATGATAAACTTTATTTGTATAGCACCTTTCATGACATGACATGCAGCTCAAAGTGCTTTACAGAGCAAGAATACAATTACAGTTACAAATAATTTATGCAGTCAATAATAATGATAATAATAATACATCAGACTTATATAGCGCTTTTCTTAGTACCCAAAGTCGCTTTACAAAACAAATCAAAACTATTTGTTGCGCCACATTTTTTTTTCCTGAATGAGAAGAGTTATTAGTGACATTACACGTCATTACATCATTACACACGCATCCATGCGTTGGTTGTCCCACACGAGCCGCCACAGTCTCGTAAATCATGTTTTTGGGGTGAGCGTTTGGCACAACTGCCAATCAAAGTGACTGTACTGGCCAATCACGGCGTGTCTTTTCCGGGACAAAACACATAACAGCATAACACCTGTTTAGCAGACTACAGCGTGGGACAACCAAGGCATGGATGCGTGTGTAATGACAACTAATAACATATTAATGGAAAAAAAAAAACTTTTGGCCACAACAAATAGCTCTATGCTATGAGGGCTGCTGGGGACTGATGGGGAAACTGGACAACAGGGGCAATTCTGCAAATGGACCCCATGGCCAGGCATTTGGGATCAATATAAGTAGGAAAGAACTCCTATATGTTATTTTAGTCCGGACTTTAACTCATTGCATCCTACCATAGAATGGCGTGTTTAACCCCAGTGCCGAGGATGATGGGAAGCAGGGGGAGCCAGGTGTGGTCCAGTTGTCCAGAGCAGAGGCCAAACAGGCCTGGCTTACAGCAGGGGGTGACACTGAGAGAGCTGCCAGACAGGCTCTCCGTGACAGAGACGCCAAGGTATGGCATATCCCTCTCTGTAAACACATCAAGTCCTGTTGAATTTTGATAAAACAGTGGTTCTCAAAGGGGGGTCCGGGGACCCCCAGGGGTCCTCGAAGGGGTTCCAGGGGGTGATTCATAGCTAGTCCAAATGGGCCCTTACAGGTCAGTTTGGTTACATCTGACCACTCTCAGAGTTATGTGGGTCCATGGCTTAATACATAACAAACTGGGGGGTCCTCGAAATTGAAGAACCACTGTTATAAAACTATAGAAGCAAGGCTATTGTATCTCTCTGTCCCTTCCCCTCAGGTCAAGGAGTTGTGTTCTTTAGGCTTTGATGATATTCCTCGCTGTCATGAGGTGTTGAGGCAGAGTGGAGGTGAGGTGCGCGGTGCCTTGGCCTTACTGCAGAGATCCCTGCTGGAGCCCTTCCACCAGCGCATGTGGAGCGAAGATCCTGAACCGCCTATTGACATCTATCATCCTGACAAACAGGTGCGAAGAAAGATGTTTGGTCTTTATTAAAGGTGCAGTAAGTGATTTTCTTTTGTTAAAATAAGTGTTCTATAGCTCTATATGTTGGTAGCAATTGCTATACTTTACTTTATTCGTTTATTTGGACGGGACAGTGCATATTAACGAACAATACATACATTTTGTAATGTATATATACACTATAGAGTGTTTGTTCAGTAACAGGGGTCTCCTCATCTCTCCAGCACATACGTAAACAGAAAATACTGCACCATTGACAATGTGTATTTTGCCTTCTATCTCTCCCTATGTCATCCTTCAGCGTATATGTAGGAGATTACTTGCTGTGTACGACCTGCCGAGCTGGGGCCGCTGTGAGCTGGCGCTGTCCCTGCTCCTGGAACGCAGTGCCACCTACTCCCTGGAGGATGTAGTGCAGGCTGTGCGTGAATCTCACGACCGGGAGTTCATCAAGAGGGTGCTGGCCAAAGAATGTCCAATCTGCCTTTCTGTCTTCCCACATAATAAGGTACTCTAAACAATCTAAACAAGGGTGTGTGTGTGTGTGTGTGTGTGTGTGTGTGTGTGTGTGTGTGTGTGTGTGTGTGTGTGTGTGTGTGTGTGTGTGTGTGTGTGTGTGTGTGTGTGTGTGTGTGTGTGTGTGTGTGTGTGTGTTTCACCTCTCTTTTGTTCAATATTCTTTATTTGCACCTTGTGAGGACCAAATCTCATAGAAATAGAAACATTAGGTAAACCTGCCCACGTGGTAAAAACATGTTGCTGGCCCTCTTACAAGGAAGGGACAATTGTTTGTGTTGATAAAAGATATATCTCGTATATTTTAGGGTTTTGTTCTAGTCTATACCCTTATACCCTTATCCTTATGCATAGTAAAACCTCTGCCTCTCTCCCTTCCTCTTTCTTTCTCCTCTTCTTTCTCCCTCCATCTTTGTATCCCGTCTTCTTGTCTCCCTCCCTCTTTTTCTCCTCTTCTTTACTCCCTCCTTCTCGTTCTTCCCCATGTCTCACGGTCTCTCCTCAGATGCAGTCTCTGACATCATGCCAGTGTTCAGTGTGCTGTGGCTGTTTCCAGCAGCACTTCACCATTGCCGTGAGGGACAAACACATCAGGGACATGGTGTGTCCCGTGTGCTGGGAGCCGGACATAAATGACCCCGAGCACCTCAACAGTTACTTCTCCACATTAGACATTCAGGTAAAGCCCAAGGGTCTCCCTCCTTAACGCTGTTCCATGTGTACTCTTGAATGAGCAACGCAAGTTCTGTGAAGTTCATGAAAAACTCAACATGGGGTCCAGGGAACCCTAGTCCCTGAGGGGTTTCCAGGAGGTCCACAGCTAAAGTATTGATCGTTAGTAACCAAATGGACCCTTACAGGTCAGTAACTATGAGAGCAATCAGAGCATACAAATGGAACCAAATGAACCCTTATGGGTAACCATCTGTAACATAATGCCTAAACACAAGTTACCATTGCTCTTATACAATACATTACTCTCGAACTTACAGTAGGTTGGCTCCTCTTGTCTCTGGCTGTTCTCACAGTGCATCGTGCGTCTCTATTCTAAGTGGCACCTTTTTGCAATCCAGGGAAGGAGGGCAACAGAGTGAACGGAGAAATCTTATCTTTTGATGAAACATCGCACAATTATATTGTCATACAGAGCAATACCCCCAGAGTCGCCCGAGAGGGGGGGAGGATGAGCGACTCGACAGGACAGACACAACGGTAACGGCCAGGATAACGGACTTAGGAATAACGAGAAGGCTCACCCAAACAACTCTAACTGGGGAGGCATTGGAAGTCAAGTGTCACTGCGGAAAAACCTGCAAGAACACTAAAGGCCTTAAAATACACCAGGCCAGGACCAAATGTGGAAAGGAGGGGTCACAGGTGCAGCGCACAGCGGTAGCACCTGGTGAGACGCAGGAGAGCTCCAGGCAGGAAGTACCCCACAGTACTGGAGATCTCTTAGCACCTGTGTCACCTCAAGACCTCAGGAGGGACCCACCCAATGCCTCCCCAGAGAACCAAACCCAAACTGCGAGAGAACGAATCAAATGGCCCAAGATGGGCGACACCAAAGAATGGTACCAACTAGACCAAGATCTTGACAAAGTGCTAGAAGCCACACTAGCAGGGACAGCTGAGCAGAAAGTCAATACTCTCACAACAATAACATACAATATAGCAAGGGAGCGTTTTGGAATGGAGGACGGGAAGAAGGTTAACATCAAGACTGCACACCAACCAAGCAGAAGAGAAAGGGAAATCCATCGCTTGAGGGAAGAAATCAAAACGCTCAAAAAGCGGTTCAAAAGAGCCCCGGCCGATGAAAGGGAAGGCATCAAGGATCTGACGAGTCAACTCCGGGAACGTCTCTGCAGACTCCGAAGAGCAGAGAGCATTCGGAAAAGGAGGAAGGATAGGGAGAACAAAAGAGCTCAGTTCACCAAAGACCCCTTCCGATTCACCAGAACACTGCTGGGTGAAGCAAAATCTGGACGGCTAACCAGCCCCAGAGAAGAAGTGGAGGCGTTCTTGAGGGAGACCCACAATGACACCTGTAGAAATCAGGCCCTGGATGCCCACCCTAACATTGACAGCATTGATACACCTGGAAAAGAGCTCAACATCAGCGAACCATCCTGGAAGGAAGTCCAAGAGGTGGTGAAGAAGGCCAGAACAGGATCTGCCCCCGGTCCAAGCGGTATACCCTATAAGGTATACAAGCAATGCCCAAAGCTCCTTTGGAGGCTGTGGAAGCTGTTCCAGAGGATCTGGAAGAAGGGCATTATTCCATCATGCTGGAAAAAGGCAGAAGGCTGTTTTGTGCCAAAAGAAGAGAACTCCTCAACCATAGACCAATTTAGAACAATCTCACTGTTAAGTGTAGAAGGCAAAATCTTCTTTTCTGTACTGGCCAAGAGGATGACCTCATACATGACAGAGAACGGATACATTGACACCGCTATCCAGAAAGGTGGGATCCCAGGCTTCTCTGGATGTCTGGAACACACCGGAGTGCTCAGTCAGATGATCCGGGAGGCCAAAGGCAGCAAAGGCAGCTTGACTGTTGTTTGGTTGGACTTGGCCAATGCCTATGGATCAATCCCTCACGCTCTCATCCATGCAGCACTAGACCATTACCTCATCCCTCAGCACATCAAGGGAATGATCATCAGTTACTTTGGCGGAATCCAGCTACGATTCAAAACAGCCCATTTTACAACACAGTGGCAAACCCTGGAAAAGGGGATCGTGACTGGCTGTACAATCTCCCCCATCCTCTTCATCATGGGTATGAACCTCCTTATAACAGCTGCTGGGAAGGAAGCCCGAGGCCCAAAAATGGAATCGGGAATCCGACAACCCCCAATAAGAGGTTACATGGACGACCTTACGGTGACGACCACAACCCATGTGGAGGCGAAGTGGGTGCTAACAGTTCTGGACCAAATGGCAACATGGGCCAGAATGAAGTTTAAGCCAAAGAAATCCAGGGCGATGGTGATCAGGAAAGGTAAAGTGACAAACAGGGTCAAGCTGCAGGTGCAAGGAGAAGTGATTCCATCGATAGAGGATAATCCAATCAAGTGCCTGGGAAAGTGGTTCGATGATTCACTTACCGACAGGAACAGTGTTACCAGTACAGAAAAGCAGACAGAGGAATGGCTGAGGAGGATCGAAAAATCAGGGCTCCCAGGGAAGTTTAAAGCATGGCTGTACCAGCATGGATTGCTGCCAAGACTCATGTGGCTGTTGACAGTGTATGAAGTCCCTATGACAAGCGTGGAAGGAGTGGAGAGGAAGATCAATAAGTACCTCCGAAAATGGTTGGGAATCCCTCCAAGCTTCACTTCAGTAGGCCTGTATATAAGATCAGGGCAGCTCCAACTTCCTCTGTCATCCGTGGTGGAGGAATTTAAGGTCGCCAAGTGCAGAGTCGTAATGACATACAGAGACTCCCAGGACGAACAAGTCAGACATGCAGGCATCCTCACAAGATCAGGACGCAAGTGGGCAGCTGACTCGTCTGTCGCACAAGCCGAAAGTATGTTGAAGCTACGTGATATCATTGGAACGCCATGCACAGGAAGACAGGGTCTTGGAACTTCCCATATCCAGCAATGGGGGAAGGCAGGAACCAAGGACCGAAGAGCCATGATCCAGGATGAAGTACGAGGCCTGGAGGAGGAAGGTCGAAGGGCAAAAGCAGTGGAGTTAGCGTCCCAGGGAGCATGGACCAAATGGGACCTACCCAAGAGGAAGATCACATGGGGAGATCTATGGAGATTGGAGCCTTTCCGCATCTCCTTCCTGCTAAGATCGGTGTATGACACGCTCCCGACACCAACGAACTTGCACAAGTGGGGCTTGAGAGAGGACCCATTGTGCAAGCTTTGCGGGGAAAGGGGTACCATGGCACACATCCTGTCAGGGTGTAAAACAGCACTCGCCCAAGGAAGATACAGGTGGCGCCATGACAAGGTGCTCATGACACTCGCTAACACCCTGGAGCAGGAGAGATGCAAGAAACGACAACCACATGGGAAAACAATACCATCTATTAAGTTTGTTCGTGAGGGACAAAAGCCACCAACCACAGTAACAACAAGAAGCAACCTGCTACAAAAGGCCCAATCATGGGAAATGAAGGTAGACCTGGGGGGAAGACTGCAATTCCCCCAGGTTGTCCAGACATCCCTGAGGCCAGATGTGGTAATGTGGTCTGAAGAGGCAAAGAAGATCATCCTCATAGAACTTACAGTCCCATGGGAAGAGGGTTGTGAGCAGGCGTTTGAGAGAAAGAACACCAAATACCAGGATCTCTTGCATGACTGCAGGGGGAAAGGATGGCAGGCATGGCTGTTCCCAGTCGAGGTCGGCTGTAGAGGATTCCCCGCCCAGTCAGTGTGGAGGATGCTCACAGCCATTGGGATGACAGGGAGGGAGAGAAAGACAGCAGCTCGCAGGATGGGGGAGGCAGCAGAGAGAGCCTCTTGCTGGTTATGGAGCAGGAGAGAGGAGCTTAGCTGGAAGCCAGGAGGAGGAGATGGGCAGTGAGTTGGCCACCACTGCCGGGCCCGCCAATGGGAGGGTGTTGTGGTTCAGGGTCGAAACACCCGATGATCTTGGTTACCACCTGATGACATCAATTCCTCCGGGCCAAGGCTACATTCACCAAAAGTGAATGAAGGTGAAGCATCTTTGGATGTAATTATAATCACGTCAAGGTGATACATTCACACATAGACACCTTAACCCATTAAAATGTCAAAGTGTCATTTTAGATTTTAGATTTTAACCACTTTAACTATTATTTTAGACTTTGGCTATTCAAAAATAGCAGATATACAAGCTCATAGTGCTTCGTGCCGCGCTATGAGTTTGAAGATCTGCTATTTTGGAAAAATCGTGAAAAAAATTTGGGGTCCTTGACATGAAAAAGCACCACTGATTAGGATTTAGAAGACATTTTTAGAATCGGGTCCTCAGGTCTTAATGGTTTAAGAACCTGGTTGCACACATGCATTGTGAGGCCCACGCACTTGAGACTGTCGTCTGTAATCAGTGTAAGTGTAGCCTCGATCTCCAGACTTTTATTGTTTAGTTTTGCTAAAAAATAAAAGCCTGGAGCAGCGCGTCGGTGTACCCGATATAGGAAGTGTTTCATTTCCCCAACCAACCAGAGTGCAGTGGGCGTCGCTCGTAATGTTGTGTTGACGGGGCGGCGGCTGACGGACAGATCGGTGAACCAATGGGATCACATGGCTGTTCTCGCCGGAGATGTTAAACACGCCCCATTAGGTCAGAAAACAGGAGCGTTGATGCAGCCTAGTGTAAGTGTAGTAGTTGAATTGCAGGGTTGAAGGCTCAGGTACTAACTTGAATTTAATTGAATTGAATTGAATTTCACTTACAGTTGCGAGAGTGCCTGGAGCCAGAAGTCTATGAACTTTTTCATAAGAAGCTTACTGAACAAGCTCTCATCAAGGACCCCAAGTTCCTTTGGTGTAGTCATGTAAGTACATCTGCTCAGCATTTATTTTGACGGGCATAATTAAGATGAAATGTTTAGTATTTACATGAAAAGTAGAAAATGAGCTTCAAACCTCTAACTCTAAGTCTAACCCTAGTCGCTAGGCTAAAATAATGTAGCATTTCAATTATGTCAAGACTAAATAAATACCTAACTAACTAAATAAAAAAATGTCCTCTCCTCTCCTCCAGTGTTCATATGGGTTCATCTACGATGGAGACCAGCTCAAGGTCACATGCTTTCAGTGTCGCAACAGTTTCTGTGCTCAGTGCAAAAAACCTGTAAGTAGTGTGTGTGTGTGTGTGCGTGCGTGCGTGTGTGTGTGTGTGTGTGTGTGTGTGTGTGTGTGTGCGCGCTAAAATGCGCTAAAATATGCATTTCATTAACCACATACTGTATGTACTCTTTGGTTCAATAATCTGGTATCATCTTTATCTTTCTCTGTCTTTTATCCCATGCTTAATGCTTTACAGTTGTCTGACTCCTTCTATATATGTTGGTTTTGTTTCTTATAACAATCAGTTCATTACAAGACGAGGTCATAATCTTCAGAAAGAGGAAATTATGCCTCAGTGATGCACAGAGAAACAAACTGAGTTTATTCAACTGTAATATGCTGTCCGCATCAAGCACTATAACTATATAGTGCCGGTAAATAGCAGATGTACAAGCTCACAACAAGTTGTGCTGCGACGCGTTGTGAGCTTGTAGATCCCCCGGACACTGCCACACCCGCTATTTGGCAATGGATGTGCAAAGTGAACAAGTTCTTCCTTGCTCCATGACCAGCTGTTTCGTTTTTTTTTAGGCCTTTTCATGACAATCCACCACCACCACACCCCTCTCAATCTCAACGTGTGTGTGTGTGTGTGTGTGTGTGTGTGTGTGTGTGTGTGTGTGTGTGTGTGTGTGTGTGTGTGTGTGTGTGTGTGTGTGTGTGTGTGTGTGTGTGTGTGTGTGTGTGTGTGTGTGTGTGTGTGTGTGTGTGTTTAGTGGGAGTCTCAGCATGCAGGTCTTTCTTGTGAACAGTATCAGTCATGGAAGAGAGAAAACGATCCAGAATACCAACGACAAGGCCTGGCCGGCTACCTGCGCGACAATGGAATCAGTCAGTCGCACACAAACACATGCACACTTGTGCACGCGTGCGCGCACACACACACTATCCATCAACTACCTTCCTTAACAACCCACTAACATTAAACATTGTACTATTGCATTGCTGACTGAACGAAGGTTTCAATGACATATGTCTTTCTTTCTTCCTCTCTTAACCCTCTCTGCTCTTCCTTGCTCCCTCATATCACCTTCCTTCTTCCCTTTCTTCTTTCTGTTCCTCTGTGTCTGTCACTTCCCTCCCTTATGATGATGCTAACATCATCTCTCTCTTCTCTCTTTATCTCTCTCTCTCTCCCTCATAGCGTGTCCTAATTGTCGTTTCCAGTATGCCTTGTCTAAAGGAGGCTGTATGCATTTCTGCTGCTCCCAGTGTCGCTACCAGTTCTGCAGTGGCTGTAACAACCCCTTCCACACGGTGAGGGTGACTCTGTTACTCTGTGTACTGGTCTGCATACCTGGTCATATTGTCTGAATAATTGCACTGAGACATTAGTTCATTTTTGTGGGTATGGGGGTAATTGATTATACTCGATGAACTGGGCCATATTTTGATTACCAGTCAATAGAGGCAGTGCAAAGAGTCTAAAATCCAATGGTGAATTTGAAGTTGTATATCTTCCTTCCATCTCCTGTTTTTTCCCTCTCTCCTTCTCTCCTCTTCTACAACCTTACCTCTCCCTCTACTTTTTCTACTTGACTACTTTGTCAATCTGTCCCTTCCTGTTTTGTCTCCTCATCTTCTCCTTTTCTGCTGTCCTTCCTCTCTCGTGCATGCTCCTCTCCTCTCCTCTCCTCTCCTCTCCTCTCCTCTCCTCTCCTCTCCTCTCCTCTCCTCTCCTCTCCTCTCCTCTCCTCTCCTCTCCTCTCCTCTCCTGTGCAGACATGTGCAGTGGACCAGTGCAGTGTGTCAGGGTTGCATGCCCATCACCCCAGGGACTGCCTCTTCTATCTCAGAGACTGGGAGCCTGGAAGACTGCAGGCTTTACTGCAGGTACACACGTGCGCTCACATGCACAAACATTATGGCTGTTTTATTTTATTAGATCGCATTTCTATTGCATCGTTTTATTATTTATTTCTTATTTCTTACTTATTTCCACACAACAAGAGCAACATTTGTTTTGTCCGTGTTTGTGGTGAGTTCCTTCTATGGCTGTGAAATAAATAATCGAACCTCAACTAATTGCCGACTGTGACAAATGAAGCGCAGTCGATTGCACAAATCTATATTGAATTAGTAGGCATGGCTACTGCTCCATGTTTAAAATACCAATTCTTTATTGGACCAAAGCAGCTAAAGTGGCTGAAAAATGGTAGATGACTATAAACCAAAGCCTGACCAAAGCCGTGTTTGTGTTGTGTGTTTGTATAGAATAACGCAGTGACCTTCAATACGGACCCTCCACCTGGAACACAGACAGGTAGGGCTGCGCACACACGCACTACACACACCATAAAACTAAAAGATTAAAACAGACAGATAAGACCAACACAGCTAAAGATAAATCAAATAGAGATTAAAGTTAGTTAATTAATTTAAGGAGATTGAAAAAAAAACTCCCTCTTATTATCTCCAATTCTCTGTCCTCTCTCTCTCTCTCTCTCTCTCTCTCTCTCTCTCTCTCTCTCTCTCTCTCTCTCTCTCTCTCTCTCTCTCTCTCTCTCTCTCTCTCTCTCTCTCTCTCTCTCTCTCTCTCTCTCTCTCTCTCTCTCTCTCTCTCTCTCTCTCTCTCTCCTCTCTCCCTCTCTCCCTCTCATCCATCCCTCCACCGGCAGGTCTTTGTGGAGTTCTGGAACAGAAGGATGAGGGAGGACAACAGTCAGATTCAGCCTGTGGGGCTCACACTCAGCCTGGACACGCTGGGCTCTGCGAGTATGCCTTCATCCACAACTTGTTTAGTTACATCTGAAAAATGATGTTTCCATGCAAGCAGGTTTTTACGTTGTGATCACTTTAAACTGTGTGTCAAACCTCTTTTGATTGTTGTTGTTGTCAAGTGAAGACGCATCAACCTAGGTTCTCAGGGATTAAAGTTCTCAGTCCTGGGGACTGATTTCAGTCTTGAGGATTCCATGTGCCATGTTTAAAAATCAAAAATCACATATTGGGACATGGTCTGAAAATAATTTTCAGTCTTGGGATTTTTTTTTGCTTTAACCCCTGGGTTCTAATTCTCACATAATTGTCTGATCGCAATTATTTGAGATAATCACAATTATTTTGCATCATCAGAATCGTTTCCACTTATCTCTATAAATCAATCTGTTGAAAATGTTTCATAAATGTTTTTTTTTTTTTTTAAATAGCGGAAATAGCAGATCTACAAGCTCACCACTTTTTTTTTAGTATAAAATGATTAAATGTGGCCTATCTGATCATAGTACATCATAGTTATTTTGATTATTATATTGGTACCAGTCATTCTCAGTAATTCCTTTGTATATTTAACTTATTTGCCATATCTGCCCTGTGCAAATTTCCATATCTGCCCTGTGCCAATTTTGTTTAAAAAGCCTAAAGGTCAAACAGAAAGGTCACTTTTATTATTTATACGTTCCAATACTCAATGCCAAAAACACAATTAAATCGTCAGTCGCAATTATTTGTATGAGAATTAATCGTCAACTACAATTTCTTGATTGTGACAGCCCTAGCATTACGTTGTTCCAGATTGCTTGCTAGACTAGCAGTTACTACTCTGCTGCTCTCTGGTCCTGCCTCTGCTTCACTGTGCTGTCCTGCACTTGAAAGAAATGTGAATTGTTTCAGCCTGGCACAAGGCACTGAAAAGAGGTCAGTTACCTGGGTCTTGACTGCTGAAAGCACTACCTCTCCATAGGAAAGTAATGATGAAACAGTTCCAGCGCTTTATTTTACAGGTCTTCAGTGGACACTGCCCTAAGGTGGAAACGTTTTTTCTTCAATATAGAAAGAATACAGTTTTACTACTGACCAAGGGGTCACCAGTTCCTTGAAAGAATATATCTCTGCTGTCGGGCAGAAACCAGCTATCTCCAAAATGTACATTTTTCAGGAAATGAAAAAACAAAACAAAAAGTGGAGCTAGGAGGTTTTGTCCATCATTGATAAGAACAGCTGAATGGACCTCCAAGCTCACAATGAGGTTAGAGGTCAAAAGGGCGTGGAGCCTGGAGTTAGCAAAACAAGCTAACTCTCCACCCCCCTTTGGTGGACTTAGCTGGTTTAGCAGACAGTTTGAGGATCCTATGGAGTTACCTGGTTTTGTCAGAAGTGCTTTTTAATACTTTTCATTGGTTCAATATTTTTTTTAACCAACACACAGACGTAAAGGGTGTTCAATAGCACTGATTCATGAAAAAAAAATGTAATGCTGAAAAATTGTGTTAGCTGGTTTCTGGCAGACGAATACAGTACGTATGTTACATACATGTGGGAAACCAGTACAAGTGAGCGAAACGGAACAGGGAGCGCCCGTTTTTCCGGCGTGGGAGGCTGGGGCCCTGGCCAGGTCACTTGGCCGGTGGCGAAACGTGTCCTCGGGGCCGGGGCGGCGATTACCGGCGATCGCCGGGCCTGGCGGCCTCCCGTTCAGCACCGAAAGTGGGCACTCCCTGCTCCATTTTTCTCACTTGTACTGGTTTCCCACATGTACTGTAACATACTGTATATATTCTTTCAAACTAAATATATAGGATTTAAGTGGTCAATTAATTCAATTTAATTTAGTTTATTATTTATCATATTTCTTATTTGTATAAGCATAACATTAGATTGTCAGACTAGCATTTGATATTGTAATCATGTAATTTGTAAATATGTTGGTAATCTAGGAAGCACTACCGGGAGTACCTGGTGAGTCTGATCAACGGACACTCCATTGACCCAGCACCCCTCTTCAATGCCAACGAGTTGGTACTGGCCTGCAGGAGATACCAAGTGGATGACGCAAGAGTTAACACAGAGGATGACTTCACCTTCTACAGCAGAATGCTAGAGGTACATTAACCCCATGAAGTGAACCCTAGCATCTCTATTCTGGGGTGAACATTTGGCAGAAATAGCATATTGAGCTTGAGGAACCGAATATAACATGACGCCACTTCAATGGACGCGGCCGCCATGTTCTTTTCCGTCGCCCTGTTACTTTGAATGGTGTGTGCGCTCTTGATTGACAAGCTCACTATGCGTTGCACCTCTACGCTATAAGTATATGTAGGTTTTAAGTGGTTAACATCCTGTGTGTGTGTGTGTGTGTGTGTGTGTGTGTGTGTGTGTGTGTGTGTGTGTGTGTGTGTGTGTGTGTGTGTGTGTGTGTGTGTGTGTGTGTGCATGTGCATTGTGCATGTGCATGCATGTGCGAGAGAGAGACAGTGAGCACACATGCAGTTTTCGCAGTTGTCAGTAATTTGTCACATTTTGGGTGTTCTGTGTCGAAAATGATTTTTACGCCACTCTTTCATGACCATCTGTCGGTTGTGTGTTGTGTTGGCATGTGTGTGAACATAGACACACCAACATCACCACACTTCTTTTGTGGCATTTTGACACAACCACATTTAAACATACTGAAAGCAAGTTCTGCTTATGTTTGTTGGGGTGCCCTTGCAGCCTGAACCCATATTGGAAAGGTGTGTGCCATGCAGTGGTGGCAAACGGCGTAAAACAAAAAAAAAAGCAGCCCCCCCATCCCCCGATGACAAAACGGTCCCGGGGGGCACGAAGGGTTAGCACCGGGCACCACGAAGGGTTAATCCGCCCCTGGTGCCATGCACCAGACTAGATGATAGAGATGATGCCACACAATAATAATCCCATTAGACGTGCTCATTTATTGACCATGTGAGGCAAAAAAAGTAAAAAACACTACAAGTTGTCAAAATACCATACAGTAATTATAAAGGGAAGGGTGGATGACTAGTTTGTCCCTTTTTCACAAATTGTCTATTGGCTGTCTTGTAAAGATGGCCAGGCAATCAGCCCAATAAGCCCAAGCATACAGAAACTGAATATGTACACACACACACACGCACACGCACACGCACACACACACACACACACACACACACACACACACACACACACACACACACACACACACACACACACACACACACACACACACACACACACACACACACACACACACACACTAACTATACACTGTATATTACATACATATGAATATTATTATGTATTCAGCACTAAGACTCTGTGTTACGTCTCTCTTTTCTCAGAAATTGATGAACGAGGTTCCGCTAGGCGACAAGGTCCCACGCAAGAAATAAAGACAACACCCCCCCCACACACATCTTCTCTTGATGTTTTTATTTAAACAGCCAGCATCTTTCGAGAAAATTGCCATCTACCAATATATGTCAATGTAGCTGATTACCGTGAGCTCAGAAACTTACTTCAGACTGATGGGTGGTTGAATTACACTCATGATCCTGGCATCTTACATTCTGTATTCACGTTGGTACAAACTTTGTGCAAAGTTCTGCTCAAGGATCCCACATCTTCAAATTGATGATATGAAACAGTCAGTGGTTATTGCTTTCAGGAAGAAGCACTGTTCCACCTCATCATAACTTTCTTCTATTCTACGTATGGCTACCATTGTCTTTATTTATTTGATGGTGGCATAATATGTGCAATTTGTGTGTGTGTGTGTGTGTGTGTGTGTGTGTGTGTGTGTGTGCGCGCGTGTGCACGTGCATATGTTGGTGCATGTTGGTGCAGGTGCCATTGACTTTACTGTGGAAAGACGGGACTTAATGGTTGCATATGTTTCAGGTGTTGACTTGGAGATTTTAAATATGCTTTTGGAAACTTCCTTGTCCATCATAATTGAAAATACAGATCTGTCACACTGTAGTGTTTACAGACCTTGCAAATGTAAAACCTTTGATCTCTCAACCAATGTCAGTCTCTAGAATCTTGGATAAAAAGCTCAGACAATAAATTAGAGTGGAAAGAAAATGCCTTTTTTAAGTTGCATGTTTAAGCAAATAACAATTTGCCAAGGCAGAACTGCCAGTCAAAGCGAAGAATCACAGCGTGTCCTCGCCGGACATGCTTGCAGAGACTCTTGTGTAATGAAGTCAAAGACGTTGGCTGCCATGTTATTTGTGTCCAAAGTGGCCACTGATACCCCAAACTACATAGTGCTGCTTTAAGTTGAGTTACATGGTCGTGCAACAAAGTATACATTAGCCCAAAGGATCCCTGGCTAATGAGCCTTATATGCCTTAATACGTTATAATTGCCCCCTATAACTAAAAACAGCTTAAATATTGTATCTATTTTGAGTGAAAGATCAACTATTTCTAAAATAAATAAAATATTTAAGGTGTTTTGCATTTTTGATTTGAGTTACAGAGGGCAACTATAATGTATATTAAGGCATACAAGGCTTTAGCAAGAAATGCAAAGTGAGTATTGCAGTATTCACCCTGAAAATCACTTTATTGTTACCCTGCCCACATGCATGCGTGGCAGGGTATTGTATGTGTGCGTTTGTGTCTGTCTGTGAACAAAATAACTTGAGAACAGATGGGGGGACTTTAGTGAAACTTAGTGGGAAATGATCACTCCTTTGGGGTAGTTTGTGTCACTGTACATTTGCACATACGGGACATTTGTTCTCTGCATTTTCCGCTCCGAACTATTAGAAGCAAAAGGTTTCTCAAAGAGATGATTAACTTTTTGGTTGAAAATATCCAAGGTTATGGTCAGAATCAGGAACTGATGGGTGGACTTTCATGAAACTTGTCCATGTTTTTATGCTCTTTATTTGATTTCAGTCAGACGAATCACATGATTAAATATTATTTTGTTGATGATGTACGAGATGCATTTACTGTCGGTGGATTATCTTCATTACTCCCTCATAAGTGTAAAACAGACACCTCTGGGATGTCTTTGGGCAAAAGCAAAAACAAACATTGGATTAACTATGTCAACTGGTTCCACACAATTTGATTATAGGTAAAATGTAACATTTAAGTTAGTTAAAAAGAAATACAATAAAAATTATGTCAACTTATAATAATAATTTCATTAATTTAACTAGTTTAAAGTATTTTTTCAGGGCAGTTATAACTGGGTAACGCTGTGGCTTCTGATTGATTTGATTTATTTAGCACCAAATATAAAAAAAGCCATACAAAAAACAGTACACAAATATAAAAAAGAAAAGTGCCAGGAGAAGGCAAGAGGCCCAAAGGGCTTATACAAGGCCTCTACCTATGTATAACCACTTTAAAAACATTAATAGAACATGATTTGCAAACAACAAAATATGAATATAGGCCTATAGATTTTACAAATAAAATGATTGCAGTACAAGCATTAAAATCTACAGGATAATCTACAGCTTCATGTGGATCTCAGACGTCATGTGGCCAGACTGACGTCGGTCACTATGACGTATCTACAGTATGACACAAAGTTTACATTTGTATTTCCAAAACAAGATGGGGTCTAATAAGGGTGTGGCTTAATGTGATGTCAGTGCTATGACATCGATCATCTCCATATTTAGGCAAGGTTTCAGCCTGATTTGACCGACACGTCAGTATGATGCGAAATAATTCTAGTGCTGGGGTTATTAAAGGAGTAGACAGGTGGCAGGGTATTGTATGTGTGCGTTTGTGTCTGTCTGTGAACAAAATAACTTGAGAATCTCAAGTGCTTAGTGTTGATAGCAGCTATGAATTTCACACAAGGGTTTGGAGATAGTGGAAAAATGAAAGATTATCATTACACGGGTCCAGTACAACATCACTTTTCTCCATATACTTTCAATGGAGGTACTGTGCTTGCTCTTGCCGGAGAAGACTTCTCCATCGTTGCTTCAGACACCCGACTTAGCGAAGGCTATTCAATTCATAGTCGTGACTCTCCAAAAAGCTACAAGTTAACACCCTCTACTGTCATTGCCTGCACCGGCTTCCACGGTGACTGCTTGACTCTGACTAAGATCATCGAAGCCCGACTACAGTTGTACAAGCACTCGAACAACAAGACGATGACCAGTGGGGCCATAGCAGCCATGCTGTCCACCATCCTGTATGGCAGGAGGTTCTTCCCCTACTATGTGTACAACATCATCGGAGGCCTGGACGAGGAGGGCAAGGGAGCAATCTATAGCTTTGACCCAGTGGGCTCCTACCAGCGAGACACCTACAAGGCTGCAGGGTCAGCCAGTGCTATGCTACAGCCACTACTGGACAACCAGATTGGCTTTAAGAATATGGAGGGTGTGCAGCATGTTCCTCTGACCCTGGACAAGGCAATCCAGTTGGTCAAAGATGTATTCATTTCAGCTGCAGAGAGAGACGTCTACACTGGAGATGCTCTTAGGATCTCTATCGTCACCAAGGAGGGCATCAAGGAGGACACTGTCCCACTGAGGAAGGATTGAGGAAAGACTCTTTGTTCTTTCTGTGGTGCTTAATGTGCATTCTTGCGTCCATTTGTGTCTGTCCATCGCTAATCCCACAAACCAACTGGGCTGATCAGCACCAAATGTCTTGTGGATGCTGCCCCTTGGCCAAGGAAGTAAATCCCTGAATGTTTTTCACATTGTGATTTTTTTTTTACTGCTGGACTGATGAGTGTATTGTGCACACTGCCAGTAGTAGTACTGGCACACATTTTATTTTTTACATGTTTTACTTTTATCATTTTATAATGGTCAATGGGCCTCGGATCGGGCTGAAACCTTGACCAACTTTGGAGTAATATGCCTTACTTACATACAGGTACATCATGCATGACTGACGTTACAGACTGGCCACATGAACTCAGAGATCCACATGGGAGCCATGCTGTCATCAGATACCAGTCTTGTATTTATGCCATAGCTCTGTAGGCTAGGCATACATAAGAGGGGTCTGTTTGTGCGTGTTTGTGCAGAGCTAATCACGCAACCTGCTGGACCAATCAGCACCACATTTCATGTGTCCACTGACAGTGGATCAAATAAGAACCTTGTGCATTTTTTTTTTTTGACATATTTCAATTGAATCATGTAATTGACTGAAATGCTTGCATACGTCATGGACGTTATCCGAGATCCACATGAAGCCACGCGTGGCTCTTGGGATCCACATAATTTTGTGTGTTTTGTCAGAATATAACATATACTAGTAAATAGTAACAGGGTTCATAATATATAGGGAAGGATGATGGATGACTAGTTAAAGCTATATGTAACCTTCCTCTTCTACCCCGGATTTGTACCCGGTTTCTAGAGCTGACATTTATACCATTGAGCTAATAGAGCCTGCCTGCCTACTCAGGGGAGACATTTTATCTTGACCATTAGGTCATAATTTGTAGGTCATAATTTGTGTCAGATCCTGTGTCTAGGTGAGACATGACCTTTGACACGATCTAAATGTCTCAATAGAAGAGCAGGGAGACAAAATACAACCACCCCAATTGTATAAGTTATGTAGTAACATATACAAAGTGCCGCTTTAATGTCCCTTTCTTACAAAAAGAGTGTGTGTATATTACTTAACTAAAACTAATTAAATGACAAAACCTACATGTGAAAAAAACATTTTAGTTAACTGAGGAAAAAAAAAGGTATTTACAAAAACAAAACTAAAAAGTTAACTGAAACTGTATCGTGTGTCATAGGGAAAATAATATTGTCTTCAATTTTCGTCTTTGTCAATTTATTTCATATACTGTATTCAACTAGCCTATTTTGGTTGGATTTAAAATGTATCTTCCAATTTTGTGTGTGCCAGTTTTAACTGTGAATATTGCTTAAATGTTATGTTTTTTATTACACAATACACTTTTTAGAGTACCTCTGAATACTCATACTGTAGCTGTCTGAGGCTCAGAGGGTCTGTAATCAGCACCAAGGATCTTGTGCACACTGCCAGCCTGTGGTTCTCAAACATTTTAATTTCAAGACCCCCAGATTGGTATGCATAAAAATGGAACCAAATGGACCCCATGAGGGTCCATTTGACGGAAGTCATGTTACGTATTAATTTGCGTATTAATTAATTGCAGCAAGTGCAAGCACATTCATTGCTGCTTTTTCCATTCATTGTTACGCATGGCAATTATTTCTTCCCGTTTTTTTCTTCAGTTTAGTCATGCCAATTAATTCCTCCCCGCACACTACTGTGTCTTGTCACTGCTGTTGTACCCTACTTGCTCACCTGCCAGTGAGGAGCCCCCACTCACCCAACACTCCCTGCTGTCAGGTGCCGCCCCAGCAGTATGTGCAGTGACATCACCCTCCCCGCCCGGCTTTCCTCTCCCAATCATGGGCCAGTTGTGTTCGTAAAGACACTCGAAAAAGCCGAATGCACCGTGGTGATGAGGAAGGCCCTATTTCAGGCCTAGTGTGCTACGCGGCCCTCACACCTACATCGCACTGCCGATCCGACCAATATGCCTGAGTCCCTTTTGTGCCCATACTGTATATGGCGCTGTTTGTTTCGGTCTGTCTTCCGTCTGCCTATCTGACTGATTTGTTTGCGGCTGATGCCATGACGACACATTGAGGTTAGACAATACACTCCATATTTGGGGCGTAGCTGCATTCAGAGTGACGCCAGACGTCCGTCCGCCCAACGGCCAGCCTCTCATTAGCCAATTTAATATAATAGGATGGAGTCTTTGTAGCTTATCTATGCCATGGCAGTTTGGCTGGATAAATCAATGAAGAAAGTGTCCCTCTTATGCGCCAGTGCTCCTAGGAAGTCCTGAGACCGTTCCACCCGATGGGTAGTGTAGTTTAACAGTACGTCCTGTCTCCTATGGGCATCAGCCAGCTTCCCATTCCCATGATGCTGCAGGAGCTCCGCTATACAGGCACAATCTGCCTCTAGCTGCAGTCGTGCCTGCTCCTCTCTGTGGAGCTCCCTGGCTTTCTGAATCGATCTGTAATTGCACTGATATTGAAGGATAGCTCCACACAAATTCCAGAATGAGTACTCTGGCCATAAAACTGACTGGAACACTATGCATGAGTGAGAGGTCTGCCAAAGGAGGAAGTCACTGAGACGCACTTCTCCTGAGGTCCGGATGAGAAGGTCTGGGTTGGGAGAGTTATTGCTGTATAGACACTCACTCAGCAGGGCCTCGGACACGTCGCTTGACTTGATAAGCCCCTGCTCCACTCCCCAAGCCATTTCCCTGACTGCATTGGTGATTTCATGTCTTGAGGTGTAGGCAAAGCATAAATTTAGGAAGCATTTGGTATGAGCTCTGGTCGTGACCACAGCTTTGGCAATAAGTCGCTGAAGGTCCAGCGGCAGCAGTGTCAAGTCTCCTAATACCCGGATGCAAACACCATGCTTCTCCAGATTCTCCTGCTCTTCTAACAGACTGACAAACTTCTGCTTGGCCAGCTCCATCAACCCATCCACCTCATCTTGGGCCCTCTTGAAGTTCTCAATGCTGAAGGCATAAACTGTGACCTCTCGAATGCTCAGATGCAAACACCAACGTAGTGTCTCTGCTAGTTTATTGAAGCCCTGCATGTGCCCCTCCTGGCGTTCCACGTGTTTCTTACGGGCAAAGCGTCGGTTGCCATCCATGATAAAGGCCACATGCTTAGGTATTGGACCAGCCTTAAGGATGTTGGTTGCAAGTTTCCCAATAAGGTTCAGCTCACCTTCCCTAATCCAGGGCATCTTCAACCTTCCAGCTACTCACAGCTTTTATGATGATGTCCAAATCCTGATTTAAGTGATGATGTAGCGTTCCTGAAGAAACTGTGTGAGCTCACTGTGACATCATAATGACCTCCAAATATGGAGATATACGGCTCTCCAATGTTGTCCTCCATAAATGTAAGTTTTAAAACGTGAAATATACAATATTTAAAAGTTTAAATGAAAAGGTATGACGGAGCTAGAACTGAGCAAAGGTTTTTGAGAACAAATAAATAACCGTGAGAAGAATATGACTGGGCTCTCTCCAAATATGGATATCGAGCCTACTAACTAGAAAGGTGCACTCAGTGGAGTGCATGTCTCAATCACGGAATTTTGTGTCATCATCAGTGATTTAAGATGTCATATTGACATCAAAATATCATATCAATATATGAATATTCAATATATGTTAAAATATTTTAATAATGTTAAAATACAGACACGTTGTGTGTTCTAACTTCTCCCACTTTGTGCAAGGCCCAACACTATCAACATACAAACAAAATAGACACTAATGAAACTAGTCTTATGGCACCAAAATCCCAGCATTTTCCGTGACATACAGTAGTTTCGTAACCAAGGATCTCCATCTTCCTCGTCATCATCGATGCCCACCAGATGTCCCCCTGGCTGACGTTTCCACACACCTCTTCATCTGCTCCAACAGGCACTGAGGCACATCTCAGGAGTTGAAATTCTGACACCTACAAGAACAGTGTGACATGCATGCCACATTTGATGACGTGTAATGGTGGCTGGGGCTGGGGGAGCCCATATTATGACTGGCACCAGTCGACCTCCCTCTGCCACAGCTTGCAGAAGAGTGAAGATGTGCCACAGTGCAGAAAAGGTTTTGCAGCACAAGCTGGCTGACCAGTGGTGGAATTGAAGGATGACAGCTAATTGAACACTAATTGAAAAGGGTTGCATGATTTAGTTATGAAAGAGAAGAATTTCAGGACATGTAAACATATACTTAGACTATGAGGGTCTAAGAGTATCTGTCTAAATTGAGTAAAAGTGAAGAGGAAAAAAAAAGGATTTGCGCCCCACAGAGCAACATGAACTTTTGTCAAATCCTCCAGATAATAAGGTGGTCCAAATCTACAGTAGGCCTAAGCAGTGGTGGAAAGTAACCAAGTACATTTATTCAAGTGCTGTACTTAAGTACAAAGGATTTTTTTTACTATACTGGAGTATTTCCATTTTTCAATACTTTTACCCCACTACATCTCAGAGGCAAATATTGTACTTTAGTTACTAGTTAATTTGTAGATTTTGATTATTATTACAAAACATACATTTACCACTTCAGCCCTATTTAAACTTTGGCTATTTGAAAATAGCCGATCTACAAGCTCACAAGCATGAGCTTATAGATCGGCTATTTTACATAAATGAAGATCCAACATAAATTAAGCAGTGATGTAATATCTATTTTATTCCACAAGGTGGCATTAATTGTGTATAAATATCTTGCCATTCACATGTAACAAAAAAGTGCCCAACCTCAATAAAAATGTTTATGTCATACCATAATCAATCTAGATGCAATACACATTATTTCAACCATTTGAATATAAACACCCTTGAGTGTATTGGTGAATCAAATTCTTTGTAATCTTCAATAATTTGCAGACCTCTCTAGTAGGCTAGTGTGATTTGTTAAATTTATCTTCATAGTGTACATAAGTAGAAAGAAAGTGACTCTCATTAATGTCTGTTTTGGAACAGAATACAACCCCAAATAGGCAAATCTTTGTAATGCCAATGATTTTTTGTTTTCTTATCTAACCTATTGCCTAAATGTGAATGTTCTCTATTACTCTATATCAGTCCGGTCCATAGTATAACAATGCCAAGGTATTTGATTTCAATTTTTCTTACAATGCAGGAGCTACAGTATCAGTACGTCTTCAACCACCTTAAACTGTTGCTTTCTTCTGCTTGCTCTCCTCTCTTTCTCTCTCCTCTTTTTCTCTCCCGCACTCCTCTCCTGAGCGAGCAGACCTGTCAGCCTTACTGTTTATCTGCTTAGCCCCTCTTTTCCCTTCTTCCTTGTCTGTCTCTCCTTAGACAGCTGCGTACTTCTACTCTCCCCTCTGTCACTCCCCCTCACCTCTAGCACCCCACGCACGCGTACGCACACACACACACACACACACACACACACACACACACACACACACACACACACACACACACACACACACACACACACACACTAGCCCAGTACCCTACAGAGTCTATTGAATATGGTTTATAATAACCTATACTCGACTTTGCTTAACAACATTTCTTGAGAAAGAACACCTATTAGTTGAAGAACAGAATCTGCCACAAACACCATGAAAAACACTCATACGCTTGTATGATAAATTTGTTCTTAGAAATTCTGACATAAGTTAGTTAGTCAATTCTGATATGAATTGACTAATCATTTTTTAATCAGTTTTCATGTATTTTCAAAATACTCATTTGTACCTCAAATACATTTCTCAAACCATTATTTTGCATTTGTATTGTGATAAATAAAAAGAAAACAGTATTTGTAATTTGTACCAAAATGCTTTTGCATGTATTTTCACCCATTTCTGTCTGTAGCCACCCTGCCCTCCCCATTCAGTTCAATATGACTGACTATAATGAAGCAATTCAAAGCTCCCCTGTTCCCCTTGCTCTCTTCTTGTTCTTCGTACTATAATTAAAGCTGAAATCTGGTAATTCCCTGACTTTGCCAAATTTGTATCGGTTGGTAAGGTTACATTTAGGCATGGGTTTTGTGTGGTTATGGATACTGGGAGAGTGTTCAGCATGGAGACAGTGTCCTTTGAGAGACTTCATTCTTTTTTATTTTTTCCCCCTTTTCTTGGGGTGGGCATTTTCAAGGCTTTATTTGATAGCAAGATAGGCAGAAAATTGCTGGAGACAGAGATGGGGAAGGTCATCTAGCAAAGGGCCTCAAATTGGATTCCAACCCAAGGCCAGCTGTGCAAGGAGGACTGAACCTTAATGGTATACACTCTAGCAGGTGAGCCACCGGGGTGCCCTGTGAGACGGCTGACTCAAGTTGTTTGCCATCTGTGTAGATCTGCATATTTTACTCCTTTGGAATTGGCATTGTCTGTATGTATTTAACATATGCCATGCGTGTACATTAATGGTCCATTTTAACAATATTCATTTTGTGAACGTCAAGGCAGTTGATTGTTGTTTTGCTGCCTTTACCTTTATTTTCACTGTCACCCTTTGGACTTACAGTATATGGACAACGAGCAACTGTCTTCAGTAGACCTATAAGTTGTGGTAAAATAAAGTTTATCTGAGGAATCATATGCATGTGCATAGAGGACAGTACACTTCTCTTCATTATTTCTCCTCTTGTTACTGTACATCTCTCCCTCTCTCCAGACCCTCCACGTCTATGCACTGTCATTCCGTCTATCATTCTTTCCCTCTGTCACTAATGTCTTTCTCTCTTTAAATGTGCTTCCCAACAATCCCCCCTTCTCTCTCTCTTCCTCCATGGACAGAGATAGTGGCTTTGCTGGCAGCAACTTGGCTAATGGATGATGACAGCTGACCTCCAGAGACCTGTCCAAATGGGCCCTGCCATGTTGAGAGGAACCATGGGGCCGCACTGAGACACAGAGAGAGACAAAGACTGTGTCCAGAGACTGACAGACAGACGAGAGAGAGAGAGAGAGAGAGAGAGAGAGAGGAAGATACATTTACTGTGATTAGTGGGAGAATGGAAACTTCACCATGTTGTGTAATTCAGAAGATTTCAAAATTATGTTGTGATCGTATAGGGCTTTAGTCATTAAGGGCTGCATCTTCTCTCAAACATAACATGCCCTCATTAAAAGAAACTATAGAAGTAGGTATAGTGACAGTCCTGGTCTACTTGACCAAACCCATGTTCCTGCACTGTCACACACAGCCATATTTTAATTCTGTGTGGTGACTAACCAGCCCCAGCTGAGCTTGGGGAGAGTGATCCATATCCCTCCCTATATGGACCGCCACTGTAACCAGCTCAAATGTAGGGGAGTGTATGGATACAACTTATTAAAAACACCATTAAAACTAACAAACATGGCAGCCTGTCTCTTTCTGGCGGTCTGCTTGCCTCTGTCTACCAGTTTGCCTGTGAATGCCTGTCTGTCTGTGACAGATCACTTTTTACCTACTTTTTTGTCTGTCAGTCTGTCTGTCTGTCTGTCTGTCTGTCTGTCTGTCTGTCTGTCTGTCTGTCTGTCTGTTTTCATGTCCTCCTTTTTGTCTGTCTCTCTGGTTGCCTACTTGTCTCCCTATTTCTCAGAGTCGATCTGCCTGTATTTCTCTCTGTCTGTCTGTCATTTTGACTGTGTTCCCGTATGTCTGGCCCCCTGCCAACCTGTCTGTCTCTCTCTTTCTGTCCCGATTTGTGTGTTTTTGGCGTCGCACGTCGTACGATGAAGTATAATTGGGCTGGCTGCCCGCCTGAGCCTGTCCATCTGTCTGTCTGTTTTTTTCTTCCTGCAAAGCTGTTGGGAATGTTTGCCAGTCTGCAATCATTGTCGCTGTCGGGTGTAAACCTTGTCCAAAAAACGTTCCTTTTTTATATTATTAAAAAAAAACTTTTATTCGACACTCAGGAGGAAGTAGGGTAATGCCCTACCTCATCATACAATAGTGTTGCATAACAATTTTTAACAATTTGAAATATGGAGATACAAGGTTTCTGCCTAGACAGCAACGATATAAACCGTGGCTCTGGCACCAATTAGGAAGAAGAACATCCAGATAGAACATGAAGGTCAACAAGCGAACTTGAAAAATAATATTGATTGACAGCACAGTGAAGGTTGAAAATACATACATACAAGGAGCTGCCAGGTCAATATCCTCAAATGCAATCGAAATGGATATGTAATCTAGGTTAAGGCCCAAGCTCTTGCGCGTGTGTGTGTGTGTGTGTGTGTGTGTGTGTGTGTGTGTGTGTGTGCGTGCGTGCGTGCGTGCGTGCGTGCGTGCGTGTGTGTGTGTGCGGATGGGTAGGGGTGATTGGGAAACTGAAAAGATTTTGACCTGACTTGTCCTGACTTGTCCTGTAAACACGCACGCACGCACGCACGCACGCACGCACGCACTCACTCCCTCACTTCATGCTGAGCAGCTATGTATTTGATTGGCACCTCCTCAACAGGCAGCCGATATGTGCAATACATTTCCTGTCAGGAGGGAATGTATCTGACAAAAACCTGTACGTGGCATTTCAAACTGTTGATCCTCCTCGGTGCATTTAAAGAGTGGTTTTAGCTGCCATGTAAGGCCTCTGATGGGGATCATCTGTCAAAACGGCAAACAGTAGAAACATTAACAGTGACTGTTTACTAAAACCCTGACTGTGAATTAGGGTCCGTTACAGTTACAGACCAATTTTGGAACCCATTCAGTAAAAAAACAAGACATGACACACGTTCATGTATACCAGCAATCATATGACTGACACGCACATAGATTTTCTGCGTGCGTGCGTGCGTGCGTGTGTGCGTAAAGGGCTTTGTCAGAAAGCGACAGCATCTTACAGAATCATTAATTCATTAATAAAAGCATAAACAAAATGATAAAAGAGGGAAATATGTGTATACAAATATATATTACAAATATAAAAGCGATCATAATAGTCAGACAAATAAAATGAAATCATACCTTAACATTAACAATAAAATACCAACAGTAATTGCAATTAGCAGAAATGTATATTGCACTTGGTGACAGTCTAGTCCCTAGCATCGCTATTCAGTGGCTAACATTCAGCAAAAGTAACAGATCTGCAGATCTGTTAGATCGGCATTTTTCTGCAAAGGTATTTAGTGTAGAGCGAAAACAGAAGAGGGCCTAGTATACTGTAGAGCCCCTGGGAATACAGTCAACTAGGTTTAAGTGGTTAAATGCATTTAGCAGCATCTTTAAAGCTGCATTAGGGTTTAAGGGTTTCATTGGCATATTACTGACCAGTGTTACTGTGTTGGACATCCATGTTGTTTTTCCTCCTCTGTTCTAAGGATGTTTCCAAAGCCCACCCAAGTCAGTCTCCTCACTTCACTCAATATAGACTGAGAAACAAACTAGTCTTGCCCAGATATGGAGCGTCTATTTTTCTGCGCTTTGCATAATTCTACAGAGGCTGTGTTGTAGGAAAAACATACATATTCTGCTGCTGACTTATTTTGTTTCTTCAGTTTTATTTAAAGCACTTTGTATCCTTGTTAAAAAATGCTTTACAAATAGTTATTATTATTATTATTTTCATTCTTCTCTCTCTTCTCTCCCTCTTTTTCTTATGTCTTCTGCCTCTCTCTCTATCTTTCTGTTCCATGTCCTCTTTCTTCTCCATCTTGAAACACAAAAATGTCTGCCTGGAGATTTCTAACTGCTCTTGTAGAATACCTGGTACAATATAGAAAAGAAAACAACTTTCAGAGATATACAACTTTACAATATTTTACATTTCATAATGAATAACCAAGATTTTTTGGTTTTTTTTTACTTTCTCCCCACCCT
This sequence comes from Gymnoscopelus microlampas, assembly GCF_963454915.1. Taxonomy (NCBI): domain Eukaryota; kingdom Metazoa; phylum Chordata; class Actinopteri; order Myctophiformes; family Myctophidae; genus Gymnoscopelus; species Gymnoscopelus microlampas. Next base: position 30,965,834 of record NC_139942.1, on the reverse strand, counting down.
GAAAATAATCTGACAGTGGCCACTATAGCCATCTCATGGCCACTACTAGACTCCATAGCAGCTCTGCTGCTGAAGAAAAGCCCTATCTGTCACAGTAAGCTATTTAACCATCCCCCTGTGTGTGTGGCTGTGTGCACATACACCTACTAGTCTATAGTAAGCGCTTGAATCTATGTGCATATGCCTAAATATATGTGTATTCCTGTGATAGGTGTCAGTTCATGCATGCATGTGGTTACTTATTGTGAATCTGTGTATGCATGTGAATTTTTGGAGAATGCATGCCAATCTATTTGAAAGAATGAGTGAATGTATGTACAAACGTGTGTGCGCGTGCATGTGCGTACAATATGTGTGTGTGTGTGTGTGTGTGTGTGTGTGTGTGTGTGTGTGTGTGTGTGTGTGTGTGTGTGTGTGTGTGTGTGTGTGTGTGTGTGACGTATGTGTTAATCTTTGTGAGTGCACGTGCGGCATATGTGTGTGGTGCCAAGGTATTTACCACAGCTCTGTGACGTCTGGGCTGAATAGACAGGGACAGATGGAGAAAGCACTGGAGCCTGGAGAGAGAGAGGGGTGGCGGGGGGGGGGGGGTAAATAGATGGCCAGAGAGTTGAGAGGTATAGTGAAATAAGAAGAAATATATAGAGCCTTATTCTGCAAGAACACACACACACAGACTTCAAACTCATGTGTGTCGCCGATGACCTGGGGATGTGAATCTCTTGTGTGTGCGCACGTGTGTGTGTGTGTGTGTGTGTGTGTGGGGGGGGGGGTCTCTGTCTGTCTGCAGGTCTGTTTGCCTCCCATTTATGTCCATGTAGGTCATCAACTTAACGTGAGCAGTTTCTGATGTCATCGGGGATCCCTGTGTCTCCATATTAGTTGATCAGTCGTACTAATGGGTACTGCACTGCTCTGATAACATAATAATAATCAATAATAATCTGAAAATAGCAGATCTACAAGCTCACAACTCATTGCAAAGCGATGCGTTGAAGTGGAGAATTACAATTATTGAAAATTGGAAATACTCCAGTAAAGTAAAGAAATACCTCAAAATTGTACTTAAGTGCAGTACTTTGCAGATTGAATGCACTTAATTACTTTCCACCACTGGTAATGGTCGATCTCCTACATGACCACAATATATACATTTCTCAATAGAAGAGCAGCTGGACAAACCACAACCACTGCAATCCTTTTAGCTATATTGCATTAAAATATACCATACAGATGGGTCAAAATAGATTTCTATTCACAAACACATTTTTTGTTGGTCTTTAGCTGCTGCCTAGGGTTGTTGTGACATTGTCCTTGCTTACAGCAAAACAGAGATCTCGACTTCAGAAAATATCAATCAGGTTGATGTAATGGTGGCCATATACTGTGTATACAGGACCACGCTGATTCTTATCTTGAATTGTAGGATTTCAGTGAACAGCAGAAATAGACAGAAGGGGAAATTCTCTGTCAATATTTATTGTATCGGAAATATTGTTGTTTCTATAGACTATATGATAATCATCAACAATTAAATTAAACATAAAAAGTACATCAACACCATTGTCTGTCTGTCTGTCTGTCTGTCTGTCAATCTATACCTTCATCAATAGCTATACGTTACACACACATTGCCACGTACGCATTTCTGCATGCCGTAAATACACATGCACAAATACACAATGTGTGCAAATGCATGTCTGTGTGTGTAGGCAGTAGGAGAGGAGGGTGTGTCCAGAGGAGAGTGGCTTTGTAAAGGCCTGCCTGTCAAATGGTAGGCTGTATCCTGATCCTAGGGCCCGGGGGATGGTCTCGCTGTGATTCCTTAATGGGTTGGCAACCTAAAGTAAAATATGACAGAACAATTTGATATTGATATAAATGACGCTGATGCATAGATCAAACATTTCCAGAAGACAAAGCTGTCCAAATGTGAGGGCTAATCATATAGGCTAGCCTATAATAAGGCTGACAGAAACACCTAATGTCAGATGTAACAAACTAATCTGTCTAGACAAGACAGTATTTCCCTGGGAGATCTTTCAAATGAAGGGTTAACTCTAGCTTAATCAAAGGGTGTTAAAACTGTGTGCAATCAATCAATTAGAACACATCCGACCATCCATCCAGGCTATGGGGTCTATACTCTTCCTCTAAACACATGCTTGATATTTCAAACATTGAGCTTTATTATATCTGGTCCTGGGGGTTTGATTGCAAAGGACCGCAACGTCAGAAAAGGTCACTGCTCACGTGCGACACAAGTAGCTACATCCTCATACACAACTTGACACACACTTTCCATCCTATTGCCTGGTGACGCGTTGTTACAGTGGCTTGTAGATCAGTGACACCGTCGTACGACACAATATATAGCCTACCATCCACTTGACTGGGCCCGAAGCCCTTGCGCCGGAACCGGAACAAGGGCTTGCGACCCTATAGCGTCAACTTGACGTACATGTGTGGATGCACCCTAACCATGCAGGAACTAACCATGGAGCTGAAGCACTGGAACTGGTCATGGTGCTGAACACACAAGAACTAACCATGGAGCTGAAACACAGGAACTAACCATGGAGCTGAAACACAGGAACTAACCATGGCGCTGAAACACAGGAAATAACCATGGCGCTGAAACACAGGAAATAACCATGGCGCTGAAGCACAGGAACTGGTCATGGTGCTGGAACTCAGCCTCTCTTACCTGGTGTTCCACGTGTGTCATAGTTATCATGATGCCAATGGAACCGGCATAACTTAATAATGGCATATTGACACGTGTTAGCGCTGCGTCATAGATGTGTATTTATAGCCCTTGTAATATTGTGTGGTGTGTGTGGTGTGTGTGTGTGTGTGTGTGTGTGTGTGTGTGTGTGTGTGTGTGTGTGTGTGTGTGTGTGTGTGTGTGTGTGTGTGTGTGTGTGTGTGTGTGTACAGGGCGAATGGTGAACAGAACATTTTTAAAGGGAGAAAAATCTGTAGGCTAATTTGATCTAATTTGTTCAAATAATGCAATGCTTTTCAGAACGGAAATCTCAGTATGCAATTCGTCTCTTCATTCAATAATTGACTATTGATGGAGGATTTTAAGCTTAAGCTACTTAAGCTAACGGATTCCTCATCTGTTTTATTTTAAGATGTTGGCAGACCCCTGGTTTCACTATTTAGGTACACTTGCAGGGGAGGGGACGAGAGAGAGAGAGAGAGAGAGAGAGAGAGAGAGAGAGAGAGAGAGAGAGAGAGAGAGAGAGAGAGAGAGAGAGAGAGAGAGAGAGAGAGAGAGAGATGCATGTGTCGAGCTAGGCAAAGCAATGATGTCATAGTTTTCAGCCATGGAAGAAGCATATGGTTTGCAGCCCTTTCTCTGCTAAAGTAGTCGACTCCAAGTAAGGTTACCATTATGTTATTTGTATAGTCCTATATATGTTCTAGGCTACATTTCGAGAGGCACAATATTCATATGGATAATTATTTAGGTTTGTCATCAATAGCGAAACACACCGTATAGTAAGTTTATGTTCATGTGTCATCACAACCAACCAAAATGTGCAAAGGGAAAACCTAAATACACCTAGATCTACAATGTTCACATGATCATTCATGTGAACATTGACATTAACACATAAAGTAGCCAAATAAAACCATGTGTATCAAGCAAAATGTTTCATTCTATGTAGGTATTTATTTAATTATTTATTTTCTATGAATAGGCGGCGCTATAACCGGAGTATGACAGAAGAGGAGAGCTAACCCTGCCCAGAACCCAGAATCCCAGCCGGAGCCTCGAACCCACCCAGCCTGTCAAGAGAGACAAGCGGAGCAGAGACACGAAGAAGGGTGTCGACGCAGGGGAAGGGAAGGAGGGGAGGCATTAGAGGAGGATACTTATAGTGGAATATTCAGAGACCCTAACAATGGCGGCTAAATCGGACGGGGTGCTGAAGATTAAGAAGAGCGATGTGGCGTTCACGCCTCTGCAGAACTCGGAGCACTCAGGCTCCGTGCAGGGGCTCAACCCGGGCTCCCAGCCGGACTCGGCGGGCACCGGGGACGGGGATTTCGTGAACGGGGAGTCGAGGTGCTGCGGCGGCGGTAGCTCCAACTCGACGTGCCTTCGCCTGGGCAGCAGGGAACGGGAACAGCCTCAGCATCAGAAATACACGCTGTGGGACTGCCTGTGGATCATAGCCGCAGTGGCGGTCTATTTCGCTGATGTGGGGACCGACGTGTGGCTGTCGGTGGACTACTACCTCCGCCGTCAGTACTGGTGGTTCGGACTGACGCTGTTCTTCGTGGTGCTGGGCTCGTTCTCCGTGCAGGTGTTCAGCTTCCGATGGTTCGTGCATGACTTCAGCACCGAGGACAGCGGCTCCGCGGGGCCGGGCTCGGGCATCGGGGGTAGTGCGGCAAACTGCTCGCACATGGACGGGAGCAAGTTGCTCAGCGGCTCGGCGTCGCACGGGGACGTTACGGCTCCCCAGCAGCACCACCCGTCCACGCCTCAGCGACAGGCGTCGACCGCCAGCAGGAACACAATGAGCAACAGCAACGCCAGCACCCTCGGGGGCGGCAGGAGTAAAAAACGCTCGGCCTCCTACTCGTTGTTCGTCTGGTTCGCTCAGTCCCTCATCCATATTCTACAGCTAGGACAGATATGGAGGTAAGATGCAATGAAAGGTGTGTGTGTGTGTGTGTGTGTATGTGTGTGTGTGTGTGTGTGTGTGTGTGTGTGTGTGTACGCGCGCGCGCGTGCGTGTGTGTGTGTGTGTGTGTGTGTGTGTGTGTGTGTGTGTGTGTATGTGTGCGCGCGCGTGCGTTCATGCATGTATAGTCTGCGCGCGTGTGTTGTTCTTGGATAAATGAATGAAGGAGTAAACGGGGAGGTACGCTCGGTATATTGTGCCCTGACAGCACGTAGGCACAGCAACGCAGGGGTCGCTTTAATACCATTCCATTGCCAAGTGTTTGTGTTCTCATTAGCCTACAGTGCGGTTTGGGGTAGTTTATACATTCTGCTATTATTAGTAGGGTTAGGAACCGGAACCGGTGGAATCGAGGGAACCGGATCCAACATTGAGGAACCGGAATCGGTTCCATCACATTTGGAACCGTTTCCGGAACTGTTTTTTTTAATCACGCTGTCAGAGCTGGTATACAGGTATGTGTACTTCACGTCTGCCGTACAATTACAATAACTGTGGTTCTCAAACTTTTTAATTTCAAGGAACACCATAACGGGTCCATTTGGTTCCATTTGTACACTCTCAGAGTTACAGTCCTGTGAGGTTTCATTTGGAACCCCCTATAGGAATCGAATCATAAAAGATCCCAACCCTAATGATTGTTGCCACTACAGTGCCAAAAGGGGAATAGCCCTGTAGCCTTTCATGTAACTAGGCTTATTTGCCCAGCCACGTTGTTTACACTACAGGATCAACAAGGCCAAAAGGGTTTGGGTGGGTGGCTGTGGTTCAGAAGCCTGAGTGGCCATTTGGGAGCCCGGAAGGTCCCCGATTCGATCCCCTGTTCTTTCTGGCTTTAGTGGCTTCATTTCGAAGTGTCCTTGAGCAAGACACTATAAACCGAACTGCACCTGATGATCAGGTTGTTGCCTGGCTTGCATGGTTGCCTCTGTCATGTGTGTGAATGTAGCATTATGTTTAAATGGATGAATGTGAGTAGGCTACACTGTAAAGTGCATGCCTTTGGATATAAATGAAGACTATTTTATTATTATAGAGAATTTCCATTCTCTAAATTTAAAATAAATCAATACAATCTTGTTGTTGGGTTAAACCCATGGTCTAGAAGCTCCATGTTTGGCCCTGAGAATAGTGGATATAGGCCTACACTCACACACATCTGTGCACCTTCAGAGCCCCTTTGATATTGAACATCTCTCCATGTATTGTAAATTATGTCTACAGTTTTTTATGTGCTATAATCTACTGTAAAGCTCTGTCCAGAAATAATGCTACTTTATCATAGCTGGTGACTCTCTTTTATGTTCTGCTATCTGTGATCTCTATTGATTTGCAATGTCCTACTTTCCTGATATTGCACCCAATGTGCAAGCACTGGCTTTAAATTTACAAATGTTGTGTTAAGGTGGGGTGATCAATTTTGATAAATACTGTTATTAGTAGGCAATTTCTTCATTAATGTGATGACAAATTGGATAGACACTGGTCTACCATTCCAACTCCAGCCTAATTTTGATTGATACACTGTTCCTCTGTGGCTCCAGCTACAGAATTTCATAACCTGTTCCTCCTTGGAAAGGGCTTGTTTTGGGCGACCCTGTAGCTGGTTTAGAGTGCATACCACATGGGCGCAGAATGCCTTCTACAGCGCGTCGCCTGTTCCACTCCCGGCGAGCCGGACCATTTGCTGTGTGTCGTTCCCTTCCTCTGTTCACATTTCCAGTCTCTCTTGTGTCTGCCTGAATAAAACATAAAAATGCCGAAAAAGAAAATGGCTTGTTGGCTCAGGGACCTATAGAAAGGCCACTGGTTCGAATCCAGTTGGTAGCTTGTGTCCCATAAATCCTATTGGACTACTATTTACTGAATATTATCAAATAGAGCAGAAGTACTGTAATAAAATCACCTGTAGATTTTTTATGAAATCACTGCAGTGATGTGCAGGAATTTCCTTTTTTTGGGGGGTGGGGGAATCAGATTTTCAGGGGATTTGATTCCCTGCACCATAAAGGAGATAATGCAAGTGATGTGCGTGTTGCACTTATCTAAAATGCTAATTCAAAACTTTGTTCTTTATTTTGAAATGCAGATCATATACCCTTTGCATAACATTCTGCATAAGTAATCCTCCTAAATTACCAATAGACAATTCTAGCTCTCTAGCTCTTTATCTCTCTTATTGTTGTTGTGATTACTTTTACGTGACATATTAACACAATGTAACACATGTAAACCCTTTCACTGACTTAACGCTGTGTCCTCATTATTCCCAGTACTCGTGCACATGTAACGGTTCAAATCTGGCGTATGACCCCTGCTGTCATGTCATCCCCTCACCTTCTTGCCTCTCTTCATATCGCTGACTAAAATGCCTCTGGTTGTGTGGTACTGTCATAGATGAATCAAATTTCTTTTTACAACTAAGGGTAAAAGAGGCCACGCAGGTCACCTCTTTTTGCATTTTTTGTATCTTTATGGAGAATGTTTGGAATGCTGAGAGGGAGACACCATACACAGTGTATGTGTGTTAATTTAACTATTATTTACCTGTAATGGTCCATGTTGACACCTTCTGAATTAAATTAACACTCAAGTGTATCTCTGGCATACAGGCTTATGGAAACATCCTGATACTCTTGTCATGGATTCACCCACTAGAAATTTGTCTGCAGCAGTTTTTAGGTCCTGCTCCAGTTGTGGGAGGAAGCAATCAGAAAATGAAATCACTATCAGGAGACCATTCAAACCAAGCTTTGTGAAGCAAAATAATTTAATCCATTATGCCAACAGTAATGGATGGGCTATTGATCAACTCTACCACAACTTTGTAATAAAACTATCAATCCATTATTAATCACATTCAGCGTTGCCATTTACTGTACAATTCTCTTCATTAAATACCACAGCATCCTTACAAGCTATTAATGGACACTGTTATCTCACGTTCAATACTGTAATACCCCCCTATTTGATTCTTTGTTGTAGACATTTGATGCTGTCTGGTGATGGGTGATGGGTGCTTGGTTTAGTTATTGCACAAATAATGTATTGTATTACTACAACGATTGTAGCATTGACATCAAATACAACTCAACTTACTCTTAATAGTCAGGGCAATACTTAAAGTAGCCTAGATGGTCAGGATTCATTTCTTTAAGGTTAGGTAATATTATGTTTTCACTCATTTTTGCCAGTTCAGACTAGCCATGTAAACTATTTTTATCCATATGAAAATACCAGCACCATTATCTGCTTTTCAAAGTACTAGCACGTTCTCTGGGAGACAGGTGAGAAACAGCATAGACCTAACAACAACACTTTGACTCATATGTCAAAGACAATATGTCCTTGACATATGTCTTTCTGACCACAGTTATCTGTTACTGTTCATAGTGATGTCAAAACTTCACACCTGTAGGCGCTTTGTTCTCGGATCTGCATCTTGCATCTGTGATTTGGGCTTGAAAGGCATTAGGTCTTCATTTTAACTGTTGAGTAGACAGAGGAGTCTTAAGACTAACTGTCCTGGATGGAAGTGTACTGTTTTACTGTTTTACAATGTTTATTTCTTGCCTGGCAGTGTGCTGTAGAGCCAGTGGAAGCTATGTGTCATGCTTTATGTTGCATCATGATCATTGTATCATCCCATGTAATTGTACCTGGAGACTTTCTGAGTCTCTCTCTGTGTGTGTGTGTGTGTGTGTGTGTGTGTGTGTGTGTGTGTGTGTGTGTGTGTGTGTGTGTGTGTGTGTGTGTGTGTGTGTGTGTGTGTGTGTGTGTGTGTGTGTGTGTGTGTGTGTGTGTGTGTGTGTGTGTGTGTGTGTGCTCGATTGTGTCCTCACAGGGATAGAATGGGTGGGTTAGGAAAAGAATGGAAGGTCTACACAAGTACAGTACAGCAAGACAAAACTACATGTGTGAGATGAAACTCATTAGTCACAAATAGAGCAGTGAGGTTTCTAGTCACAGTGGAGTAGAGAGTCAGACTGGGAGATAGACTGACAGGCTATAGAGCTGGCCCTGTACAGTCTCAGATGAGCTCACCATGGTTTCTATTATTAGCCCTCCATCTGGGGACTCTGCTGTAATAAGATTCACAGTCACATTTATTGTAGTTCTAAGAGGTTGGAGGCTTGAAATAGCAACTGACTGTAGATTGATTTGTTATGGATTTTGAGTTTAGAATAGATCTGCTATTTTGGATTCCAACACTGTTGATTGTCGTAACATAACTATTATGAACAAGTGGAAAACACAACATAGTGCATCGCTCCGTGTTGTCGGCTTGCCTGCCGTTGCAAGTTTATTGTGCTGAGAACGTGGCGCTTTGTGACGTGAAATTCAGCGTGTTCAGGCTTCCGTATCCAGCATTGGCCGGGCTATTTGCATGGGTGAAATAGGCTCTCTCTCTCTCTTTCCCTCTCTCCCCCCTTCCTCTCTTCCTCCCCACCCATCTGACCCCAGCCATTAAGTGGTCAGAGGGGTGGGCAGCGAATGCTTTTGAGATTTTCAAGTGGGCCATAAAAGGTTCAGAACCACTGATGTACACGATACTGTATGTGTACTGATAGGACACACCATGTACTGTACATACTATGTACTGATAGGACACACCCACCACAGCCACTACAGTATGTAAAGTACACTAACTTTAACCTCAAGGTTCAAGGTTTCTTTTTTCTTACGGTACATAAAAGTAAAATTCCTTTGTGTCTGGTCTAAACCTGGTATAGAATGACAACTCCAAAACATCCTATCAAGGAGAAACAAATACAATTCTCTTCTCTTCTCCTTCCACTCTCCTGGTAAGGCTGTCTTTAGCAACCATATACCCCTGGCTTCACTACAAGTCCATGTTTATAGCCCACACGCGCGCGCACGCACGCACGCACGCACGCACGCACGCACGCACGCACGCACGCACGCACGCACACACACACACGTGAGGCCTGGATCAGCAGGCTGAGATGGATGGTGCTGGATCAGCATGAAGGTGTCTTTGCTGGCGCTGTACCAACCGTTGCTGCTGGGTGCGTTTCTTCTCGAGGCCGATTTAACTCCAGGTCATTGGGGTTGATGTTTCACCTCTTTAGTGTCTCTTTTAGCTGATCTTTATACTGCAGCTTTGGACCACCGGGATTTCTGCTGGCTGACAGGATCTGTCCATAAAGCAGTTGACGGGGCAAACGGTAGACAGGCATCAGGATGACATGGCGGGACCACCAGAGTTGCCTCTGTGCTAGGGTTGCCTTGATGCTGATGCATTGGAGAATGGGGAACACGGTCCTGCCAGGTGATGCCAAACTGCTGTACAACCTTGATGGGTATTCCGTTAATGCTCAACACTAGAGGGACCTCTTTGGCATGATGACTGAATAAAGTTCTATTCTATTCTTCTTCTAGTGAGCGATTAACAAAGGACATGCATGGCAGCTGGGCTGTGGGCCAGATGCGCACAACTACTCTATCTGCATATTGCAGCTCCTGGATGTTGCTGACCCAGGTCTTACTTTTTGCCTGTAGGCGTCTGATGCTAAACTAGAAAGTCTCCGCCAGGCCGGGTTGCCTACCCATGGCCCACAAACTTTGGGTCACAGCCACTCGGAATGGGATCTGAAAAATCTAACTTATACATCTTGATCACATGACCCCAGAGACGATTTGTACGAGTTTAGGACGAAATCTGTAGGAGTGGTAGCAAAAAGTGTGTTTGAAGAAAACACTATGGCAGAAAATGTTATCTGGTACAAACAGGGCCTATATGTTGCATCATGATCCAAGGAATCCAGAGGATTTATTGTACGACCTACGGTTCAAGAGTTATAGGCCAAAACGTGAAGTGGGCTGTTGTAGCGCCACTATGAGATTTGAAAAATTGGGGATGGAGGTTCTTCCTCTGCCTAGTGGGGATGTGCGTGCAAAGTTTCACGGCAATCGGATGCTGCGTTTATGATTTGAGGCATTTTGTTCAAAACGGGCCACTCCTGCAAACTTTAGAAGCCAATCAGTATGGAAAAATCGGACAGATCCGGCTTGATCAAATGACTATAGAGCTAATGTGTACCGATTTGCGTGACGTTTGGACAAATATCTTAAGAAGAATTCCGCAAACATCTGCCTCCTGGTGGCGCTATAACAGGCCGATGTGAGAAATTTGGGGCAGAGGTTTTTACTTGGCCTCCAAGGAGTATGCATGCACAGTTTCATGCTGATCGGTGCCGGAGATTTGTTGCTCACAGACAAACGGACGGACACATGGACACACGGACGGACTGAAACGTGGACGGACAGGGGCGATAGTCTCGGCCACGCCTTCGGCCTGGTGGAGACAACAAGCTCCCATCAAGGTGGAACTGAATTTGAACACCTCTATCTTCCTTGATGGACTTGTGTAAGAGGGGTGTGGCTGCTGTCAGGAAAATATTTTATATCACATACAGCAGGGGTATTCAACTAGATTAGACAGGGAGACAAAATTGTTAAATGAATTGAGGTCGGGGGCCACAGGCCTATGTAAACAATGTTCATGGTTAACCGTTTAACCGGTAACTGTCAAGACATCTGTAACCAGTTAATACCATTACGTTAATATTTATTTGTCATTTAAGGCTGGATCAGAACATGGTCATGCTGTTTTGTTGATTCGATTGTATTTTTGGCATTCTAAAAGCCAGTCAATAGGTGGTTTCAGAGTTATTATCAATACAGCAATACAGCAAAACTATTACTTTTGAACACCTAAATATTTTAAGTAAGTACTCCAGTACCTTTACTTAATAGTAATATTTGACCTGGAGTATCTAGCCTATACTTTGTGTTGTGCAAGTAACAGCTGCATACTTTGACTTTTTGTTGTGCGGAGAGTCATTTACTGGAAATGGCCTGATCTGCTGTAAAGCAGAGGTTGTGTAATGAACACTGAACATTGTATTGTCATAGTAACAAGGCAGACAGCTGACAACTTTCACTTTGACTTGTGTCTAGAGAGTAATTTACTGGAAATCACTTGATCTACTGTAACCCCCCCCCCCCTTCTGGGCATGTCACAAATGTGTTGCAAAACCATGCTCTGTGTGTTTATACATCTGCTATTTAAATATAATACATACTTTTTCAAGCCTGTATCTCCTATATCCAGTATCTCAAAAATATTGAGAGACCAATCAAACATTTTATTTATAATACCAAAATATCAACCTTGTGAAAAGTATGTTCATTCATTATGCACTCAATGCTCGGCATGAAGGCTTCTTTTACACACATTGTCAATGGAGATTGGCAGGGAGGTGATCAGCCTGCAGCACTGCTGAGGTCGCTTTGACAGCCCTTATTGTTCTTGGAAATAAGCGATGCCCGGTAGTTTCCAGCCCTTGTGCCAAGTACTATTATGGAATAATTTTCACATCCACACAATAATTTTTCACATTTCATATCGCACACACCATACCTGTAACTTTCACTAACCACCAAAACATTTTTTTTTATTAATTGAAAATCGACGAATTGCTCAAGGGGCCACAAGAAAGGTCCCTGTGGGCCGCAATTGGCCCGCGGGCCGCCAGTTGAATATCCATGACATACAGTATAGGCCAGTATACATTTCTGCTTCACCCCAACTTTCACAGGGAATGGGGGGGATTGCTGGCCACCGATAAGTACACATGCATGCCATTGTGGAACTGTTTGAGGATGGCGAGAAATTTAAGGGGGATGCCAAATTTATTTGATAAAATAATAATTTAGTGTACTCCAAAGGTCAAAAGCCTTAGTGAGGTCAATGAAGGTGATGAACAGGTCCTTATTCTGCTTCCTGCATTTCACCCTTGTCGAGCAGCGAAGAATATCCAGACTGAGTGCTTCGTGTTTTTCTGAAGCCACACTGTCCCCTATGTATTGTAAGACGAAACAGCATTATTTCTCAATAATGCTGTTTTGCCTCACAACGCATATTACACATACACACACACACACACACACACACACACACACACACACACACACACACACACACACACACACACACACACACACACACACACAGACCCTCTTCTCACCTCCTACAGACAAAATGCTAAAAAGCTCCCTAGTAAACATTGGTAAGTCTGTTATTTACCCACTCAGTCGGGGCTGATTGTTTGTTGCTTAGCAACATTTGTATTGATGGAATCCTGAAGGAACTATTTTTGTTGAGCATAACACGGATGGAGCAAACAACAGTCTCCAATTACTTGATGAAAAGCATATAATATAACGTTTTGCGGCCTTGTGCCTACAACCTACAACCGAATCACACTGTGCTGATATACAATATAACAGCACTCCCTCTCGTGTGATATTGATTACTGAAGAGCCCTGAGTTGAAAATGGGCGGAAATATCCTTTCATTATCAGTCAGTAGTTGTAGTAGTATGCTCATAAATTGTCCTCTTTGTTACTGACAGTAACCCTTTGCCTTATAGATTGTTTAATAAATACTGGGATATTTTGTCCTGAAATGCAAGTGGATCCCTTGTGCACAACCACAGGGAATCACGATTGAAACAGCTATACATTAATGTCCCAGTAGAGGTGTGTGTGTGTGTGTGTGTGTGTGTGTGTGTGTGTGTGTGTGTGTGTGTGTGTGTGTGTGTGTGTGTGTGTGTGTGTGTGTGTGTGTGTGTGTGTGTGTGTGTGTGTGTGTGTACATGCATGCGTGAGTGCGTGCATGCAAGTGTTGAAAGGCTTGCCTGCCTTCTGTTGCATTATTCACAACTTTCTCCTAGCGGTTTATTTCTGAGAGAGAGAGAGAGAGAGAGAGAGAGAGAGAGAGAGAGAGAGAGAGAGAGAGAGAGAGAGAGAGAGAGAGAGAGAGAGAGAGAGAGAGAGAGAGAGAGAGAGAGAGAGAGAGAGAGAGAGAGAGAGAGAGAGAGAGAGAGAGAGAGAGAGAGAGAGAGAGAGAGAGAGAGAGAGAGAGAGAGAGAGAGAGAGAGAGAGAGAGAGAGAGAGAGAGTGTGAGTGAGTGAGTGAGTTAAGGGGAGTGCTAGGATTTCAAATGGATCTTCAATGAAAGCATGTTCATTTTAGCACAATTTGCTTTTGATCTTTTCGCCCCCCATACCTTTTATTTGTCTTCCCTCATCTGTCCCTTTTCCCCTGACTGTATTTTCATTTTCTGTCTGTTCTCCCTGGGCTTCAGCCTCCTTGCTCCTTTCCCAGTCTGTTTAGCCCCTGCAACTTCCGTTGCCACGGTCACGCTCTGTGGCTTGTGCTAAGTAACTTTTTGGATTACTTTTGGAAGGTATCTTTGCTTTATTAGACAGAACAGCACAGAGAGATAAGGAGAGGGCCAGACAGGATGTGACACAGGTCTTAAGCCTGTGTCACAGGCAATCGAAAGGGTGGAACCATAGAAACTTCATATCTGACAGCTGCAAACCAAGGGATTCGGCACACTAGCTCTAATTTCTATTTGTTTTCGCCATCAAAAGGCATTTGGATACCTAAAACTAATTTCAATCAGCAAGACTTTCTTGGATAAGTGAAATTATTTAAAAAAAAAAAGGATTTCCGATGGTAAGGGATTTCTATTTCCGTGCAAAGGAGGGATATCGTCTTAACACTTCCTGTTGACGTTTCCACTTCCACTTGACAACTCGAGAGACCAATCAGAGAGAGAGAGAGAGAGAGAGTAGTTTAGATGCTCTCTCCCTTTTGAACATGGGAACCACATAAAGGTGCAGACCGCGGCCCTGACCTCTGGCCTAGCGGTCCGGGCACTTAGGCTCTAATGCAGCCGTGACAGCGTGTCGCGGGTTCGAGTCCCGTTCCCCACGACCTTTGCTGCGTGTCACTCCCCGTCTCTCTCTCCCTGTTCCTGTCTGTCAATAAAGGCTGTATTGGTGTATGAGGGGCAGCTTGCCATAACTACGCCTGAGTCGTATGTACAGTACTTTTCTGTTTTATAATCATTACTGTTATTATCTACATGAGATAAGGTGTTTTGCTATGAAAACCCACATTTTTTATTTAAGCAAGTATCCTACTACATGTCTAACATTTTTAACAAGCCGCTTGAAAATCGTTTCGGAATTCAGCAAGTTATGATGATTTTAATTGTGGAGAAACCTCCTGCTTCAATAGACATATACAGTACAGTACATGGGGCGTACATGCATTAGAAGGCACAGCTAGAAGGCACCGATATGGCAGCCCATTGATCGCTCCGATGAGCAGCAGCAGCAGCAGCCGATGCGGTATCTATGTACTGTATATACTGTATCTATATGGGAAGCACAGATCTTAACCACTTAAGCCGTATTTTAAAGATAGCTAAAATAGCTGATCTTCAAGCAAGCAGCAAGTTGTGAGTTTGAAGATCTGCTTTAAGTGTTTTGCACAGGGACACCACAAAACATTGCTGGAGCTGGGAATTGAACCTGGGACACGTTTTGTTTTAGGGCTAATGCTTTGGGGCAGCCACTGACAGTTATTGACAGTTTGACTGATGGAGAGTTTGATTGAACGTTTAACAGACATTCACATAATTCTTAAAGATGAAGTAATTCACTCTTTCAGAAGTAATTATTGTATTCCTTCAAACATCCTCAGGTCTCATCTTCTCAGGCCTGTGTGTATGAAAGACTGAGAGTACAGTATTTATGTGCAAACAAACGTGCGTGTGTGTGTGCGTGCGTGCGTGCGTGCGTGCGTGCGTGTGTGCGTGCGTGCGTGTGAGAGGCGGCTTGTCTTCCTACCAGCTGCCATGCTAACCAAAATTAAGTTTGTCATTGTCTGTATTTACCCCACCTTTATCCAAAGAGCTTTACAATGTGCAGTACATTTGCACACCGAACACGATGCCAGAAGGAGCCAGGGATCAACTGAAAATACTTTTTTTTTTTACTTCATTCTAGAGATGGATAGGTTAAAAGAATACACTACAAACTTGGATTATAGGGATAATAATGTCCGCTTTAGCTTTTGTTATACTGGTCTGATTTCAGTACATTACAGATTTATAGTACAGTACAGTCATAAAACATGGAGGTACAATTGGTAGGAAGATGTATGCACCCACGTTTTGGTTTCTTCTATTTTTCCCCCTTTTCTTCCAATTTAGTCATTAAGCCAATTCACTTTTCCCCTTCTTCTGTAGTCTCTATCACTGCTAACCTCTACAGTTGCATGGGAGGGTGTAGACAACCACGTGTATCTCTGATAGTCTGCTTTTTTTCACCTGACATTGAGGAGAGTCGCCCAATAGTACACCCTGGGTGGGTGTACAGTACTACCCAGTTGCACGCATGTGTATTGGGTAATCTGAAACATTTTAATGAACAAGATCAGACCTATCTAATGATATAATTGATGTACTGAAATCGGAGTAATCGAGGACGTTTCTGCTTGTTGGACATTGCAGTGTAAAACAAAAATATAATTTCCATGTGACCAGCAGTACGGCGCATTGTGGCTGTACTGTATGGACAGCTCCCTGTCGCCAACAGTAAAAAATACTGTGAATGTGCTGGGTAGCTCTCAGTGGCTGACAGTAAAAAGGCTGCGAATGCACTGGACAGCTCCCGGTGCACAACAGTAAAATGACTGGATGTACAGGAAGAGCATGAGTTGTCAATATAGCTATTGACAAGTAGACAAAAGAACGAGACAAAAAGGCAAAAGAACAACCACATTTTGTAGTTTCCTAGGCTAGGTCTCCTCTATTTCTCCACGTCTACCTGCTATCGTTTTGTCTCTTATCTTTAATCCAGACCACTGCAGGCAGGCAGGCTCTAGCTGAGTTGATTGGTTACCATAGAAATGGCAGCAGAATGATGATATAAAGCCTATTTTTTCCTCTCTGTCTTTTTTTTCTCTCCTTCCTCTGTTTGCTTGAAAAATGAGAGGAGACTGCCAGTCACCGTGTTGATGTCTTCTTGTATGTTTTTCTTTCTGTCTCTGTGTCTGCCTGTCTTTCTAATCTGTCTGTTTGCATTGCTCTGATGCCTGCCTTTCTTTCTTTATTTCTTTCTTTCAAGTGGAATTTGGACTGACTGCTAATGTTGGTCTGACTTAGAAACTTCCAATAAACTTTGATTCTTTATATTTTGATTCACCCTAGAGTTCTCAAATCCTGCCCGAACCCGGGCCCAAAATCTATGCTAATTAGTCGGGCCGGGCCGAGCCTCGGGTTCCGTGAAGAAAAAAAAAGCGGCCTAACAGTAAGGCTGACGGAAATGGCAGTGGATGTGTTGGATGAAACTCAAAGTGCAGTTTACGCAGGTATCTAGTTTGTCGCCGTCCGACCTTCCTAGCCCGTGTTATTAAAGAAAAATGGACGACAATGGCCAAAACTCAATCGAAAATCGTCCGTTTTCAAGATGTTTAGGCCATTATCTCTGGAACGGAAGGTCCAATCTGCTCAGTTCAAAGCTTGTTGGATGCCTGACTTTGAGGACATTAAGCACACAATTGCACATTTTCGGGTTGGCGAGAAATTTGGTTGGGTGCCCAGTTAGGGCCGGGCCTTCATTTTCAGGCCCGTTGAGAACTCTAATTCACCCTCATCCCCTGACCATTATACACAATGGTCAATGACAGATACCTGTGTGTGTGTGTGTGTGTGTGTGTGTGTGTGTGTGTGTGTGTGTGTGTGTGTGTGTGTGTGTGTGTGTGTGTGTGTGTGTGTGTGTGTGTGTGTGTGTGTGTGTGTGTGTGTGTGTGTGTGTGTGCCCATGCCCATGCTCTACTGTAGTTTGTTGCTGTCTCATCATATTAATTGTCTGCTGTGTCTTTGGCCTATTTGGGTCCTGGCCACACATTTGCAACCTTTCGAAACAGATATTTTAACATCCAAACAGCACAACGTCAACCTCTAGACAGTGTTACGACAATGTACAATATAAGTGTTCACTGCATGTTTGCTGCACCACTGAGAGGAATTGATTGGAACATTCTGTAGTGCTAGTGAAGGATAAATGCAGGATTGGTGACTTCTACAATGTCTACTACCACTGTACTGTATCCAAAGCTGTGGAAAGAAAGAAAGAAAGAAAGAAAGAAAGAAAGAAAGAAAGAAAGAAAGAAAGAAAGAAAGAACAAAGTGGATGAATAAAACAATGCTCTTATCTTCCACTCTACTTCACCAGTACTTGCTTTTGGCAGGGGCTGTAGTTTGTGTGTGTGTGTGTGTGTGTGTGTGTGTGTGTGTGTGTGTGTGTGTGTGTGTGTGTGTGTGTGTGTGTGTGTGTGTGTGTGTGTGTGTGTGTGTGTGTGTGTGTGCATGCGTTCGTGCGTGCTCTGCTTCGCCACTGTCACATTGCATTGATGCTGTGCTGAGTTGTGTCCTCGGGGTATGGGAGCCATGTCTAATCTCACCCTGCCATAGTCACAGAGAGAGAGACATAGAGAGAGAGAGAGAGAAGAGGGGACAGACAGACAGACATAAATTATGAACCTCCCCTCCAAGTCTTGTAACTCTAGCCCTTACGGTTTCTGAGGAAAAAAATACTTGAATTCGAGTTTTTTCATTTTCCCATTAAAGTTTATTAATGCACTAATAAATCAATATCAATTGAAGTATGTAACCAATCTCTTAGCAAAGTACAAGCAGACGAGGCCCGGTGAAGCCGGTCAATTTGACATATGGCACGAGTGTGGGAAAAATAAACTGTGGGAGAAATAGCGCGCCACAATAAAGTTTATTTAGAAAGAATGATAAAGTCGGAAGAGTACTATACAAAAAGGATAGAAAATGCCCCGGTTCAGAGCTCGAGTCATCTGGCCTGGGAACTTCCTGAAATCAAGCATTTAGAGATGGATAGAGTTTTGCATTACATATCGTTGCTGTCAGGCAGAAACCTTGGATGTCTATATTTCAACCTTTTATGTTTTTTCATAAACTAGACCATACCCGGTGAAGTGCGCAGGCAAAAGTAGTTGCAAACGTGGGGTTATTGCACGTCCTGTCTCTCTCTGTCCCCCTCTCTCCCTCCCCCTCCCCCTCTCTCTCTCTGTCCAGCCGGCAAGCATGGCCACATTCTTGACATTCTTTGACATAAAAATGCGAATAAACAGCTGAGATTTAGTGATATCGAAGAAGTGGCTCGACAGTTCCATGCACATGGTAATGGTCAATGGCTGTGCGCGATTTGAGAGCAATAGCGCCAGGCAGTGAGGAGAACCGGGCAGAAGAATTTTTGACATAAAAATGGGAATAAACAGCTGAGATTTAGTGATATCGAAAAACGGGCTTCGGAGTTCCATGCGCATGGTGATGGTGAATGGCTGTGCGCGATTTGAGAGCAATAGCTCCAGGCACCGAGGAGAACCGGGCAGAAACGTGTTTGGGCTCACAGGTTTGGCTTCAGTGGTTTGGTGTCAGACAGACACTAACTACTACAGAGGTTACTAGAATTATAGAAGGATGATTGCGCTACTTCATCATTCAAGAGTGTCGAGTAAAAGTGGTGAAAATAGCAGTTCGACAAGCTCACAACGCGGAGCGATGCGACTATTTTCACTCTTTTATCATGTTTTTAAAATAAAAAATTAAAAAGGAACGGTTTTGGACATACAAGGTACAGCTACAATCTCCAGAGGCACTTGGGCCCACAAACAAGCCAAATACCCCTCACTGACAGATCTCTAGGATTGGAACTCTACCCAGTACTGCTACCCTCTGTGTAAATACTCTTGATGTGCACTCAATACAAGTGCAATAAAGCATTTATTTATTCATACAAGTAAAATGTGGAATCTAACAGTATGTAACTACCCTCTGTGCACACTTTCAACAAGTACAATAATTCATTTTGATTTATTGATCTACCTATGTTGTCTATATCAGCCTCAGTAGTCTGCTACATTGTATATTGCATATCATACTGTAAATACTGTAGTTAATGTAAATGTTTAATACAATTGTCATTCAGTGTAATGCACCAACCTTGTGAGACAAATTCCTCTTACTCTATGTGCATACACTATCTGGTAATGAAAATAATGAAGACACATTTTTAAAGAGTGTTTATAAAAGAGTATTTATAAAGAGTGCTATAATTGCAGTGCTGAGGAAATGTTTTTGCACTGATTCAAGTAGGAACTACAAGTAGAAAATTGCAGATCATTTGTCAATTATATCTTGTAAATGACAGTGGATTTGTCACGCTATTGTGTATGCTTGCCTTCTTTCTAAACTAAAGGCTCTAAATATTTTCAGAATGTGAAAGGCCAACGCATCTGCATTTTTCTGGGAAAAGCTAAATTTGATTTGAATTTGTATGCAGGGGACACATTTTGATGCCAGGTGTAAATGTAATCTGCCTTACTGTAATGTGCCAGCCAATAACAACCAAAGGATAGCCCATAGTCCTCCATCAGTGCTAATCATGAGTAAGTGGTTTCAAGTTGGTTCCAAGTGTTTGCTACAGTAGGTCATACGGTGGTTGCTATCGTTGCCTGGCCATTACTCCATGACACTGCTACCATCCCATCCCATGGACTAACAGTTTACCACAGGCTGTATAGTGTATTTACAGTATTTGTTATTATTCCATTGATTAAATGCCTGGACTACGTGTTGGCTGAAACCTGACCACATTTACATAGTTTTTTTGTTATATTTAAATCATCCGTTGAAGTCATTCAATAAATAAAGAATTCCAGTAGAAGGAAATTGTGTGGGGAGCAGTAATAGTATAGCTGCTGCTTTTGGCTTCTCAAGTACAGTAAGTGTGTGCGTGTGTGTGTGTGTGTGTGTGTGTGTGTGTGCGTCTGTGCGTGCGTGCATGCATGAGTGTGCGTGCGTGCGTGCGTGCGTGTGTGTGTGTGTGTGTGTGCGCGCGTGTGTGCGCGTGTGTGTGTGTGTGCGTGCACGCGTGTGTTGCGGCATTAGTCAGACAGCTGAAATGCTGTAGATGCAGATTTATCAGAAAATAAAATACTCAACCTACCTTAAAATTCTTTCCACTTTATAGTCCAACAAAACTGTGAGACAAACTCAAAAAATGATGCTTCACAACTAAGCAAAGACTTCAAACAACTTAAGGAACTACAATATAGATTTATATTTTTCACTTTTATTTTGAGTTAACATCCAGTTTATTAAAGGTGAAATGAGTGAAATTGTGATAATTTGTTCGGAATGATTCTACTGTCCATCTCAAATGAGGTGAAATAGGTCTCTTGTGGTGACAGGTGAGAATTCTCAGTCTGGTCAAACTATTCAAACTTGAACTCCTTATTCACCTTCAGTAGAAGCTGTTTTTTTGTTTAAGTTGCGTTTTGTGAATAAATTCCTCCCCTTTTCAATAATCAATCCAGCTGTATTAAAAATGGCTGTGTTTATCCTGAGTGACAGGATGGATACAGCTGGATAAGATGTCAACATGTCCATACTACTTCCAGCTGCATGCAGGTTATGCATCTGTCATTTATGGTTTGCTAAATGGAGCATGTGTTTTACTTTGAAAGTGGATCTTGCTTGCACTTGTTTCACAGGGTATGTACTGTCATGTATTTCCGCTTTGACATCAAACCCAGTTGAGAGCAGGTAATGTGATCGTTTTCTTCCTCTGAGGAACACAGTGTATAGCTAATTGCATTTTAGAAAATAACAAAAATGTAACAACTGATTTCATCATCATCATCCTTATTTATTTATTTAAAACCTCGTAAAAAACATGTTGAGGGAGCTTTTTCTTTTTTTTGCCGAGGTACAATACAAGCACGCACAAAATATTATAGTTTGCTGTATCATATTAAAACAGTTAATGACAATGCAACCAAAATCAATGAAAATAAAATGAATTAAAAAGGTTAAAAAAATAAAGAAGAACAATGAATAACAGTTAAAATCAACAGAATCTGAAATCCATCCACAGAACTGTCTCAGTGGGGGGGGGGCTAGTAGCCTAGTAGTTAAGGCGCATGCATACATGTAATGCAGCCCGGCAGTGAGCCCAACGGCCTTTGCTGCGTGTCACTCCCTGTCTCTCCGTTTCCTGTCAATCTGCACTGTACTATCCAAATAAAGGCAGGAAATAGTACAATATTTCTGCCCATGAGATTCAGAGTTGTGTGCAATTCAAAATGTTTGCCTAAGGATAGCTGTAGAGGATACAATACGGCCATTTGAAAATAGTCAATCTACAAGCTCACAATGCATCGCGATGTATACGTTTTTTATACATTTCATACATTGTGAAATGGGACATTCTGCATAATGAATACTAGTTATACTTTTGTAAGTACATTTTGATACAACACTTTTGTACTTTTACTCAAGTAAATTTTGAATTCCAGACTTTTACTTGTAACATAGTATTTCTACACTGCAGTATTGATACTTTTACTTAAGTACAAAATTTGACTCCTTTTTCCATCACTGGTGTTGACTTAACCTCTACCCTAACATGAGGACATTGGTCCTCATAAATGTAGAACTGTAAGAATAAGCACACGCGCGCACGCACGCACGCACCCTTAGAGATGTGTGTAGTGCATCTGGCCATGAAAAGGCTGTCCCCTTAATGCCCCTGGCCCAGATTTAATTTTCAAATCCTTTATCGACAATGGAACTTCATTTCACAGCCCATTAGCCTGCTGCTAAATGACTGCCAAGTGTTGGCGATATTTCACAGAGCAAGAGAGGGAGCGAGAAGAAAGTGTGAGAGACCGAGAAAAAGACGGCAAAGGAGAATGAGAGACCGATACAGAAAGAGAGAGAGAGAGAGAGAGATGCAGAGAAATGTAGGCCACAGACAGAGAAGTCATAATAAATTCACTTTGTGAAATGCCTTTTTTTGCGTTGGCTTGCGGAGAAATGCCAATTCTCTGCACTTTGCACAGGGGATCAGTGGCAGCAGACGGCCTTTGTTTGTACTGTTGCAATGAAGTCAATGGTGTAATATTATATTTTCTTCACCTGATAGTGAAGAGGTAGAGGGATAACATGAAGCCAAATATGAATATATTATAGTAGGCAGTATTTTTGACAAGGCAGGGTGGCACCCCCAGAGAGGAAAGCATAGACCGTAGAGGCTTGTAAGACATGCTATTAAATAAATCTAATCACATTGATTTGATTTGGATAACGGAAGGGAGAGAGTGCTAATGAGGAGCACTTTGCCGGATGGATGAAGCACGTTAAATACCTTTAAACACACTCATGAAATGTGTATACTAGCTAGCTACTGCTACCAATAAATTATAGTGTGGTAAATAACCTGTCTCTTCTGTGTTATTTGTGGGATGTGATAGGCCTACTCTGTAGACTACTGCATTAAATCAAACCAAACTTGTTTATTGCAATTTGCAAATTGTTGCTGCTGTCAGACATGAGCTTGTAGATCTGCTATTTTTGTGGCTGTGGTACTGCCAAATTTGAATATACGATGTAGTTTCTTTTGTGTGTGAAAGTGGTTAAGTGTGTATGTGGGTATTGAACCAGTGATAAGAAGTATAAGTATAAACTAAATAATAACTACATTGGATCCATTTGAACACCTGGGCTCTTTCCACCTGAAGAAATGTTGAACAGATCTGAGAGTTGTTGTCAGAGTGTCAGTCTGCTGGTGTTTGAGTGAAGACATAGATAGAATAGAATGTACTGCCCAATAAAACCAATGTGCAGCAACTACATTTTTGGCAATCTGGGAACCCATCGCCAAATAAAAAGGAAAAACAGCACCCTCTGCTTTTTTTTACTTATAATTTTGGCTCTGGGCGGAGCTGAGCGGACGACCCGTGCTCAGGGAAACCGGGGTTTTGGTCTGCCTTCAGACTTTCACTTCCGGTGGTGCGACTATGTTTTCATTCCCACTAACAATATTTCTCCACGGAACACTAACACCATTTCTCCCAAAGAACATGGATCGTTTTGGTTATAAGCCCACTTGTTTCTATGATGAAAGAGCAATTTAAAATGTTACTAACTTTCCGTGGTTTTGTCGGCTTCGAGGACGCTATTGTTAAATGAGTTTCGGTCTGTTTCCAGTGGGGAACGAACGGCACACACGTAAATCCCGCCCACTACATTTGATGGGGTAAAGCACGGTCTGCTTCCTGATCTGATGACACGTCCACTTGTAGCCAATGTGCACGGGTTGTCAACACGGCTACCGACAGATTCAAACGCAGAGCAGAATCTGTTCTTGAGAGATTACATTTTTGGAGACAGATTTCTTTGGCTCAAACTTCAAATCAGCCTTCATGATTTTGGGGGATAAACAATAACCTCATGAACAGTGTGTGTGGCACGGTCACACATACGCTTGTCGCATCAGAAGCCCCAGCATCCCATTCATGTCCATTGTATGGGAGCGATGAGGTGGAGACAATTTTATTTTGGAGTGTTGATGTGTCAATTTCAACACGTCAGAAGCATGGAGTTCAACATTGCTTATCTTTGACCTTGTGTCAACCAATAGGAAAGAAGCTTGTGGTTGACCCCAGGCTACTCTACTTCTGACCGTATGTGTCATGTGTCCAAGTCTTTGCTCATGGCCTTTGACCGCATCAACCCCATGGTAAACTGTTTGCAAAACTACGTGAGCGAGGGGTTTCTTCTTACTTAATACGTGTTTTACATTTCCGGTACTGCCATCAAACCATGCAAGTTAGATGGGGTGATACTACATCGGAGCCCTTCCTAGTGACAAATAGGGTTAGACAGGGTGGGGTTTTATCACCTGTGCTTTTTAATCTGTATATGGACGAACTCTCTAAAATACTTAAAATGTGTAGGACTGTATGGTGGGAGAAAGGCTCCTTAATCATCTACTGTACGCGAATGACCTCGTCATCATGTTCCTGCTCTGCTGGCCTACAGCAATTGCTCAGAGTCTGCTCAGATTATGGAAAGCAGTTTGACGTCAAGTTTATGTCACGGTGCGTGTCAGATGAGAATGGTTCAAATGGTTCATTTGGTCTCTGACTGCTGCTGTAATGGATTTGTATTCTTTATCATGTTATATGAATAAGTTAGTTATAATATTCAAATGTGGCTTTAAAACATTAAAACTGGGGAAGCATCTGTGTCATTTTAGATTATAGCGTTGGCTATTAACATAATAGCAGATATTCAAGCTTGCATTTTTTGAAAAATCTTGAAAGTGTGAGAACTACTGATTTAGAAGGCATTTGTAGAATCGACCTCAGGTCTTAAATACTTGATCATTTATTTTTGTAAATACATGTGTGACAGGCTCAGTTGTACAGATGAACAGATGATAGCCAAGGTTCTTGGTTCAAAGTGCTCTTTATTTCCATGCAACATCACACTGCTTTACATGCCCAAGTTGTAACCCCTACCCTGCCGTAACCACATGGGAATACGGAGTAAAAACAACCAGATGTCATAAGAGAGGATCTATCTCTCTTTGAATGTGTGTGCAAGGATGGCTGATTTATCCCTTGTGCATCGATTAGCTTGATGCACAACAGGTGTGTCATCACACCCAGCTCTGAGACTAATTAGTTTGACTCAGGCCAGGTGTGACTGCTTAAATCAGCCACCACCCACCCTACAGCATGCAATTAAATGGATTCATGATGTCCCACCTGAACCTTTAGATGTATTTATAAGTACTTGTAAAGAACTTGCCCAAATGTTAACTACACGAACAGAAGGTGGGCTATTCTAAAGATAAACCCAAAGCGGAACATTGAATACTGTAGTACAAAATAAATCCTCTCTGATGGGTGTCACATGTGAACACAGGCCTAGGTTTCTAATGACCTAAAATAGCCTCTTTCTATAAAGTATAGCTTATTGTTGATTAAGCCTGTCATATTGATATGATTTACCTTGACGTGCTTTTATTCAGAAACAGTGATACTGTAGCTTTGTTTCTCGGCCTATACTACTGTATTAACCTACATTATATGGGTATAACTGAGTGTGTGAGCTAGCAGGGGAGGCTTTTACCTCAGAGACATGCAGCCCTTAAGGACAAACTGCAACTACGACGGTTCTTAGCAACGAGTATGTATGTGTGTGTGCGTGCACCTGTGTGTCTCTCCAAGGGCTTGCATCTTGTCGCCGCCACTCAGTGTCAAAAGAGAGGCTCTCTTTCTTTCTCTTCTTTTTCTTTTTCTTTCACCTTTATTAACAAACTCCCCTTTCTCTCCGCTCTGTCACCTCTCTCTATTTCTCTCTCTTCTCTAAAAAGCAAAGCTGTGTTGAGTCAACTACTCTCCTGCAAGAGATGGTGGGGAACAGACGAGGGAGTGGGGGGGCAAAAGAGGGGAAATGCCGAGAGACAAAGAGAGAAGGAAACCAAGTTGGGGAAAAGAGTGGGTCGGGGGCAAAAGAGGGGAAATGTCGAGAGAGAGAGAAAGAGAACCTGGGGAACATATAGGGATGACCCCGGCAGGGGGAATGGAGAGTCAGAGAGAAAGAGTACAGTGAACGCAGGCAAGAAGAACAGAGACAAAAGACAGAGGGAAGGAACTTTTTGCTTCAAAACACGTAATGCTTTCATCGTATGATGTGGCCGTTCAACAAAGTATTAATAATCCGCATGAAGGATGAAAGCACAGACAAGAGAGAGAGAGAAATGACAATAAAAAAGGGTATATTAAATGAGAAAGAGAGAGAGAATGGATTGTGGGAGACAGTGAGACAGAACTGATGCATGGATGCCAGAGAGAGAGAGAGAGAGAGAGAGAGAGAGAGAGAGAGAGAGAGAGAGAGAGAGAGAGAGAGAGAGAGAGAGAGAGAGAGAGAGAGAGAGAGAGAGAGAGAGAGAGAGAGAGAGAGAGAGAGAGAGAGAGAGAAAGAGCAGGTTGTGAACACTCATATGCTTTTTATAGCTTGGCCATATTCACCACTTAACACGTGAGAGTAAAATGGCCACTCTTGTAGTGTATCTGGTACTATTGATCCGGCCGTTAGTGGGCTACAATTTACAGACCAGCGTGACATTTATGTCTGAAGCAGACAGCAGCTGAATAGAAGCTACGACCTTGGCCCAGCTGCAGCCGGATTTATCACCTGGTTATTTGGGTTTGAAAAATATTGCAGAAAAATAGCCATATGAGTGGATTTTTAGGGGCTAATGTCAGATTGGAGCCCTTGGGCTTACATCAGAAGTAGAGTAGAATTCAAGTTTGGTAGTATAGAAATGGAATGTTTTGAACCCTTCCTAAATCCTAATCACATGACATTTGTTAAGTGCCTTGCTCAGGGACACTTCTACACATAGATTGGGTGAGCTGAGGCTTGAACCAGTCTCTACACTTGCCTTTTCCCTACAGTAGACTCTGATTGAGCTGCACCTGTGGAGAATGAAAGTGCCAAGTGGGTCGTATGTCATTCTATTATTCTTGTCTTTACCATTTAGAGCTGAACCTACTACTTCTGAACCCTAAGTTCCTTAACCACTTGAACTCAAGCATCGCTTTTCTGGGGCTAACGTTCCACAAAAAAAAGCAGATCTACAAGCTCACCACGTATTGCAATGTGACCATTTTATAGAATGATTTGTCTGTCTTTGTCCAAACCTTCACTCACTACAGCTGTAGCCTACTGTACATGCTTGCTCTGCAACTTGGGGAAAGTTTATGGATAGTGAGATATTTTACAATGCTAGAAAATGTTATTTTGTCTCTGTCAAAGGGATGTTGAGCTGAGTACAAGGAACTAAAAATGTTGCCGCCTGGATAGCGATGCCAGATGGGCTAACTAGCTAGCTGTCAATTGTAATATGACAATGCAGACAGCTGTCGTTTGTAATTAAAATGCAGCAGCATTTAGGCTTTGTTCAGACTGCAGGCGTGATCACATAAGATTTGGGTATTCAGACTACTGCATTGGTTGCTGTGGTAACGATGTAACAACATACTGTAGGTGTGAGTAATGTTGTACAATGATGTTACTCGCAGAAAGTAGCAGATCTACAGTGCGATGAATTTTTAGCTTGTAGATTTTGTAGGCTATTTTTGGCGAGTGACGCCGTCATACAACAAAATATACGGTATATAAGACTTCAGTGTCCGAGTAGTCTTGTGTAGCCAGACTTTCAGAGATCTCTGCCTACTGATAAGTCTTGTGAATTTCTCATTCTATTGTATATGGGCTAGAGGTGGGTGGTAACAAAAAACAATGAGAAGGACAGAGGTGCTCCTTCCTAATCTGGGCAGAGGCATTCATTTGGTGTGGTAAAGGCAGTAAAGGCATGTCCTAAAAACAAAAACAGTGGGCCCATACAATTAACTTAAAGGACAAGTCCGGACTAAAATAACATATAGGCGTGTTTTCCTACTTATATTGATCCCAAATAACTGGCCATGGGGTCTATTTGCAGAATTCCCCCTGTTGTCCAGTTTCCCCATCAGTCCCCAGCAGCCCTCATAGCATAGAGCGGAGCCCATAAGCATATTGCTACTTATGCTATTTGTTGCGGTCAAAGGTGTTTTTGTCATGAATCTGTTATTAGTTGTCATTACACATGCATCCATGCGTTGGTTGTCCCACAAGAGCCGCCACAGTCTCGTAAATCATGTTTTGGGGTGAGTGTTCGGCACAACTGCCAATCAAAGTGATTGTACTGGCCAATCACAGCACGTCTTTTCCTGGGACTTGGCAAAACACATAACAGCATAACATCTGTTTAGCAGGCTACAGTGGCTCACGTGGGACAACCAAGGCATGGATGCGTGTGTAATGACAACTAATAACAGATTCATGAAAAAAAAGTAGCGATATGCTCAGGGGTGCACATAACTTTTGTACTGTTTAGTACTCAGAAGAGCACCTGGAGATGTTACTTGGTGCGCACAAAATAAATGGTAAATAAAAGGTCTGGTGCCCCCCGGCGCTGTTTTGTCAACGGGGGGGGGGGGGCTGCTTGAGACAAAAAGGACGCTTCACTGGTGCGTTTCAATGTTGTAGCGCCTAAATTCCGCCGTTTTTCGCCGTTTCTTTTCTTCTCGCCGTTTGGTGCCCTCCCCAAGGTTGGTGCCCTGTGCTGCACTGCTTTTATCCGCCAGATTGGGACGTTCACAGCATATTTTCCACCATCATGGTGCGTTCATCATCGGTGACGAGTGCCTGGAGGGTCACGCGACTGACTGTGTCAGGATTCGAGGCAACA
The DNA here is from genome assembly GCF_963454915.1 of Gymnoscopelus microlampas. Taxonomy (NCBI): domain Eukaryota; kingdom Metazoa; phylum Chordata; class Actinopteri; order Myctophiformes; family Myctophidae; genus Gymnoscopelus; species Gymnoscopelus microlampas. Next base: position 30,937,054 of record NC_139942.1, on the reverse strand, counting down.
CTCACACAATCACGTGCACTGCAGCATGCGTCCCCTCCACCTCCGCCTCCTCCCCATGGGTGCATCACCGTGCATGTGTGAGTGTGGCTTCAGGAAGTAAACTCCTAGCCTCGATCTCCAGGCTTTTATTTTTTATTTTTGCTAAAAAATTAAAGCTTGGGAATTCCTGTCCCAGCTGTTGGTACGCAAAAGCGCCTCGCGTCATCTGATGTGCCGCGCATTATTTATTTTGGGTGCGCATGCGCACCTGCGCACCAGTTATGTGCACCCCTGGATATGCTTATGGGCTCCACTCTATATATGCTATGGGGGCTGCTAGGGACTGATGGGGAAACTGGACGACAGAGGCAATTCTGCAAATAGACCCCATGGCCAGTTATTTGGGATCAATATAAGTAGGAAAAAAACGCCTATATGTTATTTTAGTCCGGACTTGTCCTTTAAATGTATCCGGACAATTGGTAGGCGGAGATAGGCGGAGATATCCAATCGTCTGGCTATGCAAGACTAGTGTCCGAGTGCCCAGACTGAGACACATATTTAGATAGATATAAATTGCATTTCAAACCAGATGTGTGGTACACATCTGATTAGCATAAATCTGTTTCTATGTGTTATTTTGCTGTACAGACTTGATACATCCAATGTGATTCCATTATGGATAAGCCAAAAATCTAATTTGGGCTGCCAGTCTCAACATTTAGTCTTAGACACGAAAAGAGGGCTGTTGCAGATCTGCACAGCAATGTTTATTTAATTATCTGTCAAAAATCAATGTTATGCTAGTTTATATTGATCCACACCATCACTTTTTCATGTGAAAAACCTGTTAGAGGAATGCTCAACACTGGTCAACTCCTAACAAACTTGACTGACAAATCAATGTTTTACAGTTCACAGTGGCCATACACTGATGCTATAGCAGTTCAGTGGTTTTCAAAACGGGGTCAGGGGCCCACAGGTTCCAATTACATTTTTAACCAAATAAATTCAGTGGTCTCTGACATTAACTTTTATTTTTCTTGTTACAGCTAACCAGCTCAGTTTGTAAGCATGTAAGGAAAGTTATCAAGCCATGGAATGCTTTTCTTTATACAATAGTACAGTCTATCGATTGGTGCCAATCTTTCTGCCATTCCATCAATGTGTGGTTTCTTTTCTCTGGCTACCTGGAGCAGCTTCCTGTTTTCCTGGCTCTACTAGTAACATTTCCATCCTTTGTAACCGCCATGACTCAACCAATGATCACAAATATTAGCCTAAGGGTAGCTGACACTCTCTCACACACACACACACACACACACACACACACACACACACACACACACACACACACACACACACACACACACACACACACACACACACACACACACACACACACACACACACACACACACACACACACACACACACACACACACCACAGTTTCTCACTGCCATCAGTCTTTCTCTCTGATTCCTTCTCTGGCCCAGAGGAAAGTCATGCATATGAATATAAACCAAATAGTTTATTAGTCAAGTACTGGACATAAGTGGTCTCAAAAGAAAGTGTTACTGTAACTTCATGGACATGTTAGTGTTACACAGCCCTCCAACAGAGAAACATTTTATGAAGGTAAAGATTGTTACACTATTCTAATGGCACATGACTCCGCTATATGTCCACACCAACCCTGAGCAGACCATCCATCTAGGAGGACAATCATTTTGCAGACGTTTGTCCACATAGTTTATACGGGCTAATCAACTGGGCTTGATGAGAAACACTTCTCATTTGACATAATAACTGTATTTATTTCCTACCAATATTATTTAGCATTATCTGCTCTTGATGGTCTGTTTGAGGTACAGTAGATTTGTTGTTTGACTCTCCTTCTGCACAAGGACATCATTTGTTTCTTGCATGACGCTGAGGAAATTACTGGTATGCTGTTGTTCTGTCGAGTGCTCTTAAAAATAATGAAGTGTGAGCATTTCGCCATGCCCCACCCGCCATTCTGTTGACTGCGCTTCATGCTGCGTCGGCAATTTCCCTTTGTCTTGTTTTTGTATCAACAAATTAGGCTGCTACCACACAAATTATTGCCATTGCCTGGTCTTGAGATGAGGTTTTGTGTTGCAAATTTTTTATGAACTGTGCATTTCCAAATCAGTGGTGGATGAGTGCACAGCCATTGCTGTGTGTAATAGAAATGCTATCAGATGAAGGACTTTTCTGTAAAAAACAGATGCAAAATCTCTGCTATGTAGCATCAACACCAAATCAATATTCTAATCACAGACATTGGAGAAGAAGTGGAAAACACATTGCCTGAGAAACGTTACTGATATTTGACAGCTCGTTAAATATTTGTGAAGCTTACATTATAAGTGAATTAATGTGGTATTCCTGCGATTTTGGACAGTTCGCTCAATATTTTGGGAATATTAGAAACTACAAAATCAGTGTCCGGGTGGCACAGGAGTAAAGTATCTGCCCACCACTGTGGAGACTGAGGTTCATTTCTCCCACTGTGCCTGGCTTGGCTGGACATGCCAATGAACACAATTGTCTGTTTCATGGGTAGGAAGCTCTCAGGGGAGGGCAGTCTGTGTCGGTGCACTAGGTTCTGGGATTAAGAAAAGTTCATACATTGTTTTAAACTCCAAAAGCTACCTCTGACTGTAAACCAGAGAGCTTCCACATAATTACGCACGCACGCACGCGCGCACGCACACGCACACGCACACGCACACGCACACACACACACCATTTCTGCCCTCTCCCTCTATTCAGACAATAAAAAGGCCATTGCCTAAAATACATTGTTCAATGAGGCACTTAACTTTGAATTGGTGACAACTTAGAGGAATGTGTGGACTTAGACCACCAATAGGGACGAGCATGAATTGCTGAAGTTATCAAAGCAGGCTCCAGGGACCCCCCCCCGTAAGTTATGTCCGTCCGCCCGTTTGAGCACGGGATGTCCGTGGAAGCACGGGATGAGCACGGGATTTTAAACAGCTATAACTCCAGTTTGCAGCATGCCACCAAGTCCACATTTGGTATGTGGACTTAGACCACCAATAGGCACGAGCATGCATTGATGAAGTTATCAAAGAGGGGTCCAGGGACCCCCAGCGCCCGTATGAGCACGGGATGAGCACGGGATTTTAAACAGCTATAACTCCAGTTTGCAGCATGCCACCAAGTCCACATTTGGTATGTGGACTTAGACCACCAATAGGGACCAGCATGAATTGCTGAAGCCCCGCCCCCTCTGTCTTCCCATTGGCTGGCCTTCAAACAGCCATAACTCAAGTTCGCAGCATGCTATGGAGTACAAATTTTGTACATGGACTAAAGCCAGCAATAGGGACTAACTGTCATTACTTAAGCCCCGCCCCCTCTGTCTGCCCATTTGCTGGCCTTTAAACAGCCATCATTCCAGTTTGCAGCATGCTACCAAGTACAGATTTGGTAAGTGGACTCAGACCACCAATAGGGACGAACTGAAATGCGTTAAGGCCCGCCCCAAAGGCACCGCTTCCTTCACACAGGGTGTGATTTTCTATAAGTTGTTGTTATATACTGTAAGACATGTGAGAAGATGAACAAAATTACCTGTTATCGGCTGTCCAGTGTAATGTTGCTCTTCCTGTCCATGTACATCCATGGTATTACCTTGTTATGATAATTGCACACACCTCTTATGTGGCAATAAATTGCTTCTGAGTTCAAGTGTCCTTGAGGAAGACACTGAACTGCTGACTTCTCACTCTTTTTTTCTAAGTAGCTGTGCTTAAAGCTGCAATCCGGAGCTTAATTTAATGATTAAAAGATTATTTTAACCAATCTGTATGGAGGAGAATGTTAATACAACTTATTACACGGCTTGGTTGAATGCTCGATTCTGATTGGTCAGTCATCGGTCATTATTTCTGGATAATGACCGATGAGCTCTATAACGGACCGCTGTGTAATCAGAGACTCAGAACACCTGCTCATGTCAACCTGTGCTGCTTGGTTATATGCTTTATCCAACATGACAGCCATGTAAACAAACAAACAATGTCATTTACAACTAAACGTTGCTCTCAAGAATGTTTTTGAAAACATTTGAAGTGAGAAATAGACGATGCAATAACCGAGAAGTCATTCTATTTGATCCACTGCGCTTCCTTGTTTATCGTGGCACAACAACGGGGGAATACCAAAACGCTCGCCCCAAAACACAGTCGCCCCGGGGCAAATCCGGCGGTATTACAGGCAAATCGGCAGTAAATAGAATGGGGGGCGAGTGTGTTTTGGGGCGAGTTTTTTTCCATTTCGTCATTTGTTTTTGCGAGGCGAACTTGTCCGCCCAGCCCAATACTTATGGAATACTTTCATTGCCGTAAGCAAGGAAATACTTCGTTTTGTTGTTACTTTTGGGTAAATGTATTTATGTATTTATTAAGTAGCCGTGTAATAAAGCCCTTCAGGGCGATTAACCACCTCGGCTGCGCCTCGGTGGTTAATCGCCCTGTCGGGCTTTAAATTTCAATAATGACTACCTCCCCATGCATTATCCCTTGCATAACTAACACATTGGCAGTGGTTGAGTGGAGGTGGTCTCTATATTCTTCCATTGAGAAATTTAGACCCTGTCTGGGACACCGATTGGTTGAAAAATATATTTTGTTTATTTTGTGCAACTCATATGAAAAAGGTATTAATTTCATAGGAGAGACAAAGCACAAGACGTTTCTTAGTGTCTGGAGGGAGATGTCTTAACCTGTCCACCTGTGTACCATCATTGGGCACAATTTGTTCATGTCATAATAAACATTATTACTTCATTATTACTTCTGTTTGCAGGTACTTTCACACTATCTACCTGGGCATCCGCAGTCGTCGGAGCGGTGAGACGGAGCGCTGGCGCTACTACTGGAGGATGGTGTATGAGTTTGCTGATGTCAGCATGCTCCACCTGCTGGCTACGTTTCTGGAGAGTGCTCCACAACTGGTGCTGCAGCTCTGCATCATTATACAGACATACAAACTGCAGGCTGTACAAGGTAACATGCCCGGTCTCTCTCTCTCTCTCTCTCTCTCACACACACACACACACACACACACACACACACACACACACACACACACACACACACACACACACACACACACATTTTGGACACTATCTTACGCCTTGTGCAAAACTAATGCACACAGAGCAGCACAAGTGTCACTGCTAGTTTCCGACCACGTCATTTTCATGCCCAGTGAATTGTTGGTGCAGTGGTATCTTGAGGCAGCAGAAAGTTCCATTAACCAACAAAAACGTGATCAAAGTCTCAGCACAGTGTTTCCTGCTATTTATAGGGTTAATTATTCATAATGTAAGATGCACCTATATATGTGAGTTCACAATGCATGCACGCAAAATGCAATGCAATGCAAGCAATCAAAATATAACTGAATTCAAAGGGCATCACATTCAAGACATCACTCATGTTCAACATGGCAGATGACATTGCCAAGAGACTCATCATTGACGAATCATACCATCAGACACCTGTCAGCAGAAAACCATTTGCTTCTCCTTCAACTTGTCGAATCCAAGGGTGCTTGGGTGGCACAGTGGTGAAGTACCTGCCCACCACTGCAGAGTATATGGGTTTGACTCCAACGCGGTGCATCTGGCTTTGTCAAGCGTCTATATACAGTAATGTTCAGTGGAGGGAAGGCGGGGCAGGGAGGGTGAGCACCTGTCAGCAGGGAGTGTTAGGCTGCTCTATGGCCTCCTGGTGGGGGTTCCTCACTGGCAGGTGAGCCAGTAGGATACAACATCAGTATGTGTCCCACTGTCCCCACACACATTTCTGTGTGTGGGGAGGAATTAATTGGCATAACGACCAAAATGGGGAGAAAATTGGTAAAAAGCTAAAGAAAACAACAAAAACTAATCGACCATGCCAGCTGCAGCCCGGGCACACCTGGCTCGGAGGCAATGGGAAGTAACACTCATTGATTTAATTCATGTTATGCCCAAAACACATTACGTTACTAAGTAACGCTGAGGAAGGCCTGTGTGCTGAAATGCGTCTGTTTGTTTGGTTGACTGTTGCTGCGGATCTTCAACATTATTAAAAAAAGACTCGGATGTTTCTTCCTTTTACGTATATTCAGGAATCTGCACCCTGTTTATTCAAGACTACCCCAAGACTGTCCTCGAGTTAAATATTTTTAATTATTAATTAAGAGACTAAATACAACCCCTTTGTGCCCAGATTATGCACCGTTTAACTAGCTAAAGTGAAGTTGGACATGCCCTAAATGCACTTGAAACCATGCACTTTAGACCATGTGCTATAGATCATTTAAATAGGACCCTTCATTTGCTCTGTAAGGTTCATGACCCCATGATCCATGTTTCCAACATAGCCTATCCAACAAAATACGCTAATTTGGTCATTATGCTAATGTTTCTATACTGTACTGTAGGTCCACGGGTTTCACTTTCATAATGAATTAAACATATATGCATGTTCAATAAAGGATTAGTGATGGGAAGCTGGCAGAGGACTGTCCTTGTGCGGAGCATTTTGCAGAGTGACTCCTTGCACTGGTATCTGTGGATTAAGTGTGATGATGTATCCAATTTTACTTAGTTTTTGCTTAGCTTGCCTGCTTTCTTTTACACTGGGTGGTTTTGTTTTTTCTTTTTGCTGCTGTCATTTGTTATGAGCCAGCTACAGCGCTCTAGATAGAGAGAGCAATTAACCTATACGTTTCGGGCTCATTGTACCTTTATCTCCTCCCACTGCTCTCGATTGGCCGACCATTAAGACTAGCTGAGTACTTAAGAGCTTGCTGCATTCTGTCCCACCTTCTACGGTGCACATAGTTTTTTTTTTGCAGAGTGTGATGTATTTGTTTTACTTAGTTTTTGCTTAGCTAATTATATTGCCTGTTTGCATTTACACCGGGTTGTGTTGTTTTTTGCTTTTGCTGCTGTCTTGTTCTTAGTCAATGGCGGCGGTGCAGCAATTAATCCAAGTTTCAGGCTCATTGTTCTCTCCAAACACAGAAGATGGCAGCAGGAAAGTTGGGTTATACAATGATTTTGATGTTTATTAAAACAGACTTGTTTGTGTACCCTACTGGTCAAACCGTAGGAATATGAAACAATAAAGGAACCAAATATAAAGTGGATGTCATACAACTATGTACGAAATGCAGAGAATATCCCCAGGCTTTGGTTATGACATCCACCCCAATCCCCCTGTCTTGTCTGCTTCTGCCGGTCGAGTCCTGGAACACCAGATCAGATGACAACGTTGACAGGGGCCCTAACTGCAGCCAAACTGATAGACCTAGCGTGACACCAAGAACGGAGGAGGGAGGCGTGGACTGGAGTTGTGCACGCAAGCCTAACGAGCACTGAAAACAATGCTTGTGGATTCGGAACGTGCCCAGATGCCAAGCAATTGTCCTTTCAAGCTGATGGTCCAGGTCCATTAGATATGGACTGCACAATTCTTCATCTCAACATAAGAAGTCCATAAGAAAGAGGACATTTGACTACTTTTCAGCACACGTAAAATTGGGGTTATTTTTTTTCTCCGAAACATTGCTTGACAGCTTCATTATTAATACTGAGATAGAAATTGAAAATTTTACAGTCATTAGGAAAGATAGGATCTGTAAAGGAGGCAGTGTTTTTTGTTTGCATAAGATCAGACATATAGGATTTAATGTTACTAGACCATACCCGGTGAAGGGCGCAGACGAAAGTAGTTGCAAAGTTGGGGTTAATGCAGGTCCTGTCGCGCGGTTTCTCCCCCGCGCGCGTCCCGTCGCGGTTTCTCCCCCGCGCGCGTCCCGTCGTGGCGCCCACCCCCCCTCCCCCCGTCGCTCCCGTCGCTCCCGTCGCGCCACCCCCCGGCCCGCAGTCACCCCTCCCCACGGGCGGATATATATATATATATATATATATATATCAGCACTTTGTTCGCTGAAGCTGCGTGTGAGGTCGTCATTGTAGAGGGATGTGTCGTAGGTGGTTCTCGTCGTGTGTGTGTGTGTGTGTGTGATGTTGCTGGCTGTTGTTGGCTTTCAGGGGGTGGAGTCCTGGTAGTGATAGGAATGATTGGAATGTGATGTGTTGCCATGTCCGCCTATTGTAAGCGCTTTAGGGCCAATGTTGGTGTTATAGGGTTCGTTTGGTTTGGCCTCGTTTCCATAGACCTTGCTGCTTGTTTCTCTCGCGAAACCTGGCAACGACGCATGCGCAGTTTGATCAAGAGTCCACCCAACCAAGTCACCACCACCACCACCGTGAGGTTACTAGAATTATAGTAGGATATCTGACTTGGATCATTCTCACGTCTGGCTTGACATTTTATTGCCCAAGTCCAAACCCATTTATTTAAACCTGTTACAGACTGCCAGTGCCAGGTCATAAAAAAATCTATGAACTTCAAATTACTTTTAATACCAATGTCCTAAAGAAGTCTCCCATTTATCAGCAAAATACACTTTGGTCTCCAGTATTTAAATGTGCAAGGGTGGATAGAGATTTGTTTTAAATTGCTTTTTATCAGCTTTTGACAAGCCATTCCCCCAAAACTCATTAAAGTAGTTATGATCAAAGTTAGAACAGAACCCTGGATTTATGCAGATATTTTAAAGGCCATTAAGTCAAGAAATTACAATTTTACCAAATATAGGAAATCTAAGGGTGAGCAGTTATATATAAAATATATACTGTATATAAAAACGCAAAAATAAGGCAAATCAAATGATAAAGAAAGCAAAGGTTTCAAGTGGTTAATTAATGATCTGGGCCAGATTATACATATATTACATAACAAGAAGAAGAATGTCTCCTCTTTGGAGATCAGAGCGTTGAGGAGAGAGAGAAGAAAAATAAGTTTAATAAGTAGCCTACATCAGGGGTCCCCAACTTCTTTGCCTCAAGGAACCCTTCCAATATGTTCAATACCTTCACCAGTGCTGCCTACTGTATGTGTCTTGATGGCTCCTTAACAATAATAGTTGAGTCTGAATACAAGGTGTGAACGACTTGAGTATGCCATTGTCAGACACAGCTCAGGGTTCATTGACCTCTGAAATGAAGTCCACAGTGGACAGACAATGTGCTGATCACATAATCCATCTCCTTGGATTTGAATCAGACTGAACACTTGTATCACCTTATCCCCTATCCGCCCTCTCTTTCCTGTGTCTGTAGCATCTAATAAACTACATAGCGCTTACAGTCTCTGACAAGACAGTTGACACTGACTGGATGTAACATGTTGTGTACTGATTACGCTTACGGCATAAACCTCACTGCTGCAACTGTCTTTCTTTGAGAAGTGTGTACTTGAGTGTGCTTTCCTTGCAGAGAATCCCTGAAATATATTCTGCATTAGATGGCACCGACGCACTATGGAATGCTCACTGCCTCACTTAGGACTCTAACCCAATGTCAGGTGGTACGTGGCACCAAAATAAATGTGAAAAATCTAAAGCAAAAGCATGATGTTTATTGTCTGGGAGAAATGGATCTGGATGCTGTACACTAGGTCCATTTTACACTAGCAGGGTGCATTTTTACACTCTAAGAGTCAAACCAACTCACAATGTTGCTCTGTGATAAGAAACTCCTTGCCTGATATTCAGATTTAATTGCCATTTCATTCCCACACCATCATTCAGTCTGAAATGGCCTTCTTGTTTGATTTTCCTAAACCAGCCACCAGCCACCTCCAGCCACTCTGTAGTCAACCTTCATCACCAAGCTATTTGGATTCTCTGCAATCCAAATAGATTCTCTGAATCCAGAGTGTTTTTGATCACAATAAATAATTATATTGTATGTTGGCCCATCCCAAGTAAGGACGCAGTTTGTATCTGTGCTAGGCTCAAGTATCCCAACTATGACTGAAAGATGACACAATTAGAAAGACCTCCAAAGTGGAAGACATTTGCTAGAACTTCACTTTGAATATGACCCATTTTAGGGTAAGGATCTAAGGCTTGGGATTAATCACATAGTTTTGGAATACTGTGTATTTAATTATTAGGTGCACTACAGGTTTATTTAATGTACTACAGGTAACCACCAAACCTAATGGTTAACACATGTGATGTGACGCATTGTGCATTTAGTTTTTTTGCCCTTAACAACAACATGCCCAAAACTGACTTCATAGTGAATGCAAAATTCCGGATCAATAACATTATTTTCAACAAATCGTTAAGAGTACCAGGGTCCAGAAAATATTCTTGAATTCATCATACACCAACACGCTGACAGTTGACAGATGAGTTCTCCCTTGGTGTCACTCTTTCCCCTCTCTGTGACAACAAGTCAGCAAGAGGGAGTGATGCATATACTCTGTAAAGCCCTCAGTCGTAATTTGACTCTGAAAGTGTTCAAATGGACCCTTACGGGTCCTCTTGTACACTCAGATTTAAGTTACCACTCAGGATTTTGAAGTGTACAGCCCACAGCGGGCCTCCAAGCACTCCCATGTCCTATATTACTGCAAGATGCTGTCTGCCTCGCACGCACGTACGTACGCACGCACACACACGTGCGCATGCACACACACACAGGATTTTGAAGCAGTTCAACTCCGATACAGTATGTCTAATATGTACACAGCAAAATCCTGACTGCTAATTTAACTCTGCATAATTATGGCATCTTGGTGAAAATTTAATTAATAATAAAACCTATAAGCCTACAGGGACTTAACATGTGCTTTTTTTTTAAAGGAACGTTTGGAAAAAGTCAAAATAAGGTATAGCTAGAAGATACTATATAAACACATTCAGGACATTGGTTGGAGTTCATATTCCTAAAACTTAACTAACCATATTTCTTACCAACTGTCAACAAATGCATGGCTGGCCACATCAGCAGGAGTGCGAGTCGGCTGGGCCCTAATTACATTTGGGACCTGGGAGATGGAGTTGAAGGAGAAGATCTACCACACTGGCAATAGACCCGGCAGAACTGCCTGTTGTAGTGGCAACAGAGAGAGAGAGAGAGAGAGAGAGAGAGAAAGACAGAATTCCTTTGTGTGTGTGTGTGCCAACTCTACATCTCCTAAAGCACACCCTATTTTTAGGGATTGTCTGCTGGCACATTTACATTCTGTGTATATGAGATGTGTTTGAATGTGTGAACATACTGAGTGGGAGAAATCTTTAATAAGATGGTGAAGAAGATGCTGCATGAGCTCTGTAAATTAATGTAATTCTGAGTCGGTTTGAAAGCACTGAGCAAAATCTAATTCTTCAACTAGTTGAATGGGAAGGCAACTAAAGCCTACATCAGTGCAGACAGAGGGATAATGACTGTATTTACATTCACACAATACTTTAGTTACAGTGAACCTGCAGGTTAAAGCAACAGTTTAATTAAAAGGTCAGTATGGATCAAAAATAAAATTACTTCCAAAGTTGACTAAAGAGAGCTGTGATGCTAGTAGACCATCCAACCTTTATTTCAGACAAACTTGTGAGTATCTGGTATGAGAACCCTCCCCAAGTCAGCAGACTTGGGGAGGGTCTGCGGACTTTGAACACAATAATCTTTGTGTCTGCTGAGTTCCTTTCCGTGGTTGATTGATTGATTGGTTGAATATTTTGTTAGACAGAAATGCAAAACAGCACGAGTACAGTCAAACATTTGGTCTAAAAGGATAACACCAAAAAAGTCCTTGTGGTCTTTGGTGATTGTTTGAAAACAAGCTGAGTAATTAGACATTATGTAATGGCCACAGCCACGTGTCAATCATAATCAAAATTTGAACTGATACTTGCTTCTGGTGTGTTTCGTCTCAGGCATGACAGCGGCAGCCTCCTTGGTGTCCCTAGCGTGGGCCCTGGCGTCCTACCAGAAGGCCCTGCGTGACTCACGGGACGACAAGAAGCCCATCACCTACCTGGCCGTCATCATTCAGTTTTGCTGGCACTTCTTCACCATCGCGGCACGTGTCATCACCTTCGCCCTGTTCGCCTCCGTGTTCCAGCTCTACTTTGGCATCTTCATCGTGCTGCACTGGTGCATCATGACCTTCTGGATTGTCCACTGTGAGACGGACTTTTGCATCACCAAGTGGGAGGAGATTGTGTTCGACATGGTGGTGGGCATCATCTACATCTTTTCCTGGTTCAACGTCAAGGAAGGGAGGACAAGGTAAGGAGGATGCTGGTCTCTGCTCTGTTGCATTTTCCCATTTACTCCATTGTTTATGTATTTTCATTCTGTTCCATAATTATATATTTTTGGTCCAATAAGTGTAAAAACCTGGTTGATCATAACTGACTATTTTCCATCGATCACCACAAACTGTGAACTCCCAATCCAAATGTGGTGTTCCCCATGATGTCTTTTTATGATTTATAGTTGGTTGTGCATCGTGCCTCCCACCAAAAATAGCCGATCTACAAGTGAGCGTGTACTGTAGATCGGCGACACCGGCGCACAACTAAGTATAAAATAGGCCTTACTAGTGTATTGACGTACCAGTGATAAATAAGCCTACATGAATGTACAGTATATCTATGAATTAAACGTTTTAAACACATGAATATCACTTACTCTTAAAGTATGAAAAATCAGAAAAACTCCAACATTTGACTGATTGAATTTAGGCAATGCCGACACTGGGTTAAAAGGCACTGAATAATGCTGCAGTCTGATGAATACCATGAAAATCCACATTCAATTTTTTCAAATTCAAATTTTATTTTATTGTTTTTTCAAAAAACATTCCTTCGGGTACATGGTCTATGCTCTACTCAACTAATGTGAATATGAAATCCATTTAAACTCACTGTATCATTAAAAACCTGGTGACCTGATGGTTAGTACACTTAACACACAGGCTCACACACAGACGTGGGAGGATAATAGGATTTGCATTTAATTTCTTACATTTTACAATGGTTGATAGTACAGATTGGCAATCAAGTGCGCATTATTTGGACAGTCAACAATGAGAATCAGATTGTTTGTTCACCCAGTGTTGGAAAGTTTGTTGTGTGCCATACTTAAAAACCTTTAATGCTCAAAATAGAAGTTTTGTTGATAAAAACACAAACAAACAAACCTAAATTTAAGAGTAGAAAACATCATCAGTCCAATAACTTACTTGATACAGTATACATGTACAGGAAAATGCAGTGTGTTCATTTAACTGAGAGTGTAAGAAGTGTACCCATATGATTTTACACTAGACCCAGGTCCATCTCTACACTCTCAGAGTTAAATCAACACTCAGGATGTTAGCTAGCTAGCTACACAGATGCCTTTCAGTCTAATTTCATGTAGATAGGTAGCTAGCAAGCCATCGATTAATTTAACGTGATCCTATAATGTGCTATCTGTCTGTGGCAGGTGTCGTCTCTTCATATACTACCTGGTCATCTTGGTGGAGAATGCGGCTTTGAGTGCGTTGTGGTACGTCTACCGCTCCCCCCACAACACAGACGCCTTCGCTGTACCTGCACTCTGTGTCATCTTCAGCAGTTTCCTCACCGGCGTGGTCTTCATGCTAATGTACTATGCCTTTTTCCACCCCAACGGCCCGCGCTTCGGGCGTTCCCCCAGTGGCCAGGCCCTCGATCTGGACCCTACGGCACAGTTCTCCATGCTACCGCCAGACGGCGCCACCAACTCCCTACGCTCCAACCGCGGTGGCTCTTCCACGCTGGAGCGCGACGCAGCGAAGTACTCAGAGCGGGACGGGTGCATGCCGGTGTTCCAGGTGCGTCCCACTGCCCCTTCCACGCCCTCCTCTCGTGCGCCACGCCTCGATGAGACCGTCATCAAGATTGACCTCTGTCGTAACCGCTACCCGGCTTGGGAGCGCCACGTCCTGGACAGGAGTATACGGAAGGCGATCCTGGCCATTGACTGTTCCCCGAGTCCGCCGCGGCTGCAGTACAAAGACGATGCTCTTGTGCAGGAGAGGTTAGAGTATGAGACCACGTTGTAGTCTGATCCCCTGTACAGTGGGGGAATGGAAACACTTGCATTTGTTGGAGGGCTGTCCTCTCAACAAATGAACAGCAGCAAGGACTATGGCAATAGGTTTTAACCCTTGCTGCTTTCTGCTTCTTTCCTTCTCCTACTCATCAAAACCCCACCACTCCCCACCCACACCCTCACCACTACCACAGCAACCCCGAGTCCCATTTCTCTATTTGTCTCTCCGCATTAGTCCACACACAGGAGGCTAGTTTTGATTAACATAGGAGAGCATTAGCAAAAGGTCTGGCTGATGCGTGGCTGTGTTTCTTCTTCTTATGAAGGAGATGGCCAATCTATTGTTGTTGTCGTTTTTTACGACTGCTTGTCAGGGAAAATTACACCGTAAGAAATAAAGGCACAAAAACGGAAAGCTTCAAACGCTTACTTGAATCTGGCAAAAGTTGCATTGACAAGCATTTGCTGAGGTTGGATCTGTTGATTACAAAATGAGCACGCCTCTGTGTCACCAAAGTCTTGGAACAGCTCCACATAGACTGCCCATGTTGGCTCATTATGACATGCAATACGTGTCATCGATGCCATACCGGGTATCAAACTAAAACCTGGACCACGACCGGGTTTGCATACAGCAATTCCTTCTCCTTTGTGGTATAGTTGTTACAAATGCTGAGATATACAGTACATCTCAGAGAGAGAGAGAGAGAGAGAGAGAGAGAGAGAGACAGACAGATAACTTTTAGCTCTTATGTGTGATATAGTAGTAGCCTAGCAGCAGAACATTGGGCCATGCTGGTTTCAGACTTTCAGTAATGTGATGGATCTCACCGGTTAGAACAAGTGGAGTGGGCACTCACATCACAATCAGCATTCAAACATACTGTGTCATCATCAGCCGTGTTCTCCTAGTGCCAAAAAGGATTTGTCTGAACTTCCACTTTGGTTCAGAGTACCGGGATCCTTCCCGTTGATGGCTGGATAATTGGACAACTGGATAGTTTGCCTATGAATTATATAAAGCCACTTTCTCTTGTCTTAAACGACTCATCTCGCTGAAGAGACTTTAGACCACAGTCAACGTAGCATCTATACATAGTCATCATGTCATTTCTGGATAAATGAAATAACTTGGATTGTCTAGGAGAGAGAGAGAGAGAGAGAGAGAGAGAGAGAGAGAGAGAGAGAGAGAGAGAGAGAGAGAGAGAGAGAGAGAGAGAGAGAGAGAGAGAGAGAGAGAGAGAGAGAGAGAGAGAGAGAGAGAGAGAGAGAGAGAGAGAGAGAGAGAGAGAGAGAGAGAGAGAGAGAGAGAGAGAGAGAGAGAGAGAGAGAGAGAGAGAGAGAGAGAGAGAGAAGGGGAAGGAAGATGAAGAGACTTTGGGAGGGAGGGAGGGAGAGAGAAGGGGAAGGAAGATGAAGAGACTTTGGCTAGTCTTTCTCTAGCCTGGAAATAAATAACAAACAAAACAACAAACATACAGTGTACACAAGGCCAAGAAAAAGCTTCCTGGCAGCTCAGTTCAACTATAAACCTGTCCAGCCTCATACACCTGGCCGTACAATCATACTGGTTTATGGGGTCAAAATAGAGAGGAGTGGACAAGAGAGCAAGTAAAGAAGAATGTGTAGATCAAAGCATGAAGGGATGACAGGAACACGACGGGCGGAAAAGAACACGAGAAACCAGAGGGAGGGGGAGAGGAGAGCGTGAAATGATTGGAGGGCGGAGGATGGTGCAGAAGCAGAAAACACCATATGAGAGGTGAATGGATCACAGAGGAGAAGACAGAGAGGAGACGGATACAAAGGAGAGACGGCAAAGAAGACAGGCAGTCAACCATCTCAGCCAAATGAAACTACGTACAGTACAGTACAGTACCACCACCAGGATGTACAGTCCTCTGACACAACATACAAATGTTTTTCTTTTATTCAGAAAAAACAAAAAAACAAAAACTATAGTGTATTGAATTCAATGTCATTGTGTGTGTGTGCGCGCGTGTGTGTGTTCGTGTGTGCGTGTGTGCGTGCGTGTGTGTGTGTGTGTGTGCGTGTATGTGTGTGTGTGTGTGTGTGTGTGTGTGTGTGTGTGTGTGTGTGTGTGTGTGTGTGTGGACACCCTTAAAGGACAAGGAAGAGTGAGAGGCACACAAGGATGTGTTTGGACACTAATTAGCTGTTGTAGTTATGGATCATCTGAGTCGACATACCTTAACTTTTTATTCTTTATTTATTTTATAATCTTTTTGCCAGACACTTTGCCAGTTTGTTCAAAAGATTTTGCTAGTTTTTCCTCCCTCAGCTAGACAAAAATCAGTTTGATAGTGTTGTTTAGCATCATATTATATCAATATTTTAGTCACGTATTTCAGGACAGTAGATACTTTTAGAATAGCATTTTACTAGCTGAGACGACATGAGTTTGTTGAAGACAAGCTACGTTATTATCGCTCAGCTAGTGCTAACCGTTTTCTTAATGCTATTCTAAAATACCAATATAGTCTTGAAATACTGTTCTAGAAGACTAATAAATCTAAAATGTTACATTAGCTGAAGCACCGATATTTAAACACTGTGATGAGTAGCTGGTGAAGAAAAGACTACAAATGAGATGTTAAAGTTTTCTCATAAGGCATGATATACACGTCATGAACACAAAACCATCGGCAACATTTTTTATCCACAAATGCTAACTAGTATGGCAGCCAAATGATAGCTGATGTTATGAGAACCATTACTGTGCATCAAATAGTATGCGTGCGTGTGTGCGTGCGCGCGTGCACACACACACACACACACACACACACACACAAATAGACTAACCCGTGACATCATCATCATGTAGTTGAGCCATCAAGCGCGTGTACATTTTTGTATTCATGTGTTATTCAATTTAATTGTTTATCTTATATATATATGTCACAACTTCATCGTTTTGTTTTGATTTTAGAGTGATGACAAGTAGACGAAAGAAGCACAAAAATCCATTGGATAATCACAGCATGTGACTGGAGGTCCTATTTACACTGCTCAACCAAACCTTACCAAATCAAATCTCTCCTCTCTCCTTCTACTGTATATTGAATCACATAACCTTAAGCCTACTTTGTACTCTGTAGGCGCTTGCCGAAAATAAATGATTTTCTGAGATCAGTTCTTTTCGGCAAGCGACACCACCGTGCGATGGAGTATACATTAAGCGTTAGGCCCACTTATAAATATGGGCAAGATTAGAGGACACTGTGGACAGTGTGGAAATGGACAGTAGGATAAGTTCAGTGGAAGTTATTAAAGGGACAAAGCATGACATTTTTCTAGTTTAATTTAAGCACTACTTTTGTTAATCATTCTTTTCTTTTTTTGTATAGCCAAGCTTGTAGATTTGCTATTGTCACACTGTCTAAACTTACTCAGTAATAACTTAATTTTTTTAAAGGCATGCCTGAAGAAGGTCTTGTACCAAAACGTTGCTGCTAATTAAATAAAACTGTTAATTTATTGAGCACGTTTGGACAGTGTGCAGGTGTTTATTTTTTATTTTTTTATCCAGTGTATTCTGTGTTCCACCAATGCAAACTTCAAATCAAACGAAATCTATTTAATTTCCTGAGATCTAATATTTTCAAAAGAGTTATGAATTGCTTGCCTATAATGACGTGCTCAAAATAGGGTCACCAGGGTTAAAAGGGTTAAAATAATATGTGCCTGTCACAGTGATTGCATTTACATGCATAGTGTATTCCATAAGCTGCTCATATCCATATACATAAGTAAACAAAAGTTTCCAAATATCATCATGGGAACGGAAGTGATAATGAGATGAAGACGAGCCTTGGTTAATACTGAATTCCACGTTTCATAGGATTGCTCATAGCCACAACATTGATTTGTACAGGTTGGCGTACAGTAGATGGAAATAGTTTCTGAATAATATGAGAATATTGATGCGCATGTAAACACTCAGCATATATTCTGTTGGAAACAGACATTGAGTTGTTCCGGGTTTTGCCTTTTTTGTTTTGTTTTTATTGACTATCAAAATGTGCTGCTTCTTTTGACTCCCTGAGCCTTTGTGTCTTATAATTTAAATTATTTATAACATGGGTCATTCTTAGGAAAAACATTACGTCTGCTTTGTTTTTAGACATTAATCTGCCTTGTCGCTGCCACACTACAGTGTGTGTGCGTGTGTGCGTGTGTGCGTGTGTGTGTGTGTGTGTGTGTGTGTGTTCACATGGTCTGTGGTGTGTTTTACTCAGCATTGTTAAATATTAATGGAGGATGCCATTACTCTTTCAGGAGGTAGTGTAAAAAGAGCTTTTGGATCGGTCCCACACCCAGAATAGCAGCGCCACCGGAAAACACCATTGACCTTGTTGCTCATCAGGTATTTGTAGAAAAAGACATCCAAAACAAGTCAAGTATCTGCAACAGCTCACACTTTTGTTATAATTTTTCAGTGCACCAAATGAATGAGTATTCCATGAAAAGAAAAGAAACCCCATCAGGAGTTTTTTTTACTCTTGTTTTATTTTGACTATGTACTTGAAAAGAAATGCAGGGATTTTATTATTTTCTCCTCATTTTTGAAGGACAGGAACCCTTCCACAGAAGGCAGAATGGCAGCACTGGAAAAATTAAAAGCACAGGCATCAGGGTGAAGACGAACATGGAAGGCACAATACTGTTCATTTAGACAGCAACAGGATAAAAAGCTGTCATATTTACCAGCCATGAGAAAATCTGATCTGTCCTCACAAATTAATATATGTTGTGCCTATATGCACATCTCTGTTAAAATACAATCCACTGATTAAGCAACCAAATGGATGATCTAAATGTCAGAAGCACAAACTGAAATACAATAAGATTTGTATTAGCCATGTCCTAAGCAGCATTGGTTTTCTGATTTCGCAAACATACACATCAATATAATTGCTCTGCAATCATTTTCTGTCTAAATAAAGGGTAAATACATCACAAAAGAATCCACTTACATTTCTAGACACTTGAATTCAAGCTCAGTAAGTGATGGCTAAGGCTGTCACAATCATCAAGCTTGGTCTGCTTGGTCTGTCTAAATATTTTTCTTTTGAGGAGAGTTGGTTGTCTACTCCTGTTAGTATTGTTTGAGGCCAAGTAAAGATTGGAGGCTGAGAGATTACAGTTTTCAACCCAAGGCCAGAGATGACGGTCTAAACCACTACACTAATTCTGGGAACCACAAGCGACCAGATCAGTTCAGATAGTGATGTTTACAGGAAAAATAATTAACAAAAAAAGGGATAATTAATTCACCACAGCCACTGACATGCTTGCATTTTCAATCAAGGAGATAACGTATAATTTATAGATAGCTGAAGCACAATAGAGGTATGAAAGATTAATTATTTATTGATTTAATGTATCCTAAGTACACAATTATGTCAACAAAAGACTAGTCTCACTACCCAGATCCCTATCAGCACTTCATTAAAATGCATTAGGGCTGCCCCACTACTGGATTAACAACATACTAATTGAAGTGACAAAATCTAAAACTGCAGGTGTACAATACTACTAATAATCTGTGTAGTGCTGTTTTACTGAGTAAAACAAAAGGTGCAGAAAAAGTCTGTTTACCTAGTTGTGTATGTTTTGTCCACGGTTTATTAAAAAAGTGCTCAGTACTTACACAATCCCAACACTATGTAACAGTAACACAGTAAAATCCGGAGTCAATTGTAAACATTGACCCGTACTATCCCTGCAAACCACAGGCACTTTAAAACTGCCTGTAGCTATGAATTCTTGCTCCCCTGAAAAACAAACGTCCACCCGTGGTTAAACAGAGGTCAGGTGAAAGCCCCTCCCTCCACAGCTTCATAAATGAAACATGAGTTGAATCCTTCTCCATGTCGCTATGTAGGCGTACTGTATACGCTCACATCTGATGGATTGTATTTCATTGTTTACTTTGGAATTGTTGGGCCTCATTTGTCGGTGCGCATGTGTTTTGGTGAAGATGCTGTGTGTATGTCTGGAAGGAGAGGGTCAGATGTATGAATGTGTGTGTGCGTGCGTGCGTGCGTGCGTGCGTGCGTGCGTGTGTTAGTCTGAAGTTGAAGAATGAAGCTCTAGACGTGTGAATACAATAGTTCTCTGTGCCACATATATATGGATTTTTTGAATTACCTCACCAAACGAAACACTAAGCAGTGCTATGGAGAGTCCAGGTATTTTATATTCATGTGTGACTTTATTTAGAGATCTCAGTTTAGGTAGAATATGACATGGAAGACAAATGAGTCTGCTTAAACAAATATTGCCGGAACCTTTTGTGTGCCACAGCGGTCTAGTAGTTGACAGTCCTATAAAGTTTGAACGAGACACTGAAACACCTACCTTGTCACGCATTGTAAATGACCCAACTTCCTCGGTCCTTAGAGACCTTCGATAGAATAAATTGTTCATACAGTACAAGAACATAAAATATAGAACACTGCATTTTTGCTTTATTAGTAAATATATATATGGGAAGGAAATAACATGGGAAGGAAAAAAGGACAACATACAGCCAAGGACAGCCCACAAGCTGGACCTGAACCGTCTAAATTATACCTGTAGTAAAGGTGATTAAACTAGAGCACATCCATTTGAAATTTGGTTTGGGCTCCATAGTACACTGTAAAATCCTGAGTGTTAATTTAACTCTGAGAGTGTACAAACGTAACCAAAGACCTGCACGGGTCGTCAACCAGATGATTTGCCATTTCTGAGGATTTTACTGTATATGTTTCTGTTCTTTGTCTAAAGCCTAATCTTTGGCAGGGATTTTACTTATGAAGCTTTTGGAAAAGCGTTGGGTGTCAAAATATTTGTTAGCATAATAACCACTAGCTTATTAATAGCTCAAAGATCTTTGTTCAAGTGGCCACCATCACATGAAGGAACAGTACAGTACATAAACCTACCTCAACTTGGATCCATGGGCAGAATACCCGCCATCATTTGTGGTTGATTTGCTTTATGGGTGATGACACTGCACACTGCAAGGCAATGCTTTAGATCCCAGCCCCTTGTTTATATCTTCACGGTTTAATTAGGCAGCAGCAAAATAACATGTAACCTAGATGGTTTGGCTTGCCTTGGTCATTGCATATTGACCAATTGATGCAGACCTACTGGTTTGATTGTAGGATTTGGTCAGAGTGTGAGGAAAATAAATCTTTGCAAACAGAGAAGACCAACATCCATTCTGCCACTTTTTCACTGTATGAAGTTTCGGCTTACACATTTTTAAACCAAGCAACCGATTGGTGAAAGATGCATTTTTTAAGCATGAAGTTAGCTCCGGTAAAGCAGTGGTTCTCAACCGTAAAGAACCTCCTCTCAGGTATTATTTACAGTGTACATATTTGTTGCTGCCTAATTACAATCACAGAAACAAGGGGGCTGTAATTTAAGCACTTGATCCACAGCATGCCTATTTTGGGGCGAACCATCAGCAAAAAATAGCTGTTCTACAAGTTGGTGAGCGTGTGGCTATTTTTGTCAGTAGTCAGAAAAAAGCGGTCTAAGTACAGTTGTAACTCAGGTCCGTTTTACTAAGAATAGAGGGTTTAAGTGTTTTTTAAAGGGTTACCAGCTGTAAACGTCTCATACATGCTGATACTATAAACAGTGGTGGGTATCCTGCTCACTGTTGGAAGTGCATCACACAACAGAAAGCAGTGACAGGAAATGCACTTCAGTGAATAAAACTCCTTCACCCAGTCATGGTTTTAAGCTGCTTTATAAGTTTAATTTGCCTTAAAGAAAAAAATGCTCTATTTTTTTCATTGCTTCCTCATCATTCAGGAAATTGTTTTAATGTGCATTTGACCCACTCCTTGGTTTTCTGGATAAAGTGTATGCGTGTGTGCACGTGTGTGCACGTGTGTGTGTGTGTGTGTGTGTGTGTGTGTGTGCGTGTGTGTGCGTGTGCGAGTGCGTGTGTGTGCGTGTGTGTGTTTGCTTTTATGTAGTTGTTTTTCTTTTCTTTTCAAACTATTCAATAGCATTATATGTCATTTATAGTTGCTGTGCTTATACTAGGACACAGGTTGTAGAAATGTCCCTCCCTCTCCTTCCAGATCACCTCACCCTAAACATTGTCAGACTCGGATGGCCAGATTCACTAACATGGGTTGTGAAGGCAGATTGAACATTCTTTTTGCACTCTAGTTGCTCATAGTGCACTAGGCAACATATTGCACATTTCATTAAGACATATGCAAATGAGCGTGTAGCCCAAATGGGCTACTGAGCTCTGCACAAACAAAGTGCGATCTTAGTCATCAACTGCAAGAGCAAATTGCGTCATCAAGACTAATTCAGCAAGGCTGACGCAAATTAAACAATCATCTGCATATATGTCTACTGTATAAAAGTTGCCCACCAATTAAGCTCATACAGCTGCATAATGGATTAGCTACTTATATTATAATCTTCAGATTATCTCAGAGTTGCAACAGAGATGCTCAAGGAGGGAATATTCTCTCTTTGTTGTCTCACTTCATGTTGGTTACAATATAAAAAAATATTGGTTACTACAGTAATAATACAGTAATAGAACTATTATTGTGGTGGCTATTAAGCAGTAATAATAGCCACCATTGCTTGTGAAGTGGCCTTTGCATGCACTGTTGATTCTCATTTGCACAACATTAGTTTGAAGGAGTTGCAGTTGTGATGTTTTGGTGAATTGGGTGCAATTTCTATTTGCATGGCTCAACCTAAAGCTATGGTCTGAACGATCACTTTTATGTGTAATTTACATGTGCAACCATATCAGACACAAAGTGGATTTATTCTATTGCCTGTGCTATTTGGCATGCTCTTTTCTCACATATGTGAAAGTTAGTGAAAAGGTAAGCCAACTGGGCATTTGCTGCTCTTTAAGAAGGACAAACCCTTAGTGAATCTGGCCTCTATGGGTCTCTTGTCATGTGACATAGATTTTTGTCTTTACGTGTTGATTATGATATCAAATTTATCCAAGTACTGTAGCTATATAAAAAATAACAGCAGTGGTATACCATGAGAAATGTCCCTCTGGCCTTTCCGTACCTCCCTTGCATACTTTCTCATAGCCATAGCCTCAACCCATGAAGACCTGAGGCCGATTCTACAAAAAAAAGAAAAAAACAGTTTTCTGAACTTATGTTGCTATACAAGTGGTGCTCATGTCAAGGACCCCCAAAATTATATATATTTTGGCTTCACCCAGAAGCCCAGATTTGGGTGAAGAAACTTTGCTTTTTTTCCCAATTTCTTTTTTAAAAAGATCTACAAGCCAAAAGCTAAAATGACATAGATGCTTTCCCGGTTTTAATGGGTTAAATGGCAAAACCAAGCCGTCAGGGCCCCATGAAAACAGTTTCTTTATTCTAACACAATAAAAGGATTGTGTTTCTCGGT
Source organism: Gymnoscopelus microlampas (assembly GCF_963454915.1). Lineage (NCBI taxonomy): Eukaryota > Metazoa > Chordata > Actinopteri > Myctophiformes > Myctophidae > Gymnoscopelus > Gymnoscopelus microlampas. The sequence continues at coordinate 30,913,634 of NC_139942.1, read as the reverse complement.
AGCCCCTTGGCACTTTGATTGTCTTGGTTCCATGGACCAACAACAGCCGGTCAAAGTCCTAATTATACTTTTTTTTACTTTTTTTCTCATGGCTATACAGTGGTTCTCAATTCGTATCACTGGGCCCCAAATTAAAGTCAATTTAAGAATTAAAGGATGGTGTAATTTAGTTTTTTTCTTATTGTCAACATAACCAACGAAACGTCCAAAAGCAAGCAAGTATGGTCTGTCATGCCGAAACAAGATACAGCTCATATCCTGAAGTCATAGAATTCCATTGTTGCCCAAAAAAACTGTCGAGACAAGTCACAGAGCCATACTGTTGCCGTGAACAGTGTAATTCATCATTGTGATGAGCATGGGCATTGTACAACTTTATGAAGTGATGCGATAGCTTTTGCATCTTCCTTTCAGAATGTAAATAAGACACTGCACAAGCTTGGGGATGTTGATGGAAAATCTATTGATGTCACTTCATAAAGTTGTTCCAGGAAAGATTACAATGACTGTGTTCATCACACTGATGAATTATTCTGGCCAAAGCATCAGAATGGCTCTGGGACTTGCTTTAACAGTTTTTTTTGGACAACAATGGAGTTATATGACTTCTGCATATGAGCTATATCTTCTTTAGGCAAAACACCATATTTATAAGTAGGTACAACTATGTTTTTGGTGTTGTAATTTGTGTAGGTTTCAATAAGAAGAAAATAGAATTATCCGTTAAAGTATTTGTGTGACTCTTGTCAAAACATCTTGGGAACCACCTATGGATCTTGATCCTTTTATTGAGAAACTACCATTCTTTCCCTTTGGTTTATTTGTTAGGTAGCCAGGAGATGACACATTTGTGACAGTGTTAAAATGTCAGAGCATTTCTCCCTGTGTTAAATCCAGCCTTCAGTACAAGCACAGTAACAAAGATGAAGAGAAAATAGGCATCCAGACATTCTGTACCCCACCAGGCTTTTATAACCACATACTGTACAGGAGTCCTTTTAGATTGTCTGGTTGAGGAAAACAAGAGGATCGCAAATAAGAAATTGAAACTTCAAAGCTTATCTTATCTGTAAATAAATGTATGCAAAATGTACATGTTGAAAACGAACATTCCTCTCTTTTTGAGTTCTGACTGTGAAGGGTGTCTTTAGAGGTTTGACGCCGCCATGATGGCTGTTACTATGACGATGTATTACAGAGTAAAAAAAAATGTGTGGTGTATGTGGTGTATAAAAAAAATTAACACTAAAGACAAAAAAACGTCATTATTGGTCTTTTGAGTAAGTTGCATTGCGTGATGAAAGTCTGAAGTGCTAAAAAAAAATCATTAAATAGGAAAAGGTACATTTTATTGTAAAGAATTAAATAAATGAAGTGTAGAAAAAAAAGACAACAAACATGACATTTTTGTATATATTGGATTTTTGTAAATTTTTATTTGAATCTAAATGCAACACAAAGTACCAAAATTCATTTAATAAAGTACACTGTGGTCATTTTCCTAGTCTCCAGCTTTTTTTGTTTGTTTATTTTAGTTTTTTTGGGGAGGAGGATGCATTTAACCCTAATATACAGGTATATGATATTTAAATTTAACTAAAGTCTTGACAACCTATCCCTTTAGCTAGAATCTGTCATGAATCGTGGGTTTTTAGTCCTAGATAACATGCATCACTAGGCTTTCTGCAATACCTGGAAAGCCTGGTTTCTGAATTAATTAAGCTATTCTGAATTAACCAGTTTCATCCGGTCTAGAACCATGCCTACTAAAAATTCTGTAGTTTTTGCAGCAGTGTTATGCTGCTGCTGGTCTCCGCCAGGCCGGGTTGCCTACCTAGGGCCGGCAAACTTTGGAAGGCAGTCATAGCCACTTTGAACTTTGGGATCTGAAAAATCTAATTATCTATACATCTGGATCACATGACCCCAGAGATAATGTGTACCGGTTTGTGTGAGTTTTGAACAAAATATGTAGGAGTAGTAGCAAAAAGTGTGTTTTGAAGAAAACACAAAACGGTGGAAAATGTCCAGTGAGAATCCAAGGAATCCAGGGGTAAAACAAAAAGTATTGTAAGAGCCACGGTTTGTACAGGCCTTCGGCCTAGGGGGGACAATAAAACATACCAGATGCAGTATTCCAAGAAGTACAGAATTTTGCCAGATTCATAAGATTACATCTTGGTCCGAACAATACAGCACACAAATAGGACATAGAAGTTTTGGAGAAATTGTCAAGTGCAAATCAGCAGCAGATCTGAAACACAAATAATGTATGACACCTGGTTCAAATCTGCTGCTGATGGGAAAATTTGCAGAAACAGAAAACAGCTATGTCACCCTCTAGAAACGCAGGACTACAGTTACGCACAGAGCCGATAGATCAGTGGTTCTCAACCTGTGGGTCGGGATCCCCAGGGGTGGTCCCCAGTTCAAATATGATTACTTTGGGGGGTCACGGCCTGAAAAGGTTGAGAACCACTGCTATAGATCCCAGTCTAGTCCTAGTTGTGTTCACATTGTAAGACTCTGCAAAAACTGAGGATGGCAATGCCAGTCCATCCAACACTTTGGTCCCAAACAAGATAAAACTAAAACTACTGGCTGGATCACCAGGGGATTTTCTGTGCACCTGCATTGTCTCAGAAGTATGGTTGCCAACCTGAAATTCAAATAAGTGACACCCAGCTGGGCGTCCCTTATTTCCAAGAAAAATAAGGGATGACCGGAAAAACTCACTGTATACGAGTATGTACAGAGTTTGTATATTAATTTAACCACTTGAACCCCAGCATCCATATTCTGGCGGGAACATTATCCAAACAATCTACAAGCTCACAACACGTTGTGTTGCGTCGTGTTGTGAGCTTGTAGATCGTCTATTTTTGGCAGAGAGATTTGGTGTGGACAGAAAAAAAGAGACAACTCAGATCCAGTTGACTAAGTCTAGACTAGAGGGTTTAAGTGGCTGACAACCTGTATTATGGTATGTACTGTATATGTTCTGTTTGAACTTGTAAGATGTGTCATTGATTGATTGTCCCTTGACTCCCTTATCAGTTCAATAAGCTATTATGTCTTTTAGGACTATTCTGTATTCCAAAGGACGGTTGGCAACCCTACTCAGAAGGATGAACCCTACAGATATTGGTGACCCCATGGCTCTTCTAGCTGATTTCAAATTCCACACATATCTCTATACAAAATTGTACTTGTGCACACTTGTATTAAAAAAATGCCACTCACCCACCACCATGGCGTCTTGGCATCAAAATGTACCTAAAGTGCCAAAAGTAAAAGTACTATTACTTTTATTCAGAATGTCCCATTTCACAAGTTTTTACAAGTTTTCAAAAACATATTTTGAAAATAGCAGATCGGCTATTTTCAAATGGCTGAAATATATAATAGGGCTGAAGTGGTTACTGTGTCTTTTGTAAATAATAATTATAATCTATGGAGTAAAAGTACAATATTTACTTGATGTAGTGGAGTAGAAGTAAAAGTACTGAAAATTGGAAATACTCCGGTAAAGTAAAAATACCTCAAAACTGTACTGAAGTACAGTACTTGACTAAATGTACTTAGTTACTTTGCACCACTGGTGGGAACCCGGCAGGGGATTGTGTCCTTGCAACTAGACTTCTAGTTTGGTGGAGGCGCCTGTTCGACAGAGAGTGTTACTGGGACAGATAGTGTTCCTACACACTTCCTCTACACTCCCCTGGGGAAACTCTTCACTGTCAGGTGAAAAGAAGTGGCTGGTGACTCCATGTGTATCGGAGGAGGCATGCAGTTGGCTACCTCCGACCAACAGTGCATGGGGTTTAGTAATGAGAGGGACTTCTGTTCAATGAGAATTGGCAGAATGACCAATTGGGGAGAAGAAGAAAAAGAAGAACATTAAAAAGGCTTTTTCTCAGTAGGTGGATCAGAAAGAATCTTTAGAAAAACTTAATTTAAAAGGTATAGTTCACCCCAAAATTACTTTTTTTCTATCAATTAGTCACCCCATGGAAACTTGAATTCATGGATATTTTTTTGTTTTTGTCGCATTACAAGCCAATAATTTGATGACCGGCAGCAGTTCCGGTAGGAGACACAAAGAGCCTCCTTTGTGTCTCCTACCGGAACTGCATGCCTACCGGTCTGCTGGTCATCAAATTATTGGCTTAGGAATGCAACAAAACCAAAGAAATCCATATATGGTCATGTGCATAGTATAGTATTTAAGGTATTGTTGATAACCTGTGTAGGCTATATAGATTGCCTCGTGGCCAGTCCCTCATTCGCTGTTCGCTGTCTTTCTTTCTTTTCGAATCCCTCGCTCAAGGGATGCTAGAAGGCATTTTTGGTTTTGGGGTGCTAAAATTGTCAGCTACATTGATAGAACACCTATTGGCTGTTGAGTTGACACTGCCAATCGTCATAAACCTTTGAGCCTTGGGCCCATATAAACCATATTATGATCAAACTGTGTTATGGTCCGTTTTACATTGTTTTTGCACTCAGGGGGGCTGATAACTGGTGTCTCTGAAATCTGATCTCTTACTTTTGCTGTTTTTCCAATTCAGCTGCACAGGCTGATCAATCATTGTTCAGCTGCAGGAACATGGTTAATAGAATCAAGGTTGTAGCCGCACCACCAGAGCAAGTTGGAACTCAATTGAAGTTGGAGGTCAAATTGAAGCTATTGAGTTCACACTGTCGAGGAAAGTAGTGGAGTAAAATAATAGTGTGCACAAGAACTTGAGTTAGAATAAAACAACCTTAGGCCATGGGAAATGTATTGTTCCTGGCTGCCAACAAGGCACTGCACACACAGCCTCTCAAAAGAAAACACTGTGATAAAAAGAAAAGATGGAATCTCTTTTGGTAATTTTCCTCATCCTCTACTAAGTCCACATGTCTATTCACGGGCCTACTGTATATCAAACCAAAAATACACAACAAAGCCCAAACCAACAGCATGTGAGTTAGCAGAGCAGAAAGAGATACCCAAGAAAAATGGGGAGCGTATAGGTACAGTACATCTATGTTCCCTAACTCCAAACCCAACCCCAACCTAAGCTGAAGAGATATAGGGTTGAGGAACCATAGAGCACAGAGCACACTGTAGGGCTAATGCCAAAACATTTACTAAAACAAATTAGTAAAATGACTAAAATCATTAAAATATGGGACATTTAAGGTAAACTTGAACATTGATTGTGTTAACAGTATAGAGGGAAAAAAATACTATTTATACAGCTCTGCTTGAGTCTGTGAATTACCTCATATCGACTTTGTATGTAATCACGCCTCACAAATAATTACTTTGCCTCAGGTGTGAAGACCCCTGAAGTTTGTGAATAAACAAGTGTTGTGATGGGGGCATGCACAAACTGGGGTGGGTTTGGATTTTTTTATTGCTTCAAATACTGGCAAGTATAAGGCCAGCATTAACAGGGTACTTATTTGTTTCTCATCATTGCCAACAATGTTAATAAACCTCCTCTGATTCCGTCTCTGATCATTTATTCAGAGTTTCAAAAAGTGATGTCATTGGCATTATCTTTCCGTTTCTGTTGTGAGAGCCACAATATCAGCCCAGAAATGACCATTGGCCTTGGATAGCAAGTTAGCAATTTTGTTAACTTTAGTCAGTGCAATTCAAATGAATTAACTTTAGAATCTAGTCATTACACCATCTGTACACTACACAAACAGCCGGTTCAGTTACTTGTTCAAGGACACTTTGGTACAGCAAATGCTGTAGCTGTTGTGGAAATTAGCTGGCTAAACTCTGGGCCTTTGTCCACTTTAGATAAAGGAGGTAGTGCATGCACTGTGCAGACTGCAGGCTCACCTGGATCTAATCCTGAAGATGGTGATCAGAACATAAAATTATACAGCGAGTGGTCAGTAATCACAACAATTCATAATAAAATATATTTATTTTGAAATTACTGTCTTCAACCACAATGATATACTAGTGGACCTTAAATTCTGAAAGTGCAAACAGTATATATTACTTTACCTTTTTACAGACGTTAATAATCACATTAATTATCCCATTTTTAATTATCCCATCACTGGCAGTGATTAAAGTGTGTTAAATCATTGTGGAATCAGAATATTTACATACTGTACATGCAAATACTGTATATACACAATCACTAATGAACAAAACACAATTTCTGTAAAGCACATTTTTTGGCAATAAAAAGATAAGAGCTGCAATTAGACTTTACATAAGAAAATATTAAACTTTACATAACAAAATATTATTACACAATGTGTTATTTGTTTTTATAAAGAAAAATGCACTGGATGACTGCAAAAGCATTTGCATGGGAGAGGTACACAATTATACACTATGTGATGCACTGTACCGTGTCAGGAACTAAAAGTCAACCCTTGTTTAACCACTTAAACCCCATATGGTTGAGCGGAGTCCCTCAGGGCTCTATGCTGGTGTATTTTCCACTTTTCTGTTATTGTGGGGAAAGCTTTTGCTGAAAATAGCCCATCGACAAGCTTACAGCGCGTCGCAGCCGTATTCCTTCCACAATACGGATGCTGGGGTTTAAGTGGTTAATGATATCATAGATAACTGTGTTAGTATATAACTGGTAACTTGGTTAGAGATGACCAATCCATTTTACAATTAGTTATTTTTTCTTTCATCAAAACGTAATTATGTCCTATTTTATACTTCAGCTATTTGAAAATAGGACCTCTACAAGCTCACAATGCATCGTGACTTGTGACACGCTGAGCTTGTAGATGTGCTATTATTTTTTTTTATCATTTTGAATGATGTGACAAATCTTGACATTTTGAAACATTTTTGATAAAAATAGGGCGCCAGGTTTATAGTGGTTAACAAAAGTGACCTCAGACCACCACATAAAATCAGGCACCCTGGTGAGTGACTAACACTACAGCAGTGCTTAGTTCTCACTACATGGGTTGGGAAACAAAAAAATGGTTCACGAGTTGCTCTGGCAAGTTAAAGAAATTTACTTTTAACGGACCATAGTGTTATTATTGGATTTCTGACTTCATGTTCAATGTACAGTTACCTGGGCAAAACCCTTTGAGAACCACTGAGATTAAGCTGCACTTAGAATGTGATTTGGGCTATTCACCAAAAGTGTTCCTGTGCCAGTATAAGTGCAGCAGGCACATCATAAAACTGTCCCTGTGCCAGTTAAGTGCAGTGGGCACATCACAGGAGAAATAGCAGTGTAGCTTGAAAGGTATGTTAGACCAGTGCCTCCCAACCTCGGGTTCCGTCTCCAACGATCACAGAGTGAGGCCATGTCTGTTTTGAGGTAGTCAAAAGTAAGATTTCAATGTAGAACAAAATCATAATAACTCAGTTTACCAGACCATTTCTACAGAAGTCCTTATCTAAATTACATACAAAAATCCCTTTTATTCTATCTTATAGCTACATTATGTAACTTTCTTTTTGTGAGTAAAATGTTTTGACCAATCTGTATGGTAGAGTATGTTAATACACTATAACGAACACAACTATGGTTGTTCTATTTGGTTCTCTTCTATTGAGAAATGTAGATCCTGTGGTTTGGTTTACAAGTGGTACTGCCTGAAGGTTCAATTTCTCCCTTAAGCAAGCAGGCGTGCTCTGCACTTGCATGGGGGGGGGGGGGGGGGGGGACTGGGTTCAAAATCCCCGGTAGGACATGAAAGTTACAGAGCTTTAATATAATAAATATAACTAATAATAATAATAACGCCCAACAAGGGACACCTGCTGCTACTCAGCGGCTGCCAGCTGCTACAGTAAGTTAGGATGGGTCAAATGCAGAGGCCCTATTTCCCCACAGGGATCCATAAAGTTGAACTTATATCATAAAATATTGCAGCTTGTGACCTGTGCCAGAGAATCAGCTTTTCTCAGATGTAAGAAGAGTAAAACAATTATGTGAACCACTGTCCAAGCCACAACATGTCCGGTTTGATGGAACAATGACATATCCAAAAGGAGGGAAAAAAAGAACAGGACTAAGGTCAATTCACTTTCAGTTGACTGCTTCAAAATATTGAAAGTGAATAAATGAACTAATAATAACAATAATAATACACATGGCTTTATGTGAAATATTATTTGGTTCATATCAGGAGCTTTAAATTATCAAGCCAATTAGCCTTAGTGACATTTGTTGTTGGAGCTCACTTTCTAGTGTCTTTTTACGTGCTTATCTAGCATAGCAATAACATACCGTAGCTGCTACAGTATATTTGATATAAGAGTTCACCTGGCCTCTTGCTATCAGATTTGTTTAGGAATTATTTTCACCTTCATTTTATGTATTACATTACTTATTTGTATTTTACATTATTTTATTTCATGTTATCTTATCTTATTCTCATATAAATCCCACCTTTACATCTAGACCTCCGGTGTATTGGTGAATTGGGTAACCTTTGGAATGCGATCATCACATCCTATTTAGAAAATTTAAATGTTGTAAAACGAAATGAAAAGGAATGTTGTACATGTCTTATAGGGCTGTGAATCTTCTGCTATCTCATGATTCGATTAGATTCCGATTTGATTAAAAAGCATTTTTTTCAAATCAAAACGATTCTCGATTTTGGGGAGCAAAATGTCAAATACAACATAAAAAAAAAGAAGACTTAACTAGATTTTTGGAAATTGTGAATCGATTTCAACACCCCTAGACCCTGCAATAGATGGCAGGGAATTGTAATCAGTCGTGTCTGTTTGTTTGTTTGCAAGATGACTTGAGAGAATGGACAGGCAGATTTTAATACAACTTGGAGGGAATGATCACTACACTTTTCCGAAGAGAATATAATTAACTTTTGGGGTGTTCTTGAGGCAACTTTTTGGACAAAAGGTCAAATATCAAGGTCACAACCAAGGTCTGACCATGATCTGACTGTCAGGAACATAACATGCGCACATATAGAAACATATATAGGCAGACTTTTGTGAATTTCATGAAACCTCCTAGGATTGGTCAGTACTCAGTAGACTACCTGAAGAGATTAACCCATTAAAACCCGGAAAGCATCTGTGTCATTTTAGATTTTAGCTATATATAATATAGCAATTCTTCTCTTCTAGGGGTACCTGGCACAAAACATTTTCAGATGGGGGGGGTCTGCGGCCAAATAGATATTTTGGGGGTCCTTGGCACTAAAAAGATTGAGAACTACTGATTTAGGTCTTAATGGGTTAAGGTAAGCATTTAGGTCAAGCATGTCAAAGGTCAAGCTCACAATCAGGACATATACGTAGAACAAGAGATGTTGGTGCGGACACGGTTTGCACCCTCAAGCACATTTGTTTATCTTATATTGGGAATGGCTTGAAATCTATTTCTTCCCCATGGGCATCTATTGATGTCTATCAGCCAACAAGTCCTTCAGAAAGACTCTAGCATAGCTGCAAAGGCCACTCGGTCTGCAGTACAGCTCTGATTATAGACCTTAAATCTAATTATGTGGCTACATAAGAGTCCTTGACAGTTCAGTTTCACTCACTGTAAAAACCAGACAAACTTTGAATATCAAGGGTTGCAATTATTGTTCTGAGATAATCTATGAATGCTTAATAGACAGACCAGACCCTGAATAACGTTAGTGTGTTACCATCTCTGCAACTAGCTCCATAATGTAGTGCTTTGACCACAGACTACTGTACATACAGTATATTCTGAGTTTTCATTTTGAAATACCTCTTCTCCTTCTCATAAGTTCAAAGATATATTCTAAATATATACATAACTTGGCCAAAGATATTTTCACACATCTTTTATGCATAGAGCCTTCATAAAAGGTGTTATGTGGTCCACAAGTTGGCAACTGCAGGCCATAAATAATGCATATCCATAACTGTTTGTATATCTAGCTCAACCTTCTTGTCTTCTGTCTTAAAAACTGATTCCTGAGTCCACACTTAGTTTGGAGTTTGGTTTGGAAAGCTTGTGTAGGTATCTAGCATTTTACACACACACTGCAATTGTGCCAGTGCTGTGTTCTAGACTAGTTAAACCCTTAAACCCTGCTAACCTGACATTTAAACCAAAACACGCTGGGTACGTTCAGACAAGCCACGTGACTGGTCGGAGACCTTCTGACCGTGCTGTTCATTCCCAGAAATTATGACTAGCTGTGCTTCAATGATTTCAGTGCCAACCGGCATGGGTTGACAGTAACATTATAGAGCTTAACCCTGGGACAGTGTAAAAAGGAAGAAGTTACCCCAGCATGGCACCTGGGGTTCATAGTGAACAGTGTCGACATGGGAAGGATTATTCGTCTTTGTGTCTTGTACGGAAGCGTTCCAGCAGCGCTCGCAGGATATTCCCAGGGATCCGCTGGTGCTGGTCAATGAGGGACTGGACAGCATGCTGCACCTGGGCACGCCACACAAAGGACAGGACAGCTAAATTCAACACACTTTAACCACACGCTGGTCAACCCACCGTCAACACATGCCTTTTTTTTCCAATGAAAGAAGTTATACTTCAATTATACTCAAAATCCATAAGCTCAGAAAAAGCCCATCAAAGATCTGGGTTATCACACCTCTCACAGCAGTTATTAAGTATTTTGTGATCCTAATACTGCTCTGTGTTATATTGAGTTGAGTCTTTAAACTCCCCTCCTTGGTTTGCATGATTACATGTTTGCCTACTTGTGGCACATTCAATCATACAGTATGTGTTTATACACACACACACACACACACACACACACACACACACACACACACACACACACACACACACACACACACACACACACACACACACACACACACACACACACACACACACACACACACACGGTACTTACTTTTTCTGCCAGCTCAGCTGCATTTAGGTCGGGGTCATATGGGATGGGATCACCCAAGTAAGTGCGGAATTTTACGGGGAAGCCTCCATACACTGGAGCTATGGGAAGCCGAAATCTCTCATACACCCACCGGAAAAACCCTAGACAAGGTGGGGGTGAAGCATTGACATACATGAGATAAGAATGAAGGGAAGTATAACACAGAAAGAAGCAGAACGGGAGGGAGAAAACCACAAACAAGGATGGAGAGGAAGTGAAAAATATAGACATGATGACAGGGAAACGTTATTACACTCCTGCTGCGTTAGGAGGATTGATTTGCAAATGCCCCATTCAAAGGGTTCAATTGTTCTCGTTTAGACGCTGCCTCATTGGGATCTATTTGCGTACACTTCTTTTTTTAACTCACTGTGGCTGACATGGAGAGAAATATCCCCCTTGTAGACATGCAATGCAAGACGTTTAGATATGAATCGTTAACCATAATCAATAACACTCATAAGCATCATAATTTCGTGCTTGTCAATTTTTAGCCCCAGCAAGGATGAAAACAATATAAAATACATTTTGGGAATGTGTGGACGCTCTTGTATGTTGCCGAGCATTTCTATGATATACCAAGCTGCATCCAGCTCTTAAATTATTTGGAGTTGAATGCACCAGGATCACAAATGGAATAAACATTTCCGAGTGCAACACAATGTGTACAAAGGCATCCTGCACATGGCCTGTTGCCTCGCTCAATACAGTACATCTCTGACATGTTTACCACATCCAGCACCATGTCATACTGCAGGTATATCAGAATGTTTGGAACTGGTCTTTTAGTTATGTAAATGTGTTGTCACTTGTCAAAAACAAGGCATCTACAAGCTAAACACGTTGCGATGCGTAGATCTGTTATTTTTGGTAAGTGACACCCTTGCGCACTGGAATATAAATTAAGCTAATGTGAACAATAGCTATAAGGCCTAAGCAAAGACATCTTGACTCTTAGAACAACAATATCAGATCATATCATAAAGCAAAAAATGAACAACATAAGACAAAAGTGAAGGTCGGATAAAGGCAAACATAATAGTATAATATGTAATTCTACCACAATTCGCCCTCACCACTTGCTCCTTGTGAGTCATGCGGACATAAGTATGAAACAGACTCCCATCATGTCTGACATGTCTGCCCTCTCTCTCGTCTCGGTTGTCTGTCTATGTGTCTATCTACACTCTCCTATCTAAATAAATCATTTTTTTCAAAAACATGGTCTTAAAAGAAAGAAAAGAAACGAAACAAAAGTGCAATGCAAGTCAATACGTCAAGCTGTGTCCAGGAAGGTACTAGAGCCAGCTACTTGAAATGTCATCCTTTTCAGATGAAACAATAATAAAGGGGTAACCAGGTGGTTTAACGTACTGTATAACAAACTCACTAATGAAGTCATGGGCACTACGTTTAGCGTATTGAATTTTGTAACTCCAAAATCCAATACACTGAACGTAGGTTCCAGACTACGAGGTTGGAGGGGGGCTTATGTATTCCAATGACTCAACATACTGTAGTTTTGACTGCTTTTTCCTGTACTTACTCAGTGGTCCCAGCGACCGGAAGCCTTCCCGCACGTTCGCAGTAAACATCGGAATGATTGGCTTGAAAGAGTGACAGAAAGGCAGAGAAAGCAAATGAAATAAGAAATTACAGGGATGACAGGATTTCTGTAGAGCAAAAATCTTAAAAATATGAAAACAATAACCGAGTTTATACACAGTGCTTGAACAATCAAATAATGTAGAATAAATGTCTTATAATAATAGAATAATAGCGTTTAACAGCAGAGGATACAACAAGTAGTGTATGTCTAAAAATATATATATACAGAATGGACTAAATCAAACACAAATACACATACCACTTTTGAGTCGATGGCGACTTGTGCAAATCCTTTGCGTTTGCCCCAGAGCAGCTGGTAGGTCTCGTCGCTGAACAAAGCCTCCCTGACCCCGCCCGGAGAGATGCCCAAGAGATGGCCACTCCGTAGGGCCCGAACACACTCCTCCTGGGGTCCGTGAATCACACTAAACACCTCTAACAGCAGCTTGAAGCCTACAGCAGCAAAGGGAACACAACGAAATAGAACATAAGAGAGGAAATCAAAGCATGGGAGAAAACGTGAGAGAGAAGCAAAGGGAAGAGCCAGATAAGAGAATGAGAAGAGTTACATTATTTCTCTGCTTTCGGGGTTACATGTGTGCAAAAGCAGCCAAACATATACTACTACAACAGTACAATGCTACGATCACTAAAGACTTTTGTCGTATAGACTGCAGGTGTAAAATCACTAGATAGCTGAAATGCCTTGAATCATCTATCATCCATCATTCAACCAAAGGAAGAAGGCAGAGGAACAACAAACTGTCATATTCTTCCTTCGTACTTGCTCTCATTATCTATTTACTACACATGGCTTTGTTGAATCCTCCATTCTGATTGATCAATTAGGGTCCAGGGACCCCCAGAGATCCTTGGAGGCTGGTGTGTCCAAGGGGTCGCTAGCCAGTACAGTACCGAAGTCCTGACGTCACTGCCACTACCCCTGGGTCACAACGTTATTTTTTATTTAAGGCAAATGTTAGATTGTGTCATATACAGTAGGAACTGTGTTGCAAAAATAAACCCTCCCCCCCCCGCAGTGATTTTGTCAGGTATGTGATTCTGTGTCGTCTATGATATTGAGTTACATTTGATAAGATAAATGAGTACTTTTTCAACGTCAGTTGATGCTTCATATCCATTATGAGTAAAATCGCTGGGTTGGTTTGTTTATTTTTGGAACACAGTTCTTACATGACGCGATCTAAGATTCCCCTATGGGAATTCCAGAACAAAAAATAACACAGTGACCCAGGGGTATAGCGCCATAGAGCGGCAGTGATGTCGGACTTCGGTGCTCTATTTCTCATGTACAATTATGATTATTGAATTAAAACCAAAACAAATGGGGCTCCATGGCCTTAAGATAGTCAATTTTGGGGTCTGTGTGTGACAAGAAAAAGTTTGAAAACCCATGAAACAGAACGCTTGAATAATCTAATTAACCTTGCGACACATTGTGCAATGTTCAGCGTTAACATCAAATAATGCTTTATCTTGCAGCGAGGCTGGAGCCAGTACGCCTGGAAGCACACAGCTCCAACACGGCTGGAAAGACAGCATCTCAGCATCTTTTGTAGTTAGTTATTGGAAGCAGACAAGCGTATTAGTCATGGTTAGATAGGGTTTTGATTCAGCCCGTCTGTCATTTTATGTTTACAGTCTTATGCTCAATAAAAAATGCCGGTGTGTGCAATCTTCCCCTCCTGTTTGTGTGTGTGTGTGTGTGTGTGTGTGTGTGTGTGTGTGTGTGTGTGTGTGTGTGTGTGTGTGTGTGTGTGTGTGTGTGTGTGTGTGTGTGTGTGTGTGTGTGTGTGTGAGCTTATGGAGAGACCCTGGCTGAAACTATGACATTAAAAACACACAAACAAAGCTTTTGATTACTGGTTTTGGCATTGATTACCATGGAAACAATCACATCTTCAGAGCATTTGGGTCAGCATACAGTAGCTGAGGGCAAATGGGTCAAATAAGGGTCCTGACCTCCAACAATCAAACTTTTTGCAATCATTGTGGTATCCCGGGCTGTGCCATTGGATAAGACTTTCCCAGTATGCCTCTGGACACACACACACACACACACACACACACACACACACACACACACACACACACACACACACACACACACACACACACACACACACACACACACACACACACACACACACACACACACACACACGGTCTGCTGTTGTGTTATTGTGCTTATTGCTTGAGTTATTTGTGATTATTATGTTGATATCAGAGATCACGTTAGGCTGGTTAATACTTCCTATCCACACATTTGCCGTTCGATCCTTATAGATGTTGTCGTCCCACTTGGCGTAGTAAACAATATGCACCACGTGAATGCACGTCCTCTAGAGGCCTACTGTATGTATGCATGTGTGTGTGTGTGTGTGTGTGTGTCCATGTACCTGGGACATTGAAGACAAAGTGGTCAGCTACAGAGTGACAGGTGCGTCCTTTCTGGATGATAACATTGGCCAGGAAGTAGTAGTAGTCAATGGGGATAGCTCCATGGTAGTAAACAACCAACGCTCCACCTTCATCTGGGATCTTCTCCATCCCATGGATTTCATAGCCTGGGAGATCGCAGAAGGGTAAGATGCATGGTGTATTTTTTAACCACTTCTAAACCCTCTATTCATAAGAAAACGGACCCGAGTTACTGTACAACGGTACTTGGACCGTTTCTTTTGTCTACACCAAATCTCACTGCCCAAAACAGGCTATTTTTGCCTAATGTTTGCCCCCAGATTAGGGACACTACGTTTTAAGTGGTTAAAGTCAGTCTACTTTCAACAGTCTACTTAAAGGCAGTATGTTTTAAGTACTTACTTGCCACTCATCTTTCTATCTTGGCAACGACATGGGTCCTTGCAGGAGACGCACTCCACACACACACACACACACACACACACACACACACACACACACACACACACACACACACACACACACACACACTTACCATGCCATATGGCTCCATGTCCGTCCCACAGAATAGCCAGGGTCTTCCTGGCTCCATCCCAGAGGTTATTAGAGCGCAGAGCCTCTCTCAGCTGGTTCTTTCTCTGTCGGAGCAGATCAGGGCAACAGGAGGCCGCAATTATTCACTTCTAGATAATGACAACATGGCAATTAGAGCAACAGCTCCTCTATGTATCACAGCCTATTCACAACCACCCAGTTGGCCATGTTCCAACCTGCGCATCTTGGTAAATGCTCTCCATCATTTGGTCTCAGAATAACTGCTGCATTGTGACTGAGTGAGAACTGAAGTGTCATCAACACTGTCTTAAAAATAAATGGGAATTAATGTCCCTCGCATGGTTGAAAGAGGTAATGAAAAGGAGCATATTTTTTCCATGCCAACAATACTGACATTTTCAGAATGTTCGTTAAAGTGTATCGATAACACAACACTGGAGAAATTGATTATTGACCTGCCCAACATAGTCACAATGTGGATTTCTGTTAAATGCATAATATTTCTGGTCACATCCGCATTGCAAACATGTGTACCTGCCACACAGACAAATCCTCAGTTAATTTAGCCATTGGTAACTCGGAGTTACCCTATGTAGCTTGTAGATCTGCTATTTAACACTCACTTTTTTAATTTTATTTAGGGATTTCTTTTTTTCTGAATTTATTTTGAATATGTCTAAAAATGCGTGATTCCTTTTTAAGATTTTTGAAAATATTTCTAAATACTGTAATAATAATAAATAATAGTAGGAAATGCAAATTCTTCTGATATTTACTCGGGTCACAGGCCCATGTGTTGGGACCCATTGTGTTGGGAAACACTGCTTTCTCCTACCTGGTAGAGGTGAAGGAAGAGTATAGACAGATAGAGCAGTAAGACGATGAGGAAGGGCAGGATGAAGACGACGGCCAGAGGGGTGAAGATCCACACAAGGTACTGCAGAAAGCTCAGGTAGTCCTCCAGACATCCAATGCCTGCCCAGTCCTCCCATGAGTGAAACACACACACCTACAGTATAAGGAGTAGATGAGGGGTGAATCCAATGATTGAATAATTAGATCATTTTCTAATAATTTTATAAATAAATCAAATAATTAATTTAGTGATGCATCATTTGAGATCCTCTTGAGTAGAGCGTGACTGATGCCAATTCTGTGGATCTCATGCCGATCCCGATTTTGGAGAGTCCTAAACCACAAACAGCCTTTACACCTATAAACAAATAAAGTAAAAAGTGCAACATTTTCTAATCATTCTGATAAACTCTGATTTAAAGATTTTCTAAATGTTCACCTATAATGACATGCCCAAAACAAGGACTCCAGATTGAAAGTGGTAAAAAAACAGGACATAAAAGGTACTTACTCCACCTTATGTCTTACCTCAGCAACTTACCAGACCGGATAGATACGGTACTATGTGTAAATATGTAGATTGTTTTTATTGATCTCCCTCCCTCTGTTCCCCCCTTCCCTTTCTCTTATGGAAATAACAAAAACCATGGGGCTTCGACAAAAAAAAAGATCACCCACTGTATTACACTAGTAAACCTGTGACAATAAAGTTGATTCTGATTCACATTGGCTGCACAATTGCTGATATATATAATGGCTGGCCCTACTTTTGAGGAAGATGATGTCCGAAATGAGAACGCCCCAATGGGACATGATCCAAGATGAGTGGTCAACAATGATTTGACAAGATCTGCATTGGAGGACCAAAATAATCCATGGACAACAAAATAATCCATGGACAACAAAGTATACTAGGCAAATTAAATATAGGCTATGGAAAGATTGACAGCCACATACAGTACAGACAGGCAGCGATCAAACCCATAAAATAGCAATTTATTTCATTTACCGTCTTTTTCAAATCAGCCAGCAATCCCGGCATCAGTACAGCTCATACACACACACAAGAATTTAGGGAACAATCGTGTAATCAATTACTACTACTACTGGGTAGAGTCTCAGAGAAACCAAAAGTCCAGAAAGTCCAGAGATCAGCTCTCTGATGTGTGTGTACTCTCTCACACACACACACACACACACACACACACACACACACACACACACACACACACACACACACACACACACACACACACACACACACACACACACACACACACACACACACACACACACACACACACACACACACACACACACACACACACACACACATTGGGCAGACATTGAATGGGCAGACATTGTGAAATCCAAATATATGTCAACAGTAACTCATCCCTGGAGATTAGCTAATACCTTGAACAAATGGTACAATATGTCCATTGATATAAGAACAATACATAACACAGGATGTTGTATAAAAGCGTGTAAAAAAAGATGAACGCACTGGAAATGTGTCATGTACTGTACCAGGTTACTGTATCTACGTATATGCAAAACAAATAAATATGCACAACAGGGGCATGTGCATACATGAGAACATAAATATGTACAGTATGACCATGTCCACCCATGTGTCGTGTGTGCATGCCAACACATACGCACGCACACACACACACACACACACACACACACACACACACACACACACACACACACACACACACACACACACACACACACACACACACACACACACACACACACACACACACACGCACGCACGCACGCACGCACACACACACACACACACACACACACACACACACACATACATACCAGGAAGGAGACAGAGTCCTCTGCTCCCCACAGGCAGGATTGATTGGCACTGTGTGACATCCTGCTATGTCCACAGCTACCGCGGTCAGTCAGTCAAACCAGTCAGTCAACCAGCTAGCTGGCAGAGACGGGTAGAGAGCCAGCCAGCCAGCACTGGGTGGAGGAGGCTGAACACATCTGCTGTTCAGGCACACCTGTGTGAGTGTGAAGAGAAGGACCACAAGTCAGAGGTGGACAGTAACTAAAGTACCTTTACTTGAATAGTGCACTTAAGTAAAAAAAAACAACAACAAAAAACATTATTATACTTCAATATTGTACTTTTGACTCCACTACATGTAGAGACTCGTCCGGACCCAAACTTACTAACATATATAACCACTCTATTTCAAATAAGTAAAAAGACAATTTCTAATCTACAATTTTTTTTATGATAATGATAATAGCTTGAATTTATATAGCGCCTTTCATAAACCCATGGATGCTTTACATCAAAAACAATGAGCAACCAACAAACAAACAACCAAACAAAACAACAAACAACTATTTTCCATACGCCTGAGAGAATAAGTGTCTGTTCATGGCAAATCTCCAATGGGAGAGTGTTCCACAGGGTGGGGGCGGGGGGGGGGGGGGGCTGCCACACTGAAGGCTCTGTCTCCAAAGTTCGATTGTATGACATTCATCAACTAAAATGTAGTGTGGTGAGTGGTGAAAAAGTAAGGAAGACTCCATCAGTCCTGAAATGACTGGCATTTGATGGCGAGCCGACAGCAGATATCCAGGTCAGCTGAATATGAATGCTTGAGACCTGGGGGCGTGTCTCAAGTCCTTGCATTCCAACAGGTGTTAATAACATACTGGTGAAACTGTTTCCACTGCCAGCAGCATAGGGCCCTTGTGTGACACAATGAAGACAGGCAGAGTTGCCTTCATTCAGTGTGCAGATCGAGCAGGGAAACTGGATAATCTATGCCATTGGTTAAAAGTGGGGTACCCTGGGGTCCTTGGGGGGGGGGGGGGGGGGTATAAAAGGTCACAGCGCGGCACAAGCTTGTAGATTTTTGGAAAATCTTTCAATACCGGTATATATATTTTTTTTTAAGCGAACATTTTAACACAATCTTTGCTTCTAGGTCCCTGGCACAAAATATTTTCAGATGGGGTTCAAGCAGCCAAATACTTATTTTGGGGGTCCCGACATGAAAACGTATGAGAACCATCGTTTGAGATCTACGCAATCATGGCCCCCTGAGGAGCCCCCTCAAGGACACCTGAGGGCCCCCGGACCCCATTTTGAGAACCACTGCTGTAGAATACCAACTCTGGCTACAATTAAAGCTTTGATAAACTTATGACACTGTCAGGAATGTATTCATTCTGTAAATAAAACAATAGTTTGTATTTAGGCATTACTGTCGGCCATTTCAATATTTAGTATCAGGACTAATAAATAACAGTTCTGTGACATAATAATACATAAATAATATGCCTATACAAGGCTGTATACATGTTGCTAACGTAGCCACAGACATGTTTGTGTTCTACACAGACGTCGTCTTCTTCAGATTACTGACATCTATACAGACTAAAGCATTAACAACCATTTAGATGCTTTAAAATATGTGTATGGAACATGTCTAAATAATAAACAGTCATCTGACAGCAAGCCAATAAATAACCTCAAGTTCGTCGCCTTTACACCAGATATGAAGATGAAAACATCGCTTCACTCCAAGATCTTTTGGAGATGGTTACTAATTAAGGTCTCGGGTTATGTACCAATATATCACACAACTATATAACAAACACACACACATAAATAATAGACATTTTGCACCTACATCTTGTTGTTGATCAATGATGTGTCACTTGATTCTCCTGAGTGAAGGAAGGCGACGTACCCGGACGTACCCCGTTCCATCCGGAAGGTTTTGGATGCAACACAACCAGTACTGCCATGTCGGCTTTTTATAAGCGACTTTGCATTTGTGTTGATGGAATGTTTCAAAAGATATTCCACATTTTATTTGAAGAGTTTTTGAAAATAGAAGATCTACAAGCTCACAACGCGCCCATGTGGCCTAATTTCCTCTTTTGGGCTTGCTTTCCTAGACCTCGTTGCTTGTTTCTCTGTCAAGATCTGGCAACACTACCAGGAAGTGACCCCCGTATCCCATAAGCCAAGAGGATGGAGGGAGGAAATCGGTTTATTTGTAAACAATATTGTCTTTCTTTTGGAGATACTAGCTATTAATTCCACTCTAGTTTCAAATAACATATCTGTGAGTTAAAGCTACCCACTCGTGCTTTAAAATAGATACGACTTTCCTTCTTTCAAGCTGGCTAAAAGTGACATTCTACAGTAGCTGCCTACAGTGTGTTTGTCCCTCTGGTATATGGGATCTAAGTGACTACGTTTTATCATCGTGGAAACGTGTTTCAGACTTTTTTATTTTATTTTACAGTTTGTGTGACTGGAGGGAGAAGCATAATATTTATTTTGTTTCTCTGGAGGAAGAAGCATGATGCTTATTTTCTAGAGAGAAGGCATTGTAAGTAACTGTTCACTGTGAGTCGTGTCAGTCTACTGAAAGACACTCAAATGAAGTGAATGAGATCAGATGAGCAACATGATGATCGACTATAGGAGTAAATGGGACGTGGTGGCTGATATCATCTTCAGCCAGAGGAACCTGTCTGGTGCTGATGGGACTGTGGACAGTGTCCACTGTCTCTGTTCCAGGGCCTTTGTGCAGTAAGTGATGCTGCTGATTAAACATTGCTTTCTTTAACTCCAGTGATGGAAGAAGTACTCACATGTTGTACTTAAAAGTATAAGTAAAAGTATCAATACTGCAATGGAGAAATACTCTCTTACAAGTTAAATTACTGTATTCAAAATGCACATGAGTAAAAGTACAAAAGTATTGGCATCCAGTACTTAGTTGTTCAAAATGTATACAAATCCTTTGAAAATAGCAGATCTACAAGCTTGTAGATCTGCTATTTTAAAATGGCCGAAATACATATAGGTTTGAAGTGGTTAACGCATGTTTTGTGATGATAATAATAATCTGAATCTGCAAAGTAACTAGTAACAAAAGCTGTCAAATAATTGTTGTGGAGTAAAAAGTACAATATTTGCCTCTGAGATGTAGTGGAGTAGAAGTAAAAGTATTGAACAATGGAAATACTGAAGAAAGTAAAAATACCTCAAAATTGTACTTAAGTACAGTACTTGAGTAAATGTACTTAGTTACTTTACAGTACACTGGGTGAAAAGCAATGATTTTGGGAGGGTATCCCTCAGGCATACCCCTGATACTTAAGGGAGTATGTGTGTGTATGCTGCCCTCATTCATTAATGTACCACCTCCCACATACCTCCCACATATTCAGGTGTATGTACCATTTCTGAGACCTTCATTTGCATTTACCCCCTGTGGTGTCTGGCCAGCAAGGACCTCACACACCCACCCCTCCCACCCCAACCACTTCTGAGCATGTGCAGAAAACTACATTTGATTGGAAGCTGTGGCTTATAACCCCACCCACCCACCCCACATTCTGCATGCTAATTCTTGTATAAACCCCCTAGTTTATACCCCCCCCTCCCCCCCTCAGTGGGAAGGGTGGTTTATAGTCCCCCCCCACTACCTGCACTAATTTATATATATATATATATATATATATATATATATATATATATATATATATATAAAACAATATAGAAAAACACATAGGCAGAACTCATGTAATAATGTTTATTGATCAAGAAAAATAAATTTATACAAAACAATGGAACAGGAGCACACAGATAAGGTAAACTGTTTCAAAGAAAAGTATTTTGTTCCAGGGACCCCAGAAGCAAAGATTTGAGTTAAAAATGTTCACTCTAAAAATATATATATTCAAATATTCTGAATCAGAATCAGGTTTATTGTCACATCACAGGTTTAATTAAAAAAAGTGGGTGAAATGTGTGTCTATATACTCACACTAGCACCTGAGATAAGATATGTGCATGAACATAGCAGCAATGTATACTGTGCATGATATACTTATGGACGTTAGTTAAGGTGCTTGGGAAAAAAAAGTCAAAAGTCAGTGCGTTATACACAGGATTACGGTGCAAAATGTCAGTGTGTGTCGACCGCATAATCCACATAGACTGACATATAGTCAGCAAGTAGTGCCATGAGGAAGAGCAAAGAAAAATAGCGGGAAAGGGAAAACAAAGTCACTTGTAGGCTACTCATGTAATCCACGGTGGGTGGGTCCAAGGAAGAGCTAAATCCAAGTCATGTGTCCCTGGTATAATCCACAGGAAGAAATACAGAAAATAAAGAAATATATTTTGTTCCAGGGACCCAGAAGCAAAGAGTTGAGTTAAAATGTTCGCACTAAAAACATAGTCCTCAAGCTCTTTGTCGTCAAGCATTGGGTCCTGGAAAACACAGCGTTTGGTACAAGGTCCTGGAGATGATCTTGTGAACTTCTTCCTGCTGGAGGGTTGAAGATCCAAAATGGCAGTCCTTGAAGCCTTGAAGAAAAACAGAAGAAGAAAAAAAGAATTACAATTAAACCACAAAACCACTGAAACCGGAACACAACAATGTTAATACAATTACCACACTCTACCACACTACTGTGTGTGTGTGTGTGTGTGTGTGTGTGTGTGTGTGTGTGTGTGTGTGTGTGTGTGTGTGTGTGTGTGTGTGTGTGTGTGTGTGTGTGTGTGTGTGTGTGTGTGTGTGTGTGTGTGTGTGTGTGTGTGTGTATTGCCTGCTGACTGTCTGCTGAATCTTCTGCTGAAAACCAAGCCATTGTCCTTTGACTGTTGACATGCAAATTGCAATTTATTCTGGAGATTACCTGTTAAAACTCAGAAAGGTCCTCACACATGTACCGCTGGATGCCAACAACTGTAAAATATATAACAGCAATTACAACTCAGAAAACTTCAACTGAAACAGGAGTGCACAAAAAAAAAAGTTAAATGAAGAGTGTGGGTGTGTAGTACCTTATAAAACTTCATCGTCAACAGTGGGGAAATCAATGGAATTCTCCCTGCAAATATCATTTTAGGGGTTAGTGGGATGAAGCAATGCTTTGCCATTGTATTCAATATAGCCACAGTAAAGACAAACTACAAAGCAATCCAACTTTAGTTACTAAAATGTATAAAGTCTGTGTATTTTACTATACTGCATTATGCTGACAAATTAAATCATGGCATATGAATTGACTAGCTACTTGACTAGGCCACATGTTTTAAAACAATCTGAACTCATACAGGTAAAGGAACACTAGCCTACAACTGATCAAACAGACTGTAGAGAACTGATCAAAGTAAATACAATAAACAGTATAACCTACTAATGATTTACAATTAGATAAAATAGCAGCTTACCATTTACAAAGCTAGTCCGAAAACACCAACAGGCCAGCAGTACATGGTTGAGAAGAATGAATTCACCCAACAGCCCAAACAGTTCGAATGTTTGAAAGTTCTGTTTGGACACATCTGATTGGATAGACACAAAGGTTCCCCTCCCCACCATTTGAATGTGCATGTTAAATGTTGGCAGTCAGAGAGAGAGAGAGAGAGAGAGAGATTGGAAATAAACTATTTACTTAGTTTAGTTAGTTTTAACAAGTTAAACGTTACTATGTAGAGGTACTAATGCTTTGCACTAAACAACAAGCACAAAAGAAGAACTGACATGTTATACTTAAGTAAAAGTATCAATAGTGTAATGTAGAAATGCTCTTACTTGTTACAAGAAAAGTCCATTACATTTTGTTCTTTTGAGCACTACTGGGCCTAGACTAGAAAACAAACTAAATAGTTTATTAACCACATGACTGGTGGTAACCTGTATTTTTGGCAGTGATGGCAGAAGTACTCAGATATTTTACTTAAATAAAAGTAGCAATACCACAATATAGAAATACAGACATAATATAAAAATAATAAAACAAGTAAAAGGCATGTGTTCAAAATGTTACTTGAGTAAAAGTAAAAAAAAAGTATTGGCATCAAAATATACTTAAAGTACCAAAAGTGAAAGTATTAAAATGTTTGAAAATGGCAGATCTACAAGCTTGTAGATTGGCTATTTTCAAATAGCCTATGTATAAAGTAGGGCTAAAGTGGTTAATATGGTGATAGAGGTGGAGCTCCTATTGTCTGAGAGACCTGAGACAATAGGGCCACTGAACCCATCAACACCTTTCATGCAAATGTTGTGCCTGCATGTAAATCTCTACCCCCCAAAATACACACGAAAACACACATAAAGTAAGCCTTGTTTGTGATATAATTTTAACCATTTAATGACCCTTAAACGTACTTGGTAAAAGTACAAAAGTATTGGTATCAAAATGTGTTTAAGTACTAAAATGTTTGAAAATAGCCGATCTACAAGCTCACAACGCGGCGCGTTGTGAGCTTGTAGATCGGCTATTTTCAAATAGCCTAGGTATAAAATAAGGCTAAAGTGGTTAATGTATGTTTTATAATGTAATCATTTATATCTGCAAAGTAACTAGTAGCTAAAGTTTTCAAATAATTGTAGTGGAGTAAAAGTACAATATTTGCCCCAAGACTGCACTCTGATGTGTGTGTGTGTGTGTGTGTGTGTGTGTGTGTGTGTGTGTGTGTGTGTGTGTGTGTGTGTGTGTGTGTGTGTGTGTGTGTGTGTGTGTGTGTGTGTGTGTGTGTCATGCTTTATTCGTATGTCCTTTCTGTAAACTAACACTGCTCACCTATGCAAGACCTAAGAACACATTTTTTTTAAAAATATTTGTATTAGCTTTTCCTTGAATGTCACAATGCAACTTTGGTTCTCTCTCTCTCTCTCTCTCTCTCTCTCTCTCTCTCTCTCTCTCTCTCTCTCTCTCTCTCTCTCTCTCTCTCTCTCTGAGCCCCCCCCACTCTGAACCCCACACCTCCCATTGTTTGAACACACCTCTAATTTACATATGTAAGGGAGATTCCCTAGCAGAGAAAGGTAAACAGTCCTCTCCCGCATTCATTGAAATACTCCCACCAATCATTTATGTTTGGTGGGTGTATGCCTTGCCCACGTATCCAGGTATATCACCTTTTTCACCCAGTGGTACACCACTGTTTAGTTCTCTCTGACAGTGTACAAATGGAACCAAATGGACCTCTTTATAATGGTACATTTGGTTCAATTTGTACACTTAAGAGTTACAGGTTCTCAAAGTGGGGTCCCGGGACCCCCAGGGGTCCTTGAGGGGGTTCCAGGGGGTCTCCACTGCCCCAGCCAAATGAGAGTTAGTTAGGAACCAAATGGACCCTTATGGGTCTGTAACTCTGAGTTTGTACAAATTAGTTTCCATTTGTACGCTCTCAGAGTTAAATTAACACTAATTTTATAGTGTAGATTGGGCTCTCGGAGATGAAAGAAATTCCATGAAATTGGGGTCTGTGGTCTAATGCATATTAAATTGGGGTTCCTTGAAATTAAAAAGTTTGAGAATCACTGCTATAGCCGTAAAATCTTCTCTTGTGGGGGTCCCTTGCATATCCTTTCAAATGGAGGTCCGCCGGCTAATATATGTCAATTTGGGGGTCCTTGACATGAAAAAGTTTGAGAACCACTGCTATACAGTATTGGTCAATCTATGTGAATTGATAGAAATAAAGAATGAAAACAATATTAGTTTGATTATGGCTGATTGTCTGAATCTGTGAATATTGTCTCTGTAGGTATAGGCTAAGTCAGGAGATGTTTTACATAGACATAAATGAGAATGCTGTGAAGGATTCTCTGCTTAATTCCTGGGGTGAAATGTTAGATGAGATTATGGGTGGGTGGATGATATAATCAGTGGTACTCCTAACCTGACTCTGTCCCTGTTTCTCTCTCTTTAGGGACCGAGAGTTATATCGGTCTGATAATCGATACCTTGTCTCTGAGCTGCCAGAAACCGGGCCCCAAGGTTTGTTACAATACCAGCATAGGGCTGGACTGTTATCCAGATATTTGTGGAAATAATTATAATATTACGTAATCCATCTAATTATGACATTGTACTGGTTGTACATTGTTAAGACAAATTGTAAGACATTGTAAGTAATTGTAAGACATTGTACTGGTAGATAATAGATATCAATTGGCTAAAAATGCTTTAACAAGTCTCTTAACTCTATATTCAAGTCGCACTGTTTCAGTTGGAAGTGAGATTCACCATTCTAGTGAATGAGGCAGCCTAGAGGGCGGGCCAAAGAGTACACCTTCCGTATGTCACTGATCACATGGCCCCAACAATCAATTCTCCAGTTCTAGGCAACATAGAAGGGGGGGGGGCTTTTTTCTTATTTCCACACAACAGCTCTAAGGTATATTAAGACATGGTTCAATGTTGAAAATGAGTGGTATTCCCCTTTAACCGCCTCCAACTTATCCAAAGTACTGCCCCTAGGGTTCTTACAAGAAACAAAACATATGACCACATTTACCCTGTTCTTGCCTCACTGCACTGGCTACCTGTGGCATTCAAAAGTGATTTTAACATTTTATTGTTTGCACCTGCTTACATTTCTTACCTTCTGACCCCTCACAACTCTCCCTGTATGCTCCCTGTAATCATAGACTCTCTCAGTCCCCAGGACTTGTAACTGAAGGAAATAGGGCATTTCCCATAAGGGCTCTACACTTGTGGAATAAACTTACACTGGAAATTAGACAGGCTTCAATGAGTTTCAGCATCTTCTGTTTATAGATGATGATCTTGATGACTTAGAAGAAGATGAGGAAGAGGAGAAAGAAGAAGAAGAAGAAGAAGAAGAGGTGGAGGTCTTAGATGAAGAGGCCCAGCTGATGGTCAGCATGGGACTGCCAGTTGCCTTCGGCAGTTTATCTGACCGGAAGAAAGCTGTGAGTAGCCATTCTAACTGAGACTACTGTACTATAAATTGATGGAGAGATTAGATTAGATTGATAGTTCAGTAGTTCTTGATCTCAACCGCAGGTGTCCTCTAACATAATAAATACTCCTTATAGTGTCCTTTATAATAAATACTTACCAAAAATATGATATGTTATAAACCCCCCCCCCCCCCCCCGGACGATTACTTTCATAACAGTGCTATGCGAAATGTGTTCACATTAAAGTTGTTTCACTGTTTCGGCATAGCTTCTACATGGAATAATGGATAAATAGTCTTTATTATTGAGCTAAAATAAGTACTAAATTAGTCATAAACCGTTTTTAATTTTCACCTGACAGAGGATGAGATCAAATAAGAAGACAGCCAATCACTGGGCAGCATCACCAGAAGAGGATGAGTCCGCTGAAGGTAATGAAACAAAGATTTTGTCAGTAGCTGCTAGTGTATTTGGTCCTCAGGTCTTTAGTCATTATATCGGTGGTCAAGAATCTTTTGACACAGTGTCAGCTTTCACTGTATTGTCGAAAAAGGAAAATACATAACAATACATGTTCCCTAGGTTTATACATTTAACATTCAGCAATCAATGACATGTTGTTTATTCATACAGTGGTGTGAAGATGTTGCCCCAATAGTGTTGAGGTGGTTGGACAGTATATACAGTCTACACACACACACACACACACACACACACACACACACACACACACACACACACACACACACACACACACACACACACACACACACACACACACACACACACACACACACACTGTATATGAACATTCATAGGATGCCATTTTGACCGTTTCCCTATAATCATGTTCCTAGCTGAAACCCACACTGAAGTGACTGATCCAGTGGAAGAAAGAACTGGAGAACATGGAGAGAATGTGGGTGGTCAGGATGCCGGCTGGGAAACCTATTGGAGTGAGTAAGAGAACTTGGGGCATGCTGGTAAATGACCGGATAGTGTGTTGACCACAAATGCAATGTCCCCACTCCGATTCCAGCTGAAGACTTGTGTCTCTCCAACTCTCTCCCCCCCTTTCTTCAATTTCCTGTCTTTACTACACACAGGGGTGTCAAACTCATTTTAGATCACAGGCCTGATTGGGCAAAATGCGACTTCATGCAGGCAGGATCAGTTGGTCCAGGCCTGGGAGCATGTGCACACGCACATGCTCCAACAGCTTTCATTTTATTTGTTTTTTTCAAACTGCTCTCATGTGTCTCTGCTATAACTATAAAGTGTTTCAATTTACAAATTGGCGCCGTCGGGCAGGAACCGTGTATGCCCAAAGCTGTTACTTTTCAGGAAATGGGGAAAAAATAACCTGTGTTCCAATTAATCCAATTTATATTATTTAGTCACAAGCTCTTGGAAAAATGGACATTGGTGCAATATTTATAAAACCCACAGACACACTTAAACACTTTCACTTTAAAAAAAAAAATAGCCAAAGAATGTGGTTTCTTATGAGTGCCTAGCAAGCATTACTTCTATGATCTGTATTAACTTAGTCATAGGCTACTAGAATGTTGTGATGATTGATAAAAAAACAGCACTGTTATTTTGGCTAAGATTGTTTTGGTAGTCCCACCCGTTCCATTAATAAACCATTTGAAATGGAACATTAGCAGACGCAAAATGCGGAACTAATGAAACAATGTAGGCTACACAACAGCACCTAATTTTTATTGGCCAGACCTGCTTCCAGCAATCAAACCCAGACAATGAATACAATTAGCCTCTAATTAGGGCCAGAGCACCAACTTATTATCTACAAGCTCATTACCTGAGACCCAAGAGAGGATGGGTGTAGAAGGGAAGGCCTGAATAAATATTTCACTGGTATTTTCAGTGATATACCATATTGTGATTACCTCTGGTTGGACATTTGCATGCTCGGAGATAGTACTTTCAAAGAAACAGATCAGAGAGTACAACATCAGTCACCACAACCTTTGGAGATTATTAAGGGCCGATTCTATTTAAGTTTGTTGGCTATCCCTTGGCCTTACGACAAGGGATAGCCTAAAAATGTTTACATTTTTGTTAACTAAAATTTGCGTTATAGCCTGCGAAACATTTATTGGCAAGGCGCCAGACAGGTGGCTTGTGTAAACAAACTGGCGTGTGATTCCAAATGCAAAAAAATAAAGATATCTGATAGTAGGGGGAATAATTTGAAAAATCATACAGGCATGACATTTGGCACACATGTAAACTGTAAACATAGCAACATCATTTGGTGCAAATGTGTGTGCATGTCTGTGTGTAGGGGACACAGGGAAACTGTCAGAACCTTCCCTAAAACATCCAGGACAACGCTCCATACGTCCCAGACTTCCAAACTGTGGAACAAACTCCCCTTTGCAGTTAGAACCACAGACTCACTCTGAATTTTCCGCCGTAATCTGAAGACACCTCAGACTCCACTTTAGCCTGTAGCGCTTGACCTTCCTTTGACGACCATGCAGTCTTATCAAAGGTTAAAGTGTAATTTCCTATAGTTTGTATAGTTTCAATGTACAGATCATTTATTTTTTGATATTGCACTGTTTAGACTGATGCTAGATTCTTGGTTGACCTATGATCCTATTACTGAGGCACTACACTGTCTCTATGCATTTGATGTACGTGTTTACCTTGTTTATTGTAAATCACTCTGGATTTAGACTAGAGCATCTGCTAAATACCTAAATTGTAAATTGTAGGTCTGTTTTGCACACCATACAGTATGGTACTGCACAGGCTTATGAAACAGCTTTTTTTCACTTTATGGGAGAAAACTGAAGACAAAGAGAAGTATGACTAAGTTACAGAAGTGGTCAATTTTATCACCAACATGTCATGGGTGGACTGGAAACAAAAGTCAGCCTGGGACTATTAATTACAGCAGCCCTCATATTTGTAATTAAAGAAATAATAATAATAATAATAAGTAGTGAAAGCTCATCTGTCAATCAAATAAATACAATAAAATAAATACAAATTAAAGGGCCCCAGCATGATAATCTATAGGGCAAGACCCATACGGTCTTACAAACTAGTATTGTACTGCTCATGGCTCATATTTTGATACTACTTGCCTTTTTTTAACGTTATTGGAGGAAACTGATCATAACAAGATAAAATAAGAGAGAAGTGAGCAGTTAAGTGGTCAATTTCATCATAAATGTTATGTTGAAATTTGTGGACCAGTAGATCATATCTCACACTAGATATACTGTAAATGGTGCTAAATAGCAGTAAAACGTGTGTGTGTGTGTGTGTGTGTGTGTGTGTGTGTGTGTGTGTGTGTGTGTGTGTGTGTGTGTGTGTGTGTGTGTGTGTGTGTGTGTGTGTGTGTGTGTGTGTGTGTGTGTGTGTGTGCAAAACAAAAAAAATGCAACATATTTGAGAAAATGAGCATGTTCTAATGAAATGTTATACCAGGGTCTAGTTTAGAGGTGAGGTACTAGAGATGTAATTGATATTAATTGGCTAATGTGTTGTTTGATGATCATGTCATTTTGTTCTCTGGTCCAAGAATAGTTTTTCAGAGAAACAGCCACTGATATTATTTGTATTCTCACCCTGAAGATGTAAAAATAAATATTGAAGGAACCCAATTGTCCTGAGTGAGGCACAGGATTGTAGACACGTTCTTCTTCAGAAATGTCCACCTTTTTAATATCTGCAGGTCAGCAAGGAGAAGCTCTGCTATGGCAAGGTTGGCTAGAGAAACATCCAGAGATTCAGACAGGCAGCTACCCTGAAATGATGACTTCTCCATGGGAAAACCCAGACACAAAAGCCGCCTGGGAGCAACATTCTACGGAGACCTACTACAGCTACTGGGAACAGTATACATACTGGTCATCTCATGGCTGGATAACTGACTGCTCCGGCAGTAGTATACCTGCTAATGGAGAAGGACAGATGGAAGGAGATATGAGGGCAAACGACGAAGAACAAAGGGATGAAGATGCTGAAGTTGAAGGAAGGGAAGGGGAAAAGGATGGATCTTTTTCTTGCGATGTCAGGGACTCTTCTGAGGTCCAGTCGGAGACGGATAGGATCACCTTGATTGGTCTGCTTGGTGAGATGAGCCTTCGGTCAGAGGTAGTTGATGGCAGAGTGAGGCAAGAGGACCATGTTTGTGGGACTGATGACCCTTGTGATGGTGGTAACGGTCAGAAGAGGACTGCCACCTCCTCAAGGGACAGCACTGCAGAAAATAGAGGTAATAATCAGATAAATATAGCTCCGTCCGTAGTACCCTAACACACATGCCTAAAACTCAGGTTGAAGTCACTTAAATATACTTATTGGTGTTGTTTTAACACTGTTGTCACTTTCTAATGTTTAACACATGCGTAAGTATTCCCATGGAAGACAAGAAAAGAACGGTGTAATTTGTACAAACAACTTGTATCTTGCCATGGAACGCATGAAACCCTTGAAGCCACTTTGACCTCAACTCTTGCCACCACCTCAACATTGGCTGTTGGATAAATCCCCCTGAATATTTCATGACTCCTAGATCAAAAGGCATCTTACATTGAATGAACGGAGCATGTGGTGGTAGCTCATTCATATTTAATAGCTGAACCTAATTTCAGAATCACAACAAAGGCCGAGAGAGGGAAAGGAAAGAGAGAGGGAGGTATAAAGAGAAAAGGGTGCAAAAAAAAAAAGGATGGTGGTGGACGTGCAGGTTGGCTTGTCACAGGAACACACCCTGGCAGGCATTTGTAATCACACCATCAGAGCAAATTGAACATTTCTAATACCTGTCTTGAGGAATGCCCACACCAATTCACCTGCATGATTCAACTTTCAATTCAACAATGATCAACTGATGTAATGATAATTCTTCAGTGTGTAAACATCGCTGATGTGTGATTGTAGATTCCAGGCTTGACGGTGGCCGCCTAGGCAATCAGAATGCTTCAGGAGACCAGAAAAGGTTTAATGGTGAAGATGGTGATGGTGAGGATGAGGATGAGCCACCAAGAGGAGGAGATGCTAAAGTGAAGAGGAGGTGAGCAGTAATAATGTCCGCCAGGTCGGGAGGCGGACATCATGTTTTCACTCCTGTGACTGACTGACTGACTGACTGACTGACTGTGGGAGGTCCTGTATCTATTTGTGTCCAGCAACATTAGAATGGTAATGCAATGAGCCAAGTAATGAAACATGACTTTTAGTTAAGCATACACTTTTTGCTCATTTGGATTTGCTGATAATCATACAGTAGGTTGTTTACTGGAATGCAGGACTTGTTTATGTACCTTTAAGAGCGGGCTTTGGCGTACCTTGAAAAACATTACAAAAAACATTAGTTTGCCTGAAGAAATCCTTGTTTTTGGTCAAAGCATTTTGCTTGTTTGTCCTCAATGCATGCTCGGGGGAAAAAAACTATAATTTTGGGGCTTTGACTTTGAGTGCACAAATGCTTTATCCCTTTCGTTGGCTTTTAATTATTGAAAACATAGCTTTGTTAGCAGTCAAAGTGTGTGTGTGTGTGTGTGTGTGTGTGTGTGTGTGTGTGTGTGTGTGTGTGTGTGTGTGTGTGTGTGTGTGTGTGTGTGTGTGTGTGTGTGTGTGTGTGTGTGTGTGTGTGTGTGTGTGTGTGTGTGCGCCCTGCTGTCCCCATCATTGAAGCTCCTTTCTATGTCTGTAGTGATACTTAATAATCAATCACTGTATCTAACTTTAAAACTCATGTGAAAATGTGGTAGAAATGAACTTCATGAATGCAATGAAATAGGAATTTAGCAAATTCTTTCTAAGGCCTTGGCTCTAAAGCATTGTGGGAAACCATGATAAGTGGTACCCAGCATAGGTTTCACAGAAGAAACATAAACTGCCTTATCATCTTTAAAATGTGAAATTCACAGAAGCAATTGCTAAATCAAAAAGTTGTGAAACGTGTCATATGTATCTAGTTAATATATTGGTTACAAGCAGGATGGAGCCAGTAAAACAGTTGTGTTATTATATACAAGGTGATTTATTCAGTTTGTGGTCATCGCACATCTAGAAAGCCTTAACTTAGCTCATAGCTGTGAGACTAGACAAGCCGTTAGTAAGATCTATGATACAGTATTATGCTGAAGCTTGTGCTAGTATTTTAAGTTTTCATTTTCATTTCAAGAAATGTATCAGAATTTAAGAACATTACTTAAGATTAATGTCTGCCCAATAGCCATGGTATAAGCAGGATAATCTACTCCCATGGTTAATGGCATTTCCAGACACTGGGTTGAGTGGGACCCAGCCTAAAAAAGCAATTAAGGATCATTCTAATGACAGAAAACAATTATTTGACGCGATAGGTTGCTCTCTTTGTTCACACAAAAACACACAAAGTAATAGGCAGTAGAAATTCTAATCTAAAATAGGTGAAATGTTAATAAAGATCAACGTGTTTGTTTTCTTCCAGCCATGAGCTTGATGTGGAGGAAAACCCTCAATTGTCCAAGGAGGAGGCGTGGGATAAACTGGGACTTAAATGCAAACAGGACCCTCTGTAAGTTTGATAAATTGATGATCTTTATATCACTGCATGCTATTTATTATTTACTGTGCAGAATCCCTTGATGCCTGCTTTACTATACACCATGATGATTAGATTCACAGGGTACATTACGCATATACCTGTCTACATTTTATTCACAGTAGCCATAGCCAGTGAATCCCAGCTTGTTTTCTTCTTCTGTTATTTCTCTGTTTTCTTACCCCCTTTTGTCTTTGGCCCCTCCCTCCCTCCTTCTTTGCTTCCTTATTTCCTTCCTTTTAACTTAAAGGGATAGTTCACCCAAAAAATAACTTTTTTTCTATCGATTACCCCCTCCATGGAGACTTGAATTCATGGGTATTTTTTCCTAAGCCATTCCTAAGCCAATGATTTGATGACCGGCAGTGGTTCCGTATGGAGACACAAAGAGTGTCTCCATACTCCACTCCCTCCTTCATTATTGCCTATGTTCATCCTTGTTTCACCCCCATCCTATTTAAGTATTGGGCATCTTGGTGGCGTGTTGGTAAAATACTCATCAACCGCCGCACTCCCAGTAGCAGTGCACTCCAACAAACACAGTTGCAATGTTTGCTAGTTGGAAGGTGGCGGGGTACTTGTGTCCTTATCGCTGCACTAGTGACTCCTACTGGTCGGATGGGGTGTGTGTGGTCAGCGGGGAGGTGAGCTGGGGGAGATAATGCAAACCACCATGCACGTTAGGCCCTCCTGGTGAACCTCTTCGCTGTGAAGTGAGAAGAAGCAGCTGGCGACTCCATTTGTATCAGAGGAGGCAGATGGCCTCCCCTGGCCAACAGTGGTGGTTGGCAGGGACAGGGACCACATAGGGGGATCGACAGTGACTAAACTGGAAGAAAGGAAAAAAGATCAATAAGTTGTTAGAAAATGATTGGCACAATGCATTGAACTTAAGTCTTTTTTGATTAATCAAATGCTGAATTTGAGACAAAAGGAGGAGATTGATTGCTTTTGATTAATGGCCTCCCATTTACTGTAGTACTGTCATGTCTTTGGTTCTTCTGGATACGTATGCACTGCATGGGTTATGGCTATACTACTGCAGTCAACTTTCGTTACACAAGTACACAGTAAACCGAAACAAACAAACAAATGTAATTAAAAACACTGCAGACATTTTCAAACAACAAGACATAGTGGAACAGTGTATATGTATTATAAACGCTAGTAAATTATTAGTCTTGAATTCCAGTTTATTAATGATACGATAATATCACATATTATTGCTCTATGAACCTGAAAAACATAGCATAATTATTATTTATTACAGTTATTACAGGAAATTGGGCCAATTTTTGTACAGTGCCGACTTGCTCTTTAACCATAGGACATGTTTGGTCTTTATAGCCAATATCATACAGTACAGTGTATGTACTAAATCCCTATTCCTTTTGGGTTCTTTTTTTCTACAGCTGAGTTCAATTGAGTTCATAATTCACATGTGTGATTTCAATTAAGCTAATTCATGTATAACCAATAAGGTATTTTTATTTTATTTTTTGGGTGGGGCTTAGCAGGATATTATTTAAGGTTGAGACTAGCTGCTCAATATACATTTGAGGGGTTCATGTATGTTAGTATTTAGGTTTGATCATTATTAAGATCATTGTATCATTTATGTAATATACACACTGTATTACATTGTTTTCTGTTCCTTTTATGTTAGGGAAACCACACATGCACATATCATCTGTAAATTCTAACACACCACCGGTGTTCAATCAATGTGACTGTGTATCTACACTAAAAAGTATACTCTATAAAGCATGGGTCTTCAACTAGGGGTCCGGGACCCCTAGAGTTACTACAGGGGGGCAGCCAAATCTTTGTGATTGGAATTTATTTTTTTTACACTAACAACTTGAACCCTTGTATCCCTATTCTGAGGGGAACATTAGCCTAAAAATAGCAGATCTACAAGCACACAACGCCTTGTGCTGTGATGCGTTGTGTGCTTGTAGATCGGCTAAGTACAGAGCCAAAGGTCAAGTTTACTAAGTATTCATGCTAATGTGTTGAGGGTTACACATTAGCATGAATCCAACACTGATGATAGTGCTGTCAAACAAGTCATCTATGAAAAAGTTTAATCTGCAACACAATGTTATACAATATGTAGTGGGGGGTCCCTGCTTCATCTCTCTCTCAGCTAAGGGGTCCTTGAACTCAAAAATGCCCCGTGGTGGATGGGCATCCTGAGTTGCCCCTAACTTCCCGAAGAATAGTTCCTATTCTGAATAGTGTAAATAATCCTGTATTTGTTTGTGTACTGTTATTGTATGTACTTGTATGCATCAACAGGTTTGACAGCGTGCTGCGGTTTAAAGGCAGTTCGACACAGAAGTGCCAGCCCAGAGGAGCTAAAGCGTG
Organism: Gymnoscopelus microlampas; assembly: GCF_963454915.1. Lineage (NCBI taxonomy): Eukaryota > Metazoa > Chordata > Actinopteri > Myctophiformes > Myctophidae > Gymnoscopelus > Gymnoscopelus microlampas. The sequence goes on along the minus strand of NC_139942.1, from coordinate 30,877,604 downwards.
GAGAAGCAGGAAACACGTGGGAAACAGAGGAGCCCACCGTGGGAACAAACACATCTTTTTCACAGACGACGAACACAACACACAGCCACAAATTAACACTACCGTCCACAAGGTACTGCTATTACTGACAATCTTGTCACAACTGTTATGCTTAATTGTATCATTGCAAGGGTACAGACTAGAGTATGTACAATGTAAAGTAAAATGGCTTGGCTTGGAAAGAAAATACATCATTAATGTGTTCTTTTTAAGGGCATCATTGCTAAAACTCCTCCACTCCATCTATCATTGTGGGTTCTTCTCCTTTTTCCCTCTCCTTTGAGCCCTCCCATTCTCTTCTCTTCTTCTCTTTTCCATTTGATTGTAATAGGCATTGCTCAGCATGTTTGGCCCAGCATACTTAATGTCACTCAACTTCCCTCAGTTTCTTGTAGATGTGCGACAAAGGCAATAACATACACACACAATACACAGTGCATGCGCATGTACACATATCCTCTAGTCTCTACATTCACATCCACACATTGTCTTCACAGACAGGCACACACGCACGCACACACACTCATAGGCCTCAGACAGCGTGACCTTGCCATAACAGGTAGACAGGCATACACATTTTTATTCATATGCTGACATTGCAAAATAGTTTTTTTTTATCACTGCACAGAGGGAGAAAAATGTAATGAAATGTCTCAAAAGTTTTCTGCTCTCCTCTGTTCTGTTTGATTCAATCAGATCTTTATTCCCAAACTTGTTTCGTAAGAACATTTATTGCTAATCTACACTACACGCCATCAAAGGATGTCTTTAACAAGTCACAAATGGAGTTGCATTGGTGCACTTTCAATTATCATGGCCCAACTTGGTTTGCACAACCAACTCTGACCATGCCTGGCAGTGAGCTATTTTGTATTCTTTTCAAATCACAGTAACAACAAATGTTAGAAAACCCAATGATGCTACAAATGCAGTGAACCTTGCATACTCTGCACAAATGTCCTTTTTATTTCCCTAACCAAATTGAGTACACACATTACCGGATTCAAATAATTTTGGCTGAGTCAGATACTGAGATACTTCATTTACCCGACATTACATTTAGTTTTTATTTGTTGCCAAAAAGGACTTTAACATTTTTCACAGTTCTTGTTGAGATGTTCCCCCACCCCCCTAAATTAGTGTTACGGTTGAGGAAATGTTTTTTTTTTAATTTTCCTGAGCAAAATGTACACTATCATGCACATAAATGCAAATAAACATACACACACTGGCATATTCTTCTCTCCCAACATACAGATGCACATTAACAATATGCACACACACACGCTGTCACACTGTATTTCCGTTTGTCTGAAACGCACTACGCAAATGTAGTTTGACTTGACTGGGTTTGTTTCTTTTTTCCTCAGGTGCAGAGCTTTCTCCAGAGAGTGGGGAGCGAGTCAGAAATGCTGGCGACACCACGGGATGACCTCCCATGTGACACCTCCCTCGCAGGAGATACACAGCATGTCAAGGACACAACCCCCAGTAATCCTGCACTGGAAGGAGTGCCAGCAAATGAGGAGGAGGAGAAGGGGGTATTAAGGGAAGAGAAGGAGGACGAGGTGGAAGAGCATATAGATGGAAGTGTGGAGGTGGAAGAGTGCCAGTCCAGCCCAAGGTTAGTATAGTTTAGCATTTTTCATTAGTTTTTAGTTTTATTTAGTTTTGCCCTTTTTTGTTTTCAATTTCAGTTTAGTTTTGATCGTTTTTTTCTAAGTGGGTTTGCTAGTTTAGTTTTGCTTTTAGTTTTTCGAAAGGCTTACTTTTAGTTTAGTTTGTATTAGTTTGAGTGTTAGTTTTAGTTTTTTTGTTGTAATATGGGGTAATCAGTGGAAAGATTCAACAAGCTCAGAAAAATAGTGAAAATAGCAGATCTGCTATTTTTGACTAAGACTAAGGACATTTTCTCTCTGACTTAAGTTTGAAAAAATAACATTTTGAACACACAATAGAGTTTCTGTCTGTTTTTTGTGCGTAAATCTTGTTTTTAGTTTTTATTTCAGTTAACTAAAATGTATTTTCTATTCTAGTATTAATTATTTTGTTAGTTTTAGTTAACTATCATAACTCTGGTCCAGCAGTCTAGAGACCAACGATGAGAAGGGGACCCAGGACAAAGTCCTTCCAGGGACACCCTTTACTGTGCAGCAGGAAACCAAGGATGAAGGCAACGGGAGGTCGGTTTATTGTCTGGACATCCCAGACTATCTCCTACCTGACCAACCCAACAAACATACTGGTGAGTCCTAATCCAGTGTTAGAGCTAATCAAGAAGCATGTTTGTTCGTGCAAATTTTTAGTTCTCTTTATAATAAGACTAAATCGATTTTGTCTGATTAACCATTTAAGTCCTGTATTATACAGTACGTCATAGTACAATGGTGGCATGCAAAAACAGTGAAAATAGACTATATGAAGTCATAGCTAGTTACAGCTAATCCTTAATCCACAGATTCCCAAAAGTTTCCCCCCAAAACTGTTATCATCTCTGCCAGGCCAGACAGCCGAAGGCAGAGGAAATTATGTTTTTGCCCCTGTTCATCTGTGAACGGCTGATCTCAGGCACTGCGTTAAACTTTGCACTCATACTCCTCCTAGTAGGCCAAAGAAGAAATCTTTAAAATCGGCCTCATGGTGGCGCTATAATAAGCCGATTCACATTTTTAGTTTAAACCATAGGTCATACAGTAAAAATAATTTCCCCTGGTTGCCTTGGATCATGACGCCACTCCCCATATAGGCCATGGGTATGCCATTTCCACCTGACAAGATGGATATTTGATTGCATTTTATTTCATCAACTCAGTCTGTGTTTCCTACTATATGTGGTTCTCAAAATAATCATTATATTATATTATATTATATTATATTATATTATATTATATTATATTATATTATATTATATTATATTATATTATATTATATTATATTATATTATATTATATTATATTATATTATATTATATTATATTATCATTATTCAAACTGTCATTAGTCAAACTAGTTAGGCAGTAGGTTATTCCTGATGTAACTGGTGCTGACTGACTTTAAAGCCCTTAAGGCTTTAGTGTTGTTTCCACTTCATTTTTCATGCCCATGGTGATTATGAGTAATTCTCATTCCACAAAGGTCAAACGATATGACTTGTCTATCCATCTGTCTTTGATGTGGTCTTTGATCTACCTTTAAATGTACTGCTTTACAGTGGCCTTCTACTGTATATCTGAATAAAATGTCTGTGTGTGTGGCGTGTTACATTAAAAACATCCTAACCCCCAAAAAACGCTTGTGTATCCGAACTGTAGAGCTGAGCGTGAAGGATGCCACTAAGCGGAAGAAAAGAAAGAAGGTGCGGAAGAGGGGAGGGTTTGGTGAGATGCCGGCAGAAATGGCTGCAGAGCCAGAGCTCGCTAAATACTGGGCCCAACGCTACCGGCTGTTCTCTCGCTTCGACGAGGGCATCAGACTGGACCGCGGTGAGTCTACGGTATCTCACACTCGTTTACAGGCTGAACTGACATACCGGTACACAACACCTTGATTCCTTTACACTTGACTCTGCAGCTTTTATTTCAGTTCCGTTTCACAGCACATTATATACAACCAGACAGCAGTTGTCCATTTTTATTAAAGTAAGGAACAAACCAACAACAATTTTACATTTTGAGATAAAACCTTGTTTTCTGTACAAATGAGCTTGTAACATTCAACTAAAATGGTAAATCAAGCCACAAGCAGGTCACATATCTGCTTCAAGAGGCTATTCTTCCATTTCCCTTACAGACCAGTTGACTGAGAGAATACTTTGTTCTGCACTATTGCTCCTGTTCCATGTTGCAATGACATTGAGATACTGTGTCATGAAATAGAGACTGACATCATCTCTGCTTGTGTCTCACCGATTCTTGGTTTTCGTTATATTAGTGTGCCACCCAGTGGTGTTAATGTGCATTACATATCTGCAGAGATGATGTCTTCAAGGGCCGACCCTCAGGGGTGGGGGATGACCTACAAGAATGAATGTCACTGTGTCACTCTACAGTGACAGGACCTGCCACACATACTGTGCATGCTCACACATCAACTGACATAATGGTTGCAGATATGCCAGGTTGAGCTACATCATGAGGTTCAATGCTGAAAGACGGTTGACACCATATCAGTCTCATATTCACTGTTATATGAGTATACACACATGCAGTATTGGTGATAGATGTATATTCATGCATACAATCTCTGTTGATAGACTGTACATTTATACTTATAACTACAGTATATATGATATAACTCAGCCAGTTCCTGTTAACGTTATTTGTTGGTATCTTTATATTAACTTTATTATCTCTCTACTCTTACATGTACCTATCCTGTGTTTCACACTTTAGCAGCAACAGCAGCTACAATACAGTGATAATTGTGGACTTACACAAGGGTCTTATTTACATAAGACCCATGTCTTAATTGGTGAAGCAGTTTTTATTTATAGACGGAGGCTATTTATAAAGTTAGATTTTCCCTGTTCACTAAACAAGAAAGTAATCATGGCTAGAACAAATACTTAGACAACCGTACATAATAATGGGTGTCAGTTGTGTTTTGTGTATTGTGTTCCTCTGTCATATTGCCTCTGTTACTAGCACAACATAAATGTACTCGTATTATATTTTTCTGTAATGACCCTGTGTACAAACCAACTTCGGAAACACATCTCACATGTGAATCATGGCATTTCAGAGGGCTGGTTCTCTGTGACACCAGAGAGAATAGCGGAGCATATCGCCCTGAGGGTCGAGGACACATTCTCGGACGCACATCTGCTCATAGACGCCTTCTGTGGGGTCGGAGGAAATGCCATCCAGTTTGCCCTCTCCGGAAAGAGAGGTATGCCCAGGTTGTGTGTGGGTGTGTCCTTAATCTATTATGTTTAGTAGGACCCAATATGAAGTTCCCTTTGACCACTAAGTCACATGACCATGTTGCTCGAGTCAGTCATGTAATGAAGTATAAAGTAGGTTTTTGGGGTGTAGTGGCGTGAATGAGGTCATTGGTAAAACATTTAAGGTTTTGTACTGTACTATGTGTATTCTGAGTACATTTTGAGGTTTACAGCATGGTTCTGCAGGAGGCTAGCTTGTCATCTATAAGAGCGTGTGTGTGTGTGTGTGTGTGTGTGTGTGTGTGTGTGGGACGTGTGTGTATGTCTGTATGCCTGTCCAGAGATAGTCTTGCAAACTACGGGACTGATTAGTGAACGCTGCCACAGAAGTACCTCCAATCATTTATTTTCACATGATCGCACTGAAACCTTGCCCAAATCTGGAGTCATACTATACGTCATAGATACATCATCAGTGGTGTCGTGGAGGCCACACGGAGTAGGACGGCGTGTGGCCAGTCATTTTTTCACGTGCAAGGTACGGCACGGTACAGTGCACGCGCGTGCACCCTAGAACGTGCCCCCCCCTGTAGATTCACGAGCCAAGTACCCAAATGACTACTTTGCATAACAGGTTTACAAGTGAGTGTGAACATGTGTCCTCACTCCTTGGCTTGCATCTATTCTATAGGCTACACGGTAAGCAACACAGCATCTTGGCTTCAGTAGGGCTGCTGCCAGTATCCTATCTGCATGCAGAAATGCCTCAGCCACTGTCGAAGAAGAGAGATACTCGTTCAAACCAAACTTTTAGTTTCAGCTCTATAATTCATGGCATTCCTTGAATTTGTATTAGTTTAAAAAGACTAAAACTAAGCTAAAAAACATTTCCTATACAAACATGTTTCCTAATTTAAGGTAAAATAAAATGGGCACGGTGTGCAAGCGCTGTGCGCGCACTTGACATCATTAAAATACCGTCCTGCCAGTAAAAAAATCACCATGACACCGCTGTACATCATAGACGACTGACTTCATAGATGACCGATGTCACAGGTCAGTCTAAGATCCACATTGGAGCCACACCGTTCCTATGTTGATGCCGAGATCCACAGAATTTCCTAGTTTAAATGATGAACAATTTAAACAGTATTTTGACCTTTACATGATAGCAAGCATATCACATTCCATTTTACATATCACGAGCACAGAGTTGGTTTGGAAATTATTAATGAATTAATTGATCTGTTCATTAAAATGCCAGGTGATATTTTTTGTACTTATTTTGCCAGTCCTGGCCATTGATATCGACCGGGAGCGTTTGGACTTGGCGCATCACAACGCCACGGTTTACGGTGTGGCTGACCGGATTGATTTCGTGCAAGGGGACTTCCTACAGCTGGCGCCCCGGCTCCGTGGTGACGTGGTTTTCCTGTCACCTCCATGGGGCGGGCCAGACTACTTGACCGCTGACGTCTTTGACATCAAGACCATGATTGAACCAGATGGATATCCTTTGCATATGTTGATTGATTGATTGATTGATTGCTTTATTAACAGTTAGCAAATAGTACAGTGGTACGATTATACAATGATGCTAAAATGATTACACAAAAAGCCCTAAGGGCTTCTTTCCATTGTGGTCCTGTGTAATTCAATTCATCAAGTGAGATAGGATATGATGAGAGGAGATGAGATTAAATGACATAAATTAAGATGATCATCTAACCTAATCTGTTTATGTTCTATTATACCATTAGATGAGATGAGATGACATGGGATTAGTTTAAACGATAGAATGAGATAGATGAGACACAATATCATAAAACTGTACTGAACCAAGAGGGGGAATTTGGTTGTTAAAGCAGTGAGGAACAGCCTTATGGAATAGAAATCGAGAGAAGAATGATTTATCCCAACAATGTACAACACGTCTCACCAAAACCTAGAACTAGATCTAACAGATGTCCTATCAGGTGTACATACTGTAAGGTGCAGCTTCAAAACTGTCCGTTGCGGGGGGGATTGTCTGTTGTCCTTAACCACTGACACTTATGAAATCTTCCGCTTGTCCAAACTGATCTCGGACAACATTGTGTATTTCCTGCCTCGGAACGCCGACATGGACCAGGTTTGTGGTTGAACGTGTGGTTCTGTAGGACAGTGGTTCCCAACCTGTGACTCAATCATGTGGGGGGTCCACACATGATTGAGGGGGGGGGGGGGGTGACAGTGAAATGACAATTTAAAGACTTTTAAGACCTTTTTAATACCTCAACAAAAAAAAAGAAAGAAAATGAAAAAGACCATTACTGCATCTAAACTATACTATAAAAACTGGTGAAACATTGGCAGATCTACAAGCTCGCAAATATGTATCTGTGGAACCGAGTCAAAATAAATTGAATGCCTCAACTCCTACAATTCTAAAGTGCTTAACAGGGTGGGGGACCCAGTTCAAATAGGGGGGTCACGGCCTGAAAAGGTTGAGAACCACTGCTGTAGTAGATGCAATGTATGTACAGTACTGTTCTGTATGTATGTCCACGCTCCTCTGGATGAGAGCATCTAATGCATTAATTATGATAAAAAGCTGTAATCAAAAGAAGTGTTTGTTTAATGTATGTATGTGTATATTTTCTGCAAGCCGCAAACATTTTAGAACGTGATCATTTTTTAAAGTACTGTATTGCAGTTCTGCACACTGACCTACGGTTAACTTTATTTTTTTCCCCCAACAAAATGCATCCTCATTATCAGGCAATTACATGTGTGCGTGTAGCCTCATTATCAAGCTACAAAAAGCAAACAAAAATCTGCCTTAATCGTTTAAGGACATTTATGAGAAGCTTAGACCTCTTTTTAATCATTGTTAAATTGCCTTTTTTTTTAAAGCATTGTCCTAACATACTAAGATATAAAGAATAATGTCATTACAACGGACTACTATGATTTTGAAGCACAAAAAATAAGACAAAATATGCTTAAAAGGGCCAGAACAAATATGAATACAAAAAAATGGAATAGCTGTGTAAATGATAACATAAATAATAAATATAAAAATGATATGTAATAATTACAAAGATTATTGAAGTATTGTCTTTTGATGATTCTGCAATTGTTTTCTGTTTTATATAGTTTTTTTTATATATATTTTTTTATTTGCTTTTTTCATTTTAAAATGCAGGACATACATGATCACAAACAGAACAGAAGACACAACACTAAACAAAACAAAACATAACATAAGAGAGACAAAAAACAACCACTATACCCCAAAACAAACCCTCCCACCCTCACCCACCCACTTATATAGCTTATTTAAAGTAAGAAGGGTAGGCACTAGAAGCAAAGGCCTCAGCCTACACCTTCTCTGCCTAGCTGTTTAGTGTGCAGTCTTTGTGTTTGTTTTGTTGTATGAAGTACCGTAGTGTCATATTTGTACGTGGCTAATGAGCTAAATAAACTATTATAGAGAGAGAGAGAGGTTTTGTGAATGTATAGATATTAACTGTGTGTTTATTACCTTGTCAGATTGCCTCACTTGCCGGCCCAGGAGGAAAGGTGGAGGTGGAGCAGAACCTCCTCAACAACAAGCTGAAGACCATCACTGCATACTTTGGCAACCTCATCAAGTCTGCCTGCTAGAAAAACAACACCAGTTGCTTTTCACCTGCTTTCATCCTGGGACCCAATGTGGTGAAGTTGTTCTTTGTCCACAACCTTTTCAGAACATCTCATGATCCACTTTTTTGTCCCCAACCTCTGGCTTGAGAGAGCACCCTGCCCATAATTATCAGTTTTAATCTATTTGTATTTTTGGGGGGTCATTATTTGTCATTTTATTGTACTTTATAGCTCATTAAAAGCATTTTTTAATATTATTTATTGGTCTTCTGCGTTGACACGTTAACTCATGAACATGGTCTGAGCAAGACAACAGGCTTGTTAATTGTTTTTGTAATAAGACAAAAGCTAATTATATTACAGGTTACAGCCTTGGTGTTCAATCATAAAACCTCTTGTCACATTTGTCATCCCAGAGACAGGTTTGTTTTCACTTCAGGGAATGGCAGTCTAATGCTGTCCACATCAACTCTGTGTGTTTTCACTGACCAAAAGCCCTGAGAGATGTCAGCGATCAAGGCTGTTCCCAGGATGAGGCCCTGCGGGAGAAACAAGAACTCAGCTCTCTGAAGGTTCAGCTCATTAATATCAATGCACTCTCTTCAGGGAATGACAGCTTAATGCTGTCCACATCATCCCACTCTGGCTCTTCCTCCACAGTATGGACACGGAGGTGGCCTCTGTGGATTCGCTCTATTTAGACGGCTTGTCTTAACCCATTAAAACCTCGGAGCGCATCTGTGTAACCACTTAACCATTATTTTACACTTTGGCTTTTCAAAATCCCACCCTGTGTGAAGGAAGCGGTGCCTTTGATGAGTGGCCTCCTGGTGGCGCTATAATAGGGCGGGGCGGGGCTTCAGCAATTAATGCTCGTCCCTATTGGTGGTGTAAGTCTACATACCAAATTTGGACTTGGTGGCATGCTGCAAACTGGAGTTATGGCTGTTTGTAGCCCAGCCAATGACAATACAGAGGGGGCGGGGCTTCAGCAATTAAAGCTTGTCCCTATTGGTGGTCTAAGTTCACGTGGTAAATGTGTATTTGGTAGCATGCTGCAAAGTGGACTTATGGCTGTTTAAAGCCCAGCCAATAGGAAGACAGAGGGGCGGGGCTTCAGCAATTAAAGCTTGTCCCTATTGGTGGTCTGAGTCCACGTACCAAATTTGTACTCAGTAGCATGCTGTGAACTGGAGTTATGGCTGTTTAAAGCCCAGCCAATGGGAAGACAGAGGGGGCGGGGCTTATGTAATTACAGTTGGTCCCTATTGGTGGTATTAGTTGGACTTGGTGGCATATGCTGCAAGCTGGAGTTATAGCTGTTTAAAGCCAGTGGCCTCCTGGTGGCGCTATAATAGGGCGGGGCTTCAGCAATCAATGCTCGTCCCTATTGGTGGTCTAAGTCCACATACCAAATTGGGACTTGCTGGCATGCTGCGAACTGGAGTTATAGCTGTGTAAAGCGCTGTTTAAAGCCAGTGGCCTCCTGGTGGCGCTACAATAGGGCGGGCGGGGCTTCAGCAATCAATGCTCGTCCCAATTGGTGGTGTAAGTCCACATACCAAATTTGGACTTGCTGGCATGCTGCGAACTGGAGTTATAGCTGTTTAAAGCCCGTGCTCAAACGGACATCCGGGCTCAAACGGACATAACGGACAAACGGACTTACGGACGGACATAGTCAAGAGTAGAGCGGGGGCGGGGCTTCAGCAATCAATGCTCGTCCCAATTGGTGGTGTAAGTCCACATACCAAATTTGGACTTGCTGGCATGCTGCGAACTGGAGTTATAGCTGTTTAAAGCCCGTGCTCAAACGGACATCCGGGCTCAAACGGACATACGGACGGACATAGTCAAGTGTAGAGCGGCTGGCACCGCTAAAAATAGCAGATCTACAAGCTCACCGAGTGCCGCACTATGAGCTTTTAGATCTGCTATTTTTGAAAGTTGTTGGCAGCCGACCATTGGGCCGCCTCAGCTCCACTTTCACATCCACTCACTCATCCAATCACACACTCATTTCATTCTCAGATCGCTCTATTTAACTGGAAGTTTGCACTATCATCCCTGCTTGCTTTTGCTGTTGCTCATGCTGATGCTGCTCTCACCACTGCTGTCTTGCTAAAACATTGCTGCTCACCCTCCACCACCCCAGCTTCCACCTGTCGTTTTGGATCTGCTGTTTATGTACGGGGGATTCGGAGTCCTTATGGTTGGGAGATGCGCTTTATCAGAGTACCCAAAAGCAGATCCAATTCATTGCCAAACCATAATAAATTATATTGCTCATTTTATATTCAATAAAAATATGTTATCCTTCATGAGTTGTCCGGACAGAAATAGCCGATATATGTAGGGTTTGCTGGGAACCCCCTCAAGGATCCCCGGGCCCTGGGGATCCCTGGACCGCCCTTTGAGAACTGATTTCTTGTGTCTTGTCACCAGTCTTTTTTAGAGAGGGGGTTTATAGTTGGGAAGCGATGTCGTATTGCGTTGCAGGCCAATGTGTGTGGTGAAAATAAATTAGACTGTTTAGAAGTTGCAGTCTTCTTATTCCTGCAATTCCTACAATATACAACCGTTAATTAAAGGAGTTACTGCATATGTTGACATTTTTGAAATTCGATAATATATATATTTTTTTAATGAATTACTCTTTTGGGATGATTTTGGTTTATCTCTAAAATACCAAATCAATACTCACATATAGGTGTTGTGTGGAAATGCAGTTGGGCAGGCATGGAGCAGAAGGCAGAACTAGATGGTTCCAGAATACACCAACCTTATTATTGATAGACGCTGCACAATTCACTCACAATGCCATTTCTTGGCCCGGACTGCAGGCCTAGCGGTCCGGGCACCTAGGCTCCAATGTAGCCTGACAGTGCATTGCGAGTTCAAGTCCTGTTCCCGATGATCTTTACTGCATGTCTCTCCCCATCTCTCTCCTTGTTTTCTGTTCACCTCTACTTACAGTTATCAATAAAGCCATACAAATATATTTAAAAAAAAATGTGCCAGACAATAATGTTTTAGAACATTATTATAGGAATGTATGCAGGTATAATTTATATGATTAGAATGGTCCCATTTGCATAGTAGCCTAGCTGTTTTGTAGAACATTTGTTTTTTTCCTGGAGTTCATATTTGACAGGATGGCCTTTTGAAATTTGAATTCAAAGTTTTGATTTAGAATTAAAATGTGGGCCTAGTTGTCTTACTTACTGTAGTTTCTCAACTGGTGGGTCATTGGCCCAAAGTGATCCATGACACATTCTGACAGGGTCACATACAAACAACTTGGACAGAGAAACATTGTGTTGTTATATACTGTAGTACATTGGGTTGTGACTTATTTAAAGCCAAATTTGAATCCAAAGCAAAACCAATTGACAACCAGTGTTTTGTTTTCATTTATGATTTGTTCAAGGGGCTTAGCATAATGTCTAATGGGAACCAGTGCAAGATAATACTGGCATTTCTAATGTCTTTCCAACCGGAACAATCACATGTTTCAAGACACAGCAAGAACACAAGAAATAAAGCACAATTTGGCACTGAAAAAGAAATTATTAGCCAGATTCATGGACACATACGTAAGTGAATAAAAAAAGCAACTTGGTGCTACAATATGGTAAGTGAAACATAAATGGGTTTGTCGTACCCTTAACAGCATGCCATTATACTCTACACACATTAAAAGAAAAATGCCTGGTGCAATCAAAACAAATACAAATACGATACAATCAAAATGTCAATGTCTTCTAGGATGTTAGCCTTAGGTTTATACATGGGTATAAGGAGTGTTCATTCACCTTGCAAAAAAAAGAGATAATTCAGGTTTATTTCTTACATTATTTGTCATAAACTAGGAGTCATTTTAAGTCATACTGAAAAGCACTTACATCAGTGTTTTGGCTGTACATATTCAAAACCAAAGTTGTTAGCATTTATTAGAAATGTATTAGTGGTAATATGTCAAGAAACTGGAAAATAATAGGTGCAATTCTGTTAGAGAATAGAGGCTACATGCAGTTTTTTCAAAGAAAATGGTTGTCAGGCCCATTGACTTGCATTGGTTCTGTTAACAATGTAAACAACTTGACTTGAATATTTCCAAAACACAGAAGCAGGCCTTTATTATAGGCAAAAAAAAATGTCCATCTTTAAAACCTGAATTATCCCACTATCACATTTGGCAAAAACATAGTAGAATAGTGTACAATATGTGCTCAACCTTAAAGATGCAGGCATTGAAATCTCTACAATCAAAGCTCAAAAAATCATTAAGACACATTGTCAGTTATTATGCAGATGCAAAAATAAATAAAAGTGTAAGAGTTTTCTTTGTTTCCCATTCACAGTCCAATGGGAGGCTGTCCAAATAATGGCTCTAGAAGCACACGTGTAGGATATGTGTGTGTTTGTTTTTTAATTTAGGTTTCTTCACAATCATAAAACCCCATCTCGAAAGTGAGCTAGGTTATACACACACACACACACACACACACACACACACACACAAAGGCTATTATAAGAATAAATCAATGCCTGAAACTAGAAGGCAAACAAAAACATTTCAATAAAATTCTGAAAGTCAAACGTTTGCTTCAAATCCTGATATCAATTGATATCTATAACCATGGAGCATGAAACCAGAAGCAATAATGCCAAACCTCCATTGAAATATTAAAACTAAAACTAAATCTATTTCACAATTTTGACAATGTAAACAAATTGTTGTAGATGGACAAATATACATAAATTATAATAGCCCCTGACACACACACACACACACACACACACACACACACACACACACACACACGCACGCACGCACACGTGCACACGCACACACAGCAACCAAGGTGGGGTGTGGGTATCTTCCAGGAGAACTTACCCTCAAAATAATCCTAGGTCAGGAATTGGCACCAACAACCTCAATACCTGACTCCAATATGTGAACACGCTGGCCTACTGTCAGGTTGTCCGTTGTAGATAATGCTAAGATAAACCACTCCTTCAAATCCTCAAGGGGGCTACAGTCAGTCATGGCTCCCCACTATTCCCTATAACAACATTGTAATGTCACGGTGTGCATTGCTGATACATTTGTTTAGGTTTTTTTTACATAAACTGTGAGTTCCACAAGGAGCACAGGTCACTTCCTCGTTCCTCCATTAGCTTAATTAGCAACACTGTAATGTCAGGATGTCAGTCATGGTTCTAGTTTCTCAGATAAACCACTCCTTCTTGCTCTCATCTATGGTCTCTGTAAAGGCAGGGTCGTTGACGATGATGGCAGCATCCGCGCAGTCCGCCGACTCGGCGCCCTTGGCCTCGTTGGTGTGGTAGGAGCCCTTGTGACGGAACATGTGGCGAATCACAAACACCATTATGCACAGGACGACGAAAATCACCATGGCGATGATTCCTGGGAACAAAGATATGAAAATGTCTTAAAAGCATCAGTGATTGAAACAGAAACAATGGGTAACTCCACAATTATAAAAAAGAGGGGAGCTGTGGAGACATTTTTATAAAAGCAGAGTTTGCATTTGTAGTTAGTTAATTATTAGTACATTATTTGCTGTAATTTGTGGCTGAAATAGGTTTGTTTACATCGTCAATGTTGGTAAACATTATAGGTTTGTAAATGTGTTTGTATGTGTTAAGAGTGCACTGATCACCCACTATCCCCCTCAGTTTGGTTAGATCAGTCATGTGAAGTTAAGATCTGTTCAGTGATCTATTCAGTCCCTTTATTTTAACTTAATTTGTTTTTGGGCTCACAATTATTGTTTGTTAAATCTGTGGTGAAAAATAAATAGACAAAAGGACATTATTTTAAAGAAACTACATCCCTGTGCCTCTCACTAACCAACTTGGTTCCTGACAATGGGAATGTTTTGTTTTACGGCCTGCAGGGGGCAATGATGACTGATAAGCAACTGAATTCATTGACCAAAACAAAAATCTTGTATTGAAAAGAGAGAGAGACACACACACACACACACACACACACACACACACACACACACACACACACACACACACACACACACCTGATGACAGGTCGTGGGCTTCAATCTTATTGAGATTTATATTTTCAGTTTCATCAGCCGTGGCTACAGTGCCAGCCTATGCTACAGTAAAACCAAATTACAATATGTATCTGGAATGAAGCTGGTTTTGATTTTGTTGTTTTATTTTTATTCATTTTGTGTGGAATGGGTATAAAAAAAACTTTACTGTAGGTTACCACCCATCTAGATCATAAGTCCAGGCACAACCTCATGCAGCAGTTTGAAGCATGTGGACTCACCCCCGATGACAGCCGAGTTACGATCCACTCCATCTCCATTGACCTTCTCCTCACCGAAGGGGAAGACGGCACCAGCTGTAAGCACAACCCCAACAAACTGAGACGTTTTGGACTTTTCAGACCATGTGGAATATAATGTTGAAGAAGAATAAAAGAGCCATTTTATAACCCTACTGGAACACAAAATACAGCTGAATTCTAATGTTTTTATTGCATCAAAATAAGACCAAAGGTGTTGATTGAATACATTTCGACTCTCAAAATATATTTGTCATGGTTTTTGAATTAGTTTAGAAGCTATGGTCCAAAATACCGTTCGTCCGTAGTCTACGTCTAGGTCTTCAGAAAACCCAGTTGAAGACCACAGACAGATAATAAAGTTAACCTGCACCCAGAGCTAGAGTGTACCGCATTTTAAATCACATGATCAGACAGCCAGCCAGACAGACAGACAGACAGATAGATACTGTAGATAGGTGGAGGTGGTAGAGAGAAGTGATGCTATACATAGAACACAACGCCTCTTTAGTATGGAGGATGGGGGAGGTGTGTGTGTGTGAGCGTGTGTGTGAGCGTGTGCGTGTGTGTGTGTGTGTGTGTGCGTGCGTGCGTGCGTGCGTGCGCGCGCGCGTGCGTGCGTGCGTGGACCAGGAATATGGCTGCTCAGATGGATTCTCCATAGGGGTGCAACTGTACACTGCACCAATCTGTTATCGCCTGTGAGCTTTTTAAATGGGTAAATCTTTAAATGGGTATGACCAGTGTGTGTGTGTGTGTGTGTGTGTGTTGTACATAGATGTACTAACAACAGAATCTGTTAAACATGTAGTGTTGTTGTTAGTAGGAATAAACACAGAGGCACCCGAGAAGAAGTGGACTAAGAAACGGGAGGGCGGTGTTCAAGCTCAAAATGTAAAATCAGTCAAATCCAGAGTGTTCATTCAACTCTTACGGGTCAGTTTTTACACTTGTATCCACGTGTGTATTCGTCGGTCCTCACCAGTGTCTATGTGCCATGGGTCGTTGGCAGAGGATATGGGTGAGATGGTGAGGGGCGAGGCTCCACAGTTGGACTGGACCAGAATGCCATGCGTGGTGACGGGGGCGGCCAGGCCGGACCGCAGGGCGGCCTTCAAGGGAGCCACGCTGTTGAACTGCACTCGTGACAGACAGCCCACAAAGCCTGGTGTGTTGTAGCGCTCGATCAGGATGTGGTCGATCTGCCCTGTTTCTGGAAGACACAGAAAACAGGACGTTGGAGGATAAATTACGTGAAACTGTATTACAAATGTTATTGTTGTACCAGGCTTGTCAGAAACTGCAAGGTTCATTTCCCCTCCGCTCCACAAGGAGACACCACAATGGGATTCAGACTGGTACCTGTGGTGGTGACCTCACTTCCTCCCACTATAAAAGCAGGACTGGATTCCCATTTCCCCCCTTCTCCTTTGTTTCCAAACACATGCAGCCGGCCTGTGTTTGCCGTGTGCTGCTGATGTACCACTGATGTTTGCCATGCGTCTGTTAAACCTGGTATAATGTAAGTTCCAGTGTTTTACTTCTAGTGATGTGGATTATATGATTATATTGATGAACTTGAGTTATATGGATATTTAGAGGTTTAATATCCTGAAGTAAATATTTGGCCTATTATTATTTTGATGATATACCTTAATGTATAATATAATTTAAAGGCCATATCTATGTTTGATATTTTATCTGGCATGATATTATAATTTGTTTCTTTGTGTCTTTGTTTAGAACCATGGCATCATCATGAAACCCAATGTCAACCCTATTCATCATTATCCGGCTAAATAAACTGGATATTTGATTGCAACCTTTGTTTCCTGGTGGTTTGTGGCTCCAGTATGAACTTTAACTCCTAACAAGGCTGGTATACACCTGATTCGACCATGTCTAATTTCTCCATGTTGTAGGCAGTGGTTCTCAAACATTTTAATGTCAAGGAGTCAAGGACCCCCACATAGTTTGGGTGTATGTAAATGTATCTACACTATGTGTCTATGTACTGTAAGTATGCCAGCATAAAAGTAGACCAATCATGGCTCATGCAGCTTTCTGCACAATCCTCCTATAATTTGAGTAACCTCTGTCCGTTTGTCTGTAGTGGTGTAGTGGTGAATGTAGTGGTGAAGCTACCCGGTTCTCCTCAGTGGCTGGAGCAATTGCTCTGATTTTGCACACAGCCATTGACCATTACCATCTGAACTTAACTGTGAAGCCCGTTTTTCAATTTCATCAAATCTCAGCTTCTTATTAGCGTTTGTGTGAAAGAATGTCGCCTCCCGGGTTGCCAGATCATGTGCGCATATCCCCCCACGGATGCGTCGACCGGGTATGGTCTAGTGTCACAAAACAAAACCACCTCCGACCATAAGCAAACTAGGAAACAAGGAAATGCCTGCTGAAGTGAATGTCAAACTTATGTTCTTTGGGGTGTATTTGTTACACCTTTGTACTAAGGCAATATAGGCACTATGCCGTGGATATTTTTCTCTATCTGTCTCTCACACATTATTGATCCCATATCCTGGAAGGATGGCCTTCATGCCTTTCCAATGTGAGAACACAGAGGTCCCAAATGGCAATCACAACATACTCAAAAACACTATAGTACCAATGTAGCAATCCATTTAGCATTCAGAAAAACAATACTAGAAAAAATAAATTGATATCTTCTCATTGTCAAATGGTTCATAGCATGTATCCTGTTGCATATGCATCATTATTTTCATTCCCATACCCGGGAGGGACAGTCCCTTCGGCTGTTTATGTTGCATAACCTGGAGAATTAACTAGATGATTGAATATAATTTTACAATAAATGTATGCTACGTCTATAATAGTGTATATATAATGCTTCATTCACAAACTGCACTTAGTTATTTTAAGTGACTCAAAGACTGGCCACAGGCCACACCGGTATTGGACACAAAGTCTTACAGGTTTTCTTCTCTTTTTTCCAGTCGCTTAGGTACCTTTCTCAAATCATCCTCAACATTTGCCAAAACATGAAGTGCATTTCTCAAAAACACTTCTTACAAACAGCAGCACAAAATGGATTACCTGCAGTCTCTAACTTCCTAAAGAAAATCCTTACTTTATCTCTCAAAGTAAATAATCTTGTCAATGAACATGTGAGTGCCATCAGAATGACCAGTCCTCGTGTCAATGTTTACAAACAAGATAGTCAAAATGCTTAGCCATGGTGTACAGTATTTTCTGATGTAAACTATGGCTAACATTTTGATGACAATGATGATTTAAAATGCACGCGGCTGCACTTTTTCTATACAGTATATATTATATCAATTTCAACAGTATACAAAGTTACACATTACTGTATTTGGGAGATTAGATTGACTGTGTTATGACCCTGAGCTCATATGAACATGTTTATTGTATGGGTGTACAGTATGTGTTCTAATGTGTAGGTGTTGAGTTCTCTCTCTGCTGTGGTGTGCTGGGCAGCAGGTGAGATTGGCTGGTTGAAAGTGTGAACGAGTGAATGACTGATTGTATTTGACAGGGACCATTACACCAATAGACAAGCAACTACAAATGGTGGATGGATTGAATATAGTAAAAAATTAACTTGACTATTGTCTAGGGCACTGTTTCACAAACAGTGGGTCGGGGCCCATTTGTGGGTCATGGGCCCATTTTTATGGGTCACGTAAATATCCTTTTCTTCCTTTTTATTAAATAGAGTTCAAACATTTTCCAGAGAAACATGAAAATAGCTGATCTACAAGCTCACAACACGCCATAATGCAACGCGTTGTGAGCTGTTAGATCTGCTATTTTCACTAGTTCCGGGGAGACATCGAATTTCTCTTTTGGGTCTCGAGCTAAAACGTTTGGGAACCACTGGTCTAGGAGGATCAAATGATGTACATATACTGTAGCAACAGAGATATCCCAAATAGGGGGGGGGAAATCCCAAAATGCATATAATAAGCAGAGTTGGCAACTCTGGAGCTGAGCTAAGTGAAGGTGGCCCAGGCCTTTGTGTTCCCAAAGGATGATGTCAGATTGGCTCTGATAATTTATGCACAACAGCAAAGCACCCAGGGGAGTGCTAGGGCTTCGGCATCAAGCCACAATCAGCCAATCTGTTCTCATCTAATTAATTATGTTAAAATGCCCTCTGGGAAGAGATACAGAATGCTCAGAATCACAAAGAATGTTTCTAAAGAGGTCTGTTGTTCCGTATGTCATCATCTTTTTCGATTCTTAACATGAATTTTGAGCATTTCCCTGCCAGAAGTTAAAACTTTGTTTTGTGAATATTCAATGGAATCTGGTGGTGTTTTAACAGTGATCAAAGGAGATGACTGCACGTGGACAGTAACGTTTCTAATACATTCTTTCATTTTTGTATTTTATTAGCATTTTTCACTTTGAATTCAAGAAGCTATATTTATGGCAAGATAAGCGCGTAAAATACTGATGGAGTGTTATTTCTTCTGTTTTTACTCATTGCACAAATCATGAAACACCCTCTGCCCACACCGACACAGACACTAACAAAGTGGTGCACACAATTATAAAGCTGAATTTATACTTTTATACACCGGTATCACGCAAAGAAAACAATGCATCGCAGCGCGACGTGTTGTAAGCTTGTAGGCCGGGGAGCCACATGGAATTCATGGCCCCACGATGACAATATATGGCACTGTCCCTTCCAATATGTGTTGAACAATCTATAAAACAGTGATATATTTGTGGGGCCCCTATCAGCCGATAAAATCTCTCGCAATGTTTCAGGGCCAATTGAGGGCCGGTGAATGTACAAAGTAGGTACCGTACTTACCAAAGACTTTGCCCAGGAAGATGGTTTTGACCAGATTGAATTGTGTGTCTGAGGCCTCTGGCAGCTGGTAGATGGACACTGGGTAGTGATCCAACTGCACACAGAAACCAACACACACCACAGAGATGAGAACGTGCCATGCACACGTAGGCACACGCAGGCAGACGCACATACACGCACGGGCGCACACACATATGCACATGCACAGTGGTGTAAATTAACTAAGTACATTTACTCAAGAACTGTACTTGAAGTAGAATTTTGAGGTATTTTTTACTTTACTGGAGTATTTCCAATTTTCAGTATTTTACTTCTAGTCCCCTACATCTCAAAGGCAAATATTGTACTTTTACTCCACTACAATTATTTGAAAACTTTAGCTACAAGTTACTTTGTAGATTTAGATTACTATTACTAAACATGCACCACTTCAGCCCTATATACATTTCGGCCAGTACGGGCATTTTCATTCAGGCCATTATTTGAAGGGTTCTAATGCTGAGCCTCAGTGTGACTTGAGGTTTGACTGTTATAATGGTGTGGCACCTGTAGACGAATGTTCCTGAGATTCCTGGAGATGTTGACATGGTGTGGCTGTCCATTGGCCATGTTCCGGTGGTCCACATCGATAGTGTAGGGCTCACTCAGTCCCCCTAGGCTGTAGCGGATCTGCAGTGTCCCTGGACACACACACACACACACGCACACTTGGTCATCGTCAGCTACTGCAGAAAACATTTTAAATCTTAAGACGTTTGAATAATGACCTTAGGTCAACTGTCAACTATTACTGCTGAAAAGCGTTGCAATTTTACACACAGGGAAAGATGCAAACACTTAGATCTTAATTAAGTAGGTAACATGTTTGGTCTAAAAAATCTGAGAAGGACACATTTGGAAGTTTCCCAAAAAATAATCTGTTGTTAGTCGTATTGTACTGTACATATTACATGCACACGCTCAAGAAGCTGTTATAATTAATGATGTTAATCCACTTGCACTATGTAACTGAGGCCTATTAATTTACAATTGTATCCATATAATTGTAAATAACATAGTAAAGAACCTGTCAAGAACAGAAATGTGTGAATTTCAACATAGTTTAATAAATACATGGAGTTAGCATGTGCTCAGACAAGTACTTGACTCCGCACTACTGAGACTTCATGGTGTGAGCAGTTTGATGAATGCAGGTAAAGTGGGACAACTGGTAAAGTGGGACACTTCCATTTCATCATCTTTGTATTTATGGATCATAATCATAACTTAAAATAATGTAAAATATAAATGACCAGGTCTTGTCCCACTTACCTGTTTTCACCCTATTGAGATATTATAATTGTGATAATTGTTTTAATGGGGGATTATATACTTCTTGACCACCCTATAGGGTTTTGGATTCACAAGCCATAGCAAACATTATCTGTGGGAAAATGTTACATTACAGTGATATGATACATAATTACATAATTAAAATATTTCACATTTAAACGTTAAATGTAATAACCACACAGTACATGAATAGGTAACTTTATGAGTAGTGCCACACTGGTTGTGGCAAATATGATACTCTATGTTTTATTGCAATAGTTGAATTGCATGTTCCTGATTACTTCAATACCTGATATTTTCTTACCATTTACCTACAGTACAGTATGTATCATTGTAGTCTACTGTTCCACTATGTCCACTACAGAGTGTGTCTGCCTGAAACCCAGAAGCCTGATGTCTCACTTGGCCATTGCGGGGAGATCTCTTGTTAATACTTTTCATTGGTTCAATATTTATAAAACCCACAGATACAATTAACCACTTTCACTTAAATCAAAAATAGCAGTTTGTGAACGTGTGATGGTGCGATGCGTTGTGAGCTTGTAGATCAGATATAGTGTGACACTAGTATGACGAAGTAGTGCATTCATTTTAAAGAAAAAAGTTTCTGCCTGACAGCAACAATATGCTCTCTCTAGGTCAGGGGTCTTCAAAAGGGGGTCCGGGACCCCTAGGAGGTCCTCAGTGTTGCTTCAGTGGGTCCGCCAAATCTTTGTGTGATAGGGGAACATTAGCCGAAAATAGCAGATCTGCAAGCTCACAACGCCTCGCGCTGCGAGGCTTGTAGATCGGCTATTTTCTGAGATTTGGAGAGGGAAAAAGAGCAGACTAAGTACAGAGCCAATGGTCAAGTTGACTAAATATTGAGGGTTAAAAGATAACTGTCTGAAAATACACATTAACATGAATCCAACTATCTATGAAATCTACGAAAACGTTTAATCTGCAACACGATGTGATATAATATGTAGTGGGGGGTCCCTCTTTCATCTCTCTCTCTCAGCTAAGGGGTCCTTGGCCTGAAACACGTTGAAGACCCCTGCTCTAGGTCATTCTCAGACGAGCCCTCCAGCAGCTAGCTCGCCAGTACTTTAGTTTCCATCCCTGCAACTTTATGCACTTTATACACTTTGTGCACTGCTTCAATATTGTGTGTGCTGACTTGCCACAAGCACGGCTATTCCCAGTACTGTGAGTATTTGCGTGTGTGTGTGTGTGTGTGTGTGTGTGTGTGTGTGTGTGTGTGTGTGTGTGTGTGTGTGCGCCTCTGTGCGTGCGTGCATGCGTTTTTTTTATATTGATATATACCGTTCTGCCTGAGCACCACAGCCAGGTTGTCCTGTGTCCTGGAGCTGACATACACCAGGATAGTGGGGGCACTAGAGGTACTGAAGCTGAACACCAGCTCCTCCTGGGTCAGGTTGGCCTCGCTGGGAATGCCCACCATGGCCGACACGCTCTTGCCCGCCAGCACAGCAGGGAGGCCCGCCTCTGGGAGGAAGTCGTAGCGCACGTGAGTGCCCAACTCAAAGTAGCCGCCCACGTCTGAAAACACACACACACACACACACACACACACACACACACACACACACACACACACACACACACACACACACACACACACACACACACACACACACACACACACACACACACACACACACAAACCGGCAGAGAAAGATTGTTGTAGAGGCGAGCTCTGACTTTAGCCTCCCAGAGGATGTTGTACAAACAGGTGGGCAGATATACAAACACATAGATACGGTAGACAGACAGACAGACAGACAGACAGACAGATTCAGTCTAAGGTATACCATCAGAGCAGAAGGGTCCATCATATGCAGTGTGTGTGCAGTCACAGGCGTAGCCGTTGTACTTCTCCACACACTTGCCACCATTGCGACAGTGCATGCTGTAGCTGCTGCAGTGGCCATGGCAACCCGGCCTGACCCCCGGTGTGACCTTTGCCCTCTCCTCCAGATCAAGGGTCACACCATTCATTTTGAGGGCCCGGATACACCCCAGGAACCCCCTCTGACCGCCCGATGCACCTGGAAGTCATAGGAGGAGAGGAGAAGCATTTGATGGATGGATGTCATCAGTTATCAACATACTGCCCAATATACTGCAGGCCTAACACTGAATTCACACCAGCAGCTGTGATTGAATGTCCGTAGTGTGGACATTCACAAAGTGCCATAAATTGGGCGTGTCTGAGGTTATGAGTGTGACACCCTCTTAACCCATTAAGGCCTTAGGCTGAAAAAAAAAATGATGTTGCTATATCAGTGGTGCTCAAACTTTTTCATGTCAAGGACCACCCAAAATGATATGTATTTGGCCGCGCACCCCATCTCAAAATATTTTGAGTTACGAAAGATTTGAGTTACGAATGTTCATTTAAAAAAAAAAATATATATATATATAGCAGATCTACAAGCTCATAGCGCGGCACTCGGTACGTAACTAATCGGGCTGAAGTGGACTTTGCAATGTTCGGCACGTCGACCATTGAAATGCAGAAAAAGTACTGTTTTCGTCTTAGTCGTGACCAATAAGAAGCAGATTGTATTGTCTGCCAGGCTGGAACTTATGTTCCTGTCGCAAATAAAGGTTCTCAAGCCCATATCAACACTGCAAAGCACAAGACAGCTGTGCGAGGTGAGAGCTCTTCTGCAAATTAAATTGACCGAATATTTTGCACAACCTGGCAAAGCAGATAGATATGATGGTTTGAAGAATGAGCTACCTCTCTTTTTCTAAGATATGTCTGAATATTCATACAGAAGTCAAGAGGCATACTTTAAATGTGGTTCTCAAACTTTTTAATTTCAAGGTCCCCCATAACTCTGAGAGTACAAATTTGTACACTCTCAGAGTTACAGACCTGTAAAGGGTCCATTTGGAACCCCCTCAATGAACCCAGGTGGGTATGTGGGCTCATATAAGCCTCAGGGAGCTGAACGCCCCTGCCTTACATAGTTTCGGGTCACCCTTGGGCAAGGTGTAGCACCCGTTAGCCCCTCTCATCAGGGTTACGAGACTACTGCCTTGTAGTGAGGCCCCGGAAGGTTAAAGTTGTACAGTGCAGATTTCAAAAAAACGATTTTTAGCAGCCTCTGCTGGTCATTACCGTCACTGCAGGCCGTTTGTTTATTACTGCGTTACCCAGAATTCCATTCGTTTTCACCGGAAGACGGAAGTGTTTCAAAAAGCGTTCTTTTAATTGTTTTATACGATCTGTGGATCGTTTCTCTTAGCCAGTGGAGCTTTAGTTACCGTGAGCTGTGTTTTCTTTTTCTGATTTTTTTCGTTCTTCAAATCATACAATCTGTTAAAATCAGCGTGAGTTTCCTTTTTGTTATTAATGCGGTAGTTCCTGGCCAAACAGGAAACCGGTGCAGTAGTTCCTGGCCAAACAGGAAACCGGTGCATTTCCGCTTCCATTTTCCGGCCAGATGACGTCATTTTCGCGGGACAGTCAACCCCGACCACGTTCAATAGAAAATATATAAATAAAAGGCTTTCGGGGGTGAAATTCATGGAGTGGGTGTTGTGAAACATTTGCCACTCACAAAAGATATACAATTTAACTTTAGTTTTATTGAAAAAGTTACCTAGCATTACTTTAACTCATTGAGTGCCACAATCCGTCAAATCCGTCACGTGGCCTGACGCCCAGAGCGCCACAATCCGTCAAATCCGTCATAAAAAAAAATTCAAAAAATATTTTTTTTTTCAAAATATTTTTTTTTTTTTTTTTTTTTTTTTTTTTTTGGAAAAACATGTTCAGAACCCAAGATATGATGATTTGAAGATTTGCTGCTCCATCCACTCCTTGTTTAACCTATAACTTAAAAAGGCTGTATCTCGCTTCCTAAGCACTTTGTTTTTTACAATGAATTTTGAATTGTGGCACTCAGAGCCAAAATTCCATAAACATGAATAAAAAAGCTTGGCACTGAATGAGTTAAAGGCTAAGGGACCTCCCCTGACAAGAAAAGGGTGTCTGAAGAAGTTGCGCTCTCAGCACACAATTTAGCAATCGACAAGATCAATGAACCCTGAGCGTATGTGACAGATTTTTTTGTTAGAGAAATAATGTTCTGAATTTTCAATTCAATTCAATCACATACACACACACACGCACGCACGCACGCACGCACGCACGCACGCACACTCTTTTTCCCCCTCTTTTTGGAGATTCAGAATATGGTCACCCTACCTTTTGGGAGTGAGAGTATGTTGGAAGTGCAGAGACTTGATGCTCATCTCTGACAGTTTGTAAATGTTTAAGAAATAAGCCATGTAGTTGCTCAACCTTGATGAATTTCACACCTACAACAGCTAGTTGAACTCTCTCTCAACTTTGAAGCTTTGCAATGTTTGCCCCGTGCTATTGTATTGTTGTTTTATTGAACATGGATTCAAAGATAACACTAATTGAACACTACTGAAGTGTAAGCTTTGTTTATATATATATATATATATATTTTTTTTTTATCTTCCAAGCCAAATTTGTGCGTGCGTGTGTGCGCGTGTTTCTCACCAACATATAGCTGACTGAACAGCTCCAGCCTGGTGTGCCCCTGTGGGGGGGCAGAGCGGAACTCTTTGTACTGTCCGTCAAGCCGTAGCCCCGCCTCCTTCACGTTCCTCTCCGCCTCCACGCGATGCCATTGGTCGTCGTTGAGCGGCACAGACGAGCGAACGCTGAGCTCCACGGCTCCGTTTCCCACGTCAAAGGAGAAGGACACGACAGAGGCAGCTGAGAGAGAGGAAGAGAGAATGAACGTTTGAAAACATTCTGTATGCAGTCTGTATTCATGGTCAAAGTCTACAGGGTTCATAGCAATGTGTGTGTGTGTGTGTGTGTGTGTGTGTGTGTGTGTGTGTGTGTGTGTGTGTGTGTGTGTGTGTGTGTGTGTGTGTGTGTGTGTGTGTGTGTGTGTGTGTGTGTGTGTGTGTGTGTATGTACAGTATGTAAGTAAGTGGGAAACTGATGTCCATGTGAGGGCAGATAATAGAGGACGGGTAGTAGCTTTGATGGATGTTGTTTACATTGTAACACCAGAAACATTGAATATTGCTACAGCTAACTGTAACAACACGTCTCTAGTCTGTAGGAATGGCTTTGCAGCAAGGAGGCAGAGCAATGAGCTCTATTGCCAGTAGATGTCCCTCCTAGCCTACACACACACACACACACACACACACACACACACACACACACACACACACACACACACACACACACACACACACACACACACACACACAGTTTTTAACCCATCATGGCAATTGCCCCTTACCTCTCAATTCAATGCGTATGAAGTCAGTGGTACCCAGGTTCTCCAGAAACACCCCATAAGTGGAAGAGGTCTTAAAGTAGAAAGAGATATCAGCACTGGTCTCTCCTCTGAAGGACGGGAAGTGCAGGTAGGAGGCTGGGCTGGTGAACGATGCTGCATTCCAGTAGTCACCTACACAACAGTTACCATAAACAATGGGAGTTGGTGACGCCAATGCAATTTTCTCTGGTGCAGTGTTCAGCATAAGATACTCAGCACATGCCGTAAGGCTGGGATGTTTAGCTATTGATTCCATCATATTTGCAAGTTCAGTAGATTACATCACTCGAGTAAATCTGACTCGCCTGCTCTAGAGGCACAGAGCAATTTAAAAAACTTCTTTCACTTATTTTAGAAAACCTCCTTCACCTAAAATCGGCAAGGTGCACCGTTCTGTGACCTGTGAGCAAGCAAGTCAGATTCAATATCCTTTATAATGAGAGGGTGTATTTCCTTGCTATCCACAGCCCACCTCTGAGACACAGAGCGAACTGTAGACAGAAATGCTACCTTCATTAGAGAGGACAAGGGCCCTGGGCTGAAAGTCGACCCTCAAAGATGCTTTACTTTACCGTTTCATAAATATTATGAATTATTCAGCATGATATGTTGTCCTGCGGCCTGGATTCCAAGTATTTTGTGCGTGCCTATGTGTATGCGTGAGTGTGTTTACATGAAAGAGAGAGAGAGAGTAGAGAATGTGTGTGTGTGTGTGTGAGTGTGTCAGTAAGAGAGAGAGAGAGGGAGAGACGGTCAAAATTTGTGTCAGTATATATGTGTCAATGTGCGTGTGCCTCTGTGCGTGCGTGTGTGCGTGCGTGTGTGCGCGCGTGTGTGCGCGCGCGTGTCTGTGTGAGTTCGTGCATGTGTCCGTGTTTACGTGTGAGTGAGAGGTACAGAGAGAGGGAAAGTCAATGGGCCCGATTCACTAAGCTGTTTACGCCCATATTTTGAACGTAAAGGAATTTACGCAACCATGTTAGTAGTCTGATTCATTCATCTTTTTCTGTCTGTGAATTTTGTGGGAGGTCCGCTCTTTCTCAAGTATTTACGAAGTGCTTAGTGAATCAGGCCCAATGTTTGTGCCTAATGCCTGTTTGCATATGTGTATGTATGTATGATTGCTTAATCCAGGACCAGTTGTTAAAGATCCCTAAAACAACCAGTCCTAAATGTATACTGTATATGTGTGAGTGTGTGCATGTCCAGTGACTCACGGTCCCCCTGGCATCTGAGTGGCCCCACAGTGACTTTGGCCTCAGAGCCCGCCCTGCTGGTGTCTCCCACCACCACCTGAGTGACGGGCAGATGGTCTTTATATACCAACAGACCTGCATCCTCCCTCCTGAAAGAGAGAGGGAGGGGGGAGGGGGGGGGGGGAGAGAGGGGGGAGGGAGAGGGAGAGAGAGAGAGAGAGAGCGAGAGCGAGAGAGCAATAGAGGGGGTAGGTAGCGAAGGTAAGCAGGGCCAAACCGGAGGAAGGGAGAAGAAGACAGATGGGGAGGAGAGATGATGAATGTTAAGGCGGGGGAGGGGGAGGGAGGACAGGAAAACATGACACAGTGGAAGATATAGATTTAAAGATTCAAGAGAGTTTTCAAGAGATGTTATTGTCACATAGATGTACGATTACATGCACTGTGGAAAAGGTAGGTTGGGGGGGTGTGCTCCTTAACACACAAGAAAGTGTGGTAAAGACATAATGGTAATTTCCACATGTTGGTGGCTGAATCTAAAGATAGATGTTCTTACACTATACGATAACCTTGAGCTTATTGCTGATCGTGTGTAACGTGGCTGGAGTATTTCTCAGTTTTGTTCTGTGCACTTGTTATTTAGCAGTAGCACACACTAGGTGCTATTTATATTGTTCTTTATAATATTAGATACTAGGTTTGACGTCTACCTCCTACTCCTGCTACTTTGTAGCACATTCTGCATTTTTCTTAGCACTCTATTTACTCAACCCACTTACCCTGTTAGTCATGGGTTCATGCTGCTTATTCTGACCTTATTGCACCTTGTAAGTCGCTCTGGATAAAAGCATCTGCCGAATGTCTTGTAATTGCTAGTTCTCATTAAAATCATTTTTGTGCCTGTAAATACAATTTTATGCCTTAGCACTATGAATCTTATATGCACGTGAAAGGGCTGTCGGGTAGAAGGAAAGGAGAATGATTACGTAATCTAACACGATATAGTTGAAAGAGAAAATGCAATAAAATGCTTTGTCACGGCGCAGTATGATCTATATCATGTTTGCACCTGCTATCAACTACAATACCATGCTGCAGTCAGCTGGCATATTACAAAGGGTTTCAGAGATACTAAGTGGAGCCTATGGCAGACATTGTGGTAGGAGTGTACCCTGATAGGATAATGGAGCATTGGCCGTGACATTTTTCTCCTGCCATGAGACAGTGGGTAACTTTATTACGCTGTGTGCAGCAAGCCAGCTGTGTAATGTGAATGTCTTCATGAATTGGCTTTGTCGCACGCCAACTCCTATTATGTACAGTTTGCACACTGATTGATTGCATGCTCAAACCTGCAAAACATACAGTTATATCACATTTTTCTAAATCTACAACAGAAATGGCCACAAACATAATTAAAGAGCCATACTGGTCGTCTGGAATGTTTAGCCCATTGACGTTGACTTTTGGTATACTTGACATTACCGTTGACAATTTTTCTAAAGAATTCCATTTTAAACTTAAAAAAGGTTTCGACTTGCACTTAAAGGTTTTAATTTTCTCCACGAGATTACCTGTATAAATAAAAGTAAAAAAAGGCATTCCAATCATTTTCATCCTATATTAAAATTGGTTTAAGGGAGGACCGGCCGGCTGGCCAGCGAACCACGGCCAAGTCACTCTGACTCAGACGTAACCATAAACAAACCCGATACGCCCATATACTGTATAGGCATGTCACTATGACTCAGACATACAGTATAGGCATATACGAGTATGGGCATATAGTATATTATACTGTAATACTATTACTTAGTATTATTACTGCTAATACTACAACTACTAATAATAATGATAACATTAATATTCATATTCATATTCATATTCATATTCATATTCATATTCATATTCATATTCATAATATAGGCTAGACAATGCTAAAAAAGTATAACCTGTTGCTACAACGTTAAAATGTAATAATAAAATGCACGCACCACTGACGCTGGTCAGCATCACAGTTGCAGTAGTGTTTGGGGTTGGTACAGTTGCGCTCGATGCCACATGCACACTTCTGTATGCCGGGCCCCGAACCCCCCCAGTAAGAATGTCTCTCATTGGCTCTTCCTACCCACCAGCTGAATGGAACACCATCTGCAGAAAGGAAGACAAACAAACAATAGACCTATGATCAGGTGACTTTCACTTCAATGAGCTCAGCAGGAGGCTGAGAGTTGAAAGAGACAGAGAGGTACAATTAAAACATGTTCCTTTCTTCACAAATTAATAATTACACAGAATATCAATATCTTCATATTATTTATAGTAATTGTGCCTTATGTGTATTTCTAACAATTGTATATTGTATTCACTTTCACACATTTAATCTGTTTATTAGCATTTTTGTGAAATCAGTTAAGACTGCTGTGAGTAGAGACAGGGGCAGTGACTCAGGGGAGCAGTGCTAGGGTTCATTCACTGGTGGGTGTTTTGATTCATTGTTTTATTGATGTTTTTATGGACAAAAATGCATACCGTATACATGACCATATATCTGTACACAAAAAAGTGTACAGATATATGGTACCTTGGCTCAGGGCTATACACACGCACACACGCACACGCGCACGCGCACACACACACACACACACACACACACACACACACACACACACACACACACACACACACACACACACACACACACACACACACACACACACACACACACACACACCAGCAGAGAGAGAGATCTGGCTCAATGATGCAAATGTATACAGGACTTTGATTTAAACACACAGCAATGCTGGGCTGCACATAACCACAGTATACACAAATCCACGGAGCGCTGCCCTGTAGGTGGTGCCGCCATTGCTGCGGTGTCAAACTCAGTCAGCTGTTGCTGCGGTTCTGTCCGTCTGTTCACGTTACTCTTTACCTGCTTGGCTGTTGGAGCAGCCATAAACTACACAGGTTCATCCCGATTTTCTGTACATCTTTGTAAAGTTAGTCATAGACTTGATGCACCAATATGTGCATGTGTGTGGTCAATAAAGTGCAGAAGCTTTAATTACTCATTAATACCCATTAAAAAGAGATCTACTGTTTCTACTATGTCTACCAAACAGTCACTACCTCCCACTTTCAGGTTTATGCATTGATAGTGTCTTTGGTTTGTTTTTGTAATCTTTTTCTTGCACCTTATGTCTAATCTCACGTCCATACCATTACCTGCTGCTACGTGGACCTACCGATGTGTTACCACTTTTGCACCTTATGTTTAACCTCATGTAGGCTACATATGGTATCTGCTGGTTTTATGCTGATTTTTAGTTTCCTCCTTTCTCTCCCTCTCCCTGTCCCCCCTCTCATTTCTGCTTCTCCCTCTCCGAAAACAACAAAAAAAACGTGTGATGTGACAATAAATCCTGGATCCTGGATTTAACTCAGATCTGCTGTTTGGCACAAACACAGTTATGTTATCTGATCTTCTGGATCAAATGAACGCTTGTTTAAGCACTATAGCTTGGAATTCTTGTTTGCAATATTTGAAAAACACACATTTTCCATCTGTTAGTAAATACAATATTAATATGGATAGATAATCTATGGGTGCAGATAATATTCAAAATCTAGCTCACACCTATGACGGCCCTGCCCCTCTGCCTCTCTGTTGGCTAGCTCAGCTGGCAGCCTAGATTGGCAGAGTGGTGCAGGCCATCAAGCCAACTCTTTAAAGCTGGGTTGAGGGGTTTGGGGGGAGTATATATAGTATACAGGATGGGACCTCTCATCGCAACCTCTCAGTCTCTCTTTTTCCTCCCCTGGGGAAGGTGTACATGGCCTTATTGGGGTCTAACCCTATTTTGTCTATTTTGAGTAGCACCTTTTTATACAACACACACTCACAGCACATTCTACACATTAACACAAAGACCTTCTGTGCCAAGATGGTAATAATTAAAGATCATGTGACATCTCGCATATCAAGTTTCACATCAAAAGGTATCCTCTAGTCTAGACCTTAATCTTTTATTATTTCCATGCATATATGAGTAAAGTTTTGTCTTCTATTCATTTACAAATTTCTAGATAGAAGATATACATGGAAATGATGTATAGTGGTCTACAGTATTGCAATGTGCTGACAGTTAACCTTTTGATGTGAAACTTGATATGTGACGTTTGATTACAATGTTGTCACATGATCTGTAATTATCACCACCTGTTGGCACAGAAAGTCTCTGTAAACCCACACCTGATGCCAATCAAGTGAAGAGCGAACATGAGGAAGCCACGATGCAGAACGTGTTATTCACTCCAATATGTTATACGACTGTCTGAATTAAACTAAACATTTCATTTGAACACTTGTGTGCTGGATTACTTTGATTTTGAATGAACATGGATCCTATATATTGGAGGAACAAGTGAAACTGTTGTCAATATGAACAATGAATATAGGGATTCTCTGTCTCCTCTCTCTTTCTCTTTCTGCCTGCAAGAAACATTAAAAATTCAATGCTGAACGGTGTGGTGGAGAGACCCAGACCAGACCCGCGGCTAACGCACGCACGCACGCACGCACGCACACACGCACGCATGCACACATAAATATAGCCATAGGGGCCTAATGGGGATAGGGGGGGTCAGAATTCGAACCAGACTGCAGATGAAAGTCATTGGCTTCAGTACCTACAGTATTGCAATATACAGCAATATCCTTGTGTTCATATAACTCAGAGAGTATATAGAAACACTATACCATGTATATAAAAATCTTTATAAAAATCCACATTATTTAGACTTGTGACATACCAGCATTCCCACATGATGAACTGTAGATCTAACCCCATTTCAGCTAATGTAGAAATGAATAATGTAAAAACATTGCCTCTTACTATGACCAACACTAATACTATTACTTCTTTCAATGATTCCACAATTTTGCATTTCTTTATTTGTTGAAATAGGATTTGATGTGAGCATACCATAATGTCACCATTTTGACATTAACATCCAATAGCTTTGACTGGAGGATGACACAACATCTGCAGCATAACTAAATATTTTCACCATTATAGACTAACTGTGTGTATGTACACTTAACAGTGAGGATTTTACTGTGTTCATGAGTCATGACTGATCATACAGCTTAGTGGCCCTTTGTAGCTCACAGATTCAGACAGTAATGTTACCTGGAGAGTTGAGCAGGCGAGACATACGGCAGGTGTAGGCAATGTGTTGTTCACAGTACTCTGCACTGCTGGTGATAGACCACACCTAGTATACACATACACAGAAAAGCATATTAACCACATTAACAATGGCAGCCCTATCTTGGGCATGTCATTATAAGCAAAAATTCTCAAAAATAGCCTCAGCCTTTATACTTAATAATTTATACTCCATTATATGGGGGCGTCACGCTGACAAAATAGTCCATCTACAAGCTTGTAAATGGCTACTTTGGCCATGCGGAACAGTTGTGCGACTAAAGTCTGCTAAAGACTATTAAAACAGCAATTATTGTGATAATTATTCCAGACTGGGTGCCATAAAAGAAAAAGTTGACTGTTTTTACACTCTAAAAGGTTCAATTAACACTCCAGATGTAACATATAGACAAACATGAAGCTAAAATTCAAAATGGGTTTTGATATTTTCTCCAGACCTGTTCAGCAGTCATATTGTAGCTGAGCTGTAGCACTGCCTTGCCCTCCTGGTCAGCACTGGTCACTGATGTCTGAGGAGATAGGTTGTTCCTTACTGTGGTCCAAACAGTGTCTTCTGAAAATCACAAAACATACAATATCAGGGGAGCTATATTGTCTTCAACTTGAGCTTTTTTGTACTCTACACAGTTTAAAGAAGTAAAGAGAGTGATCATAGCGCGTAGAAAGAGATATGCACAGGTGAAAATAGAGATGTCAGAAGTTGCACGTAACTCAGATCTTGTTGTCCACTAGAGGAAATACAGGTTTGCAAAAAAATACAGACAGATGAAAGGTAAAAGGCTGACTTCATTGAGTACTCGCCTCAGGAAGGTTAAGTCCTGGCCTTGCAGCAATTACTGACGGTCAGCACTGTCAGACAGACTCCTGAGCTTGATTCAAAGTCCAATAAAAGAGATGAGCTGCACTAGGAGCTATTCTGCCTCCAAGAAGGCATATTAAAGTCTGGAATGAAAAGGATGCGTGCAGGTGCCTGGATGGCGTATTGCAGATGGATGACGAGGAGGGGGCTTGTGAGTGTGAAGTGGTCTACCACCTTGCCTGATTTAATTCAACTCCATTTATTGCTGATGATGCCTGAAGGGAAAAGAAAAAGGCTATTCTGAGGAAATCCAAACCCCAAACCATTCTGCACCAGCAAATTATAGCCACCTGCACAGCTGTGGATATGTAGTACTTCCCTTTATCTGCCTGTAAAGCTCCCGTCTTCAAATATGGATGCATTACATCTTTTCTTTTTCTGAACAACCACCAGGGATATTTGAAAATGGTGTGCAACCAATAAATGGGATGGTGCTGTCCTAGTGGTTCTCACAGTGTTACAAAGGATACGACGCCCTCATGAGACCACCTAATTCACCTAAATTCAGGGAGTTAATGCAGCTCTCCACCGCACCGGCGTCGGCGGGAGGCATTGGAAAGCATCTGTTGCCGAAATTCTGTTGTAGATGGTACCGTGCTGACGCTGTTGTGTCGGGTCGGTAAACGTCGAAAGCCGGCGAAGGCCGACCGAACATGCTCGGACCGTTAGGCTGGTGGGGAGGGGAGACAGAGCTCTCTGATTGGCTGCTAGCAGGGGTAGCGGGACCCTTTCTAAAATGCAATACAGAGTAGTGCTATTGGAATCTAACACAGGTGCGCCAAAATAATTAATTACATCATGCCCCTGCTGAGTGCACTGTGCAAAAGTAGGTCAAGTTAATTATGCTGTCACTCCAGCAGGTCCGAAGCACACTGACCAGCAGCAGAGACTTTTGTTTCACTTCTAAGCTACGGGGAAAGCAGCTGTAAAAACCTTTATTTTATTTTATTTTAATAATTATAATTAGATTAATAAGGAAGCTTTGGAAATGCCACCTACATTGTGAGTGGAACATGAGTCTTTCAGGTGAAAAGCTACAACAGTATATCAGGTATGCGTGCGTAAAGCTGGCCCGCCAGCCTCCCGACATTTGGTTTCCGCTTCTCACCGTTTCATAGAGGAATAATAAAAACATGACCAATACACCAAATGAACATAGACACTTCACAGATAATAGAGACCTTTGAATTATAACAATTGATTGAGAATTGGCAGAGTTAAACAGCCAACGACAACAAAGATGCGTCTGTGGCTCATCTCATTCAAACGGCAGCTGTTAGCTGTCAGATTGTCTGTGAAACAAAACTATACTATATGCTATCTTTAACTTATCAATATTCTTAATTAGCAGTCACACTTTTGTGGATTACAGTAAAATTGTAATGACAATCACTTAATTCAGAAGTGACTCTGGGATACGCAGTGTTGGACACATACCAACATTTGGATAATAAGGTCTAGCCTTTGATTGATAGTCTGAAGTAGTTTGTATTCAACCCAGTTGGAATTATATCTCAATATAAAATAGACTGTGAATAACGTGATTATCTTCATAATCATAATTCGACTAAGACTAGGATTATCTAACTCAAGGAGAAGAATCCAAGATATTGAGATTATCGTTATAATCTCAATTCTGTGCCAACTAAGAAGCAAGCAGATAAGATCTCTAGATCCTGCACCCAGGCCTATTACCATCAACATCGAGGATTCAAGTGACCAACTCGTCCTCCCAAACCAGCTACCTAAGTACTCTTTGTAATACACAGAGTTAAACACATTTCCAAAAAGTAGCAGTGGCATCATGTGGAAAGCCAAAGGAGCATTTCCTTACCTGTCATGTCACAGTTGACCCTGAAAGGAGCGAGGGGTCCACTGCCGTCCGGATCCACCCAATAGTTCCCTGAACTTTTACCCAGATGTTTGTATTCCTCACAGGACTGCTCATACACAGCTGCAAGAGGACACAACACATTGATCTCAGTGAGGTCCAACAGTGTCTGTTTGTGTGCACCATGTTTTACTATGCATTTGTGGCTTCTTTTTTTGGAAAAGAGTAATTTTTATGGTTAAGAAAGATTTAGGCCCGGTTACAATTATGAAAATATTTAAGTTAGAGTTATGGTTATGGTTATGGTTATGGTTACAATTTCTCATTCACAAAGTGCAAGACTGTAAGTGGCTTGATCCGCAGTCAACAAACAACCCGGGTAAATAGTCAAGTAAACAGAGTACAAAGACATTAAGTGCTAAGTGCTACAAAGTTAGGATACCAGGTAAACATCCATCTGCCTATACAACATGTTATATATATGACATAATTAGCATTTGTGGACAAGCAAACATACAGTATACATCTATGTAAACAACATACATAGCATAGGTGAACAGGTAACCAATATACTGTATGTATCTGCATATGGGGGGCGATGGCCAGGGTGTCATAGTGGCGTCATCGCAATATCTATACCACTTGTGCATGATTGGCCAATACGCTTGTGCAAGGACGCGCTGTGATTGGCCAGTAGCCACTTTGAGTGGCAGTTGGGGCAAACGCTCTCACCAAAACATGATTTACTATTCTGTCCCTATCAGTACATAACTCGAACGGCGCTGAGTCGGCCTCACGGTCCAAAACTATACGGGCTAAAGAAATAGCCCGCAATTGTTGTAGGCAGAGGCACTTCCGCGTTGGCCACAGAAGGGGGCGTGTTTATAGCACAACTGGTATAGACTTTGTAATGTCGCATCATAGTGGTGGTGGGATAGGATTAGGGAATAGGGAATAGGGATTAGGATTGTGGTGAGGGGTTAAGTTTAGGGTTAGTTGTAAGGTATGGGATAGGTTAGGTTTGGCCAGCAGGTGTGAATTGTGTAATTGTTAGTGACTGAAAAATTGGTTTCTGATGTCCTCACAAAGGTATAGAAACAGACGTGTGTGGCTTTGTGGCTTCTACCTCTACAAGAAAATGTCCTCTGCTAGGACATTGGCAAGCTTTAAACATGTTGGAGGACTTCAGAGTTAATTTCTCAATGCATCTGGAAGCCAGCCAGTCACAGTGCCACGTGTTAGGGTCAGGTGGGTGGGGTACAGCGTTGCCAGATTTTGCGAGAGAAATAAGCAACCAGGTCTATGAAACCAAGCCCAAAAGAAGCGACTAACACATGGGCACTTTAAACCTATATACATAGGCTATTTGAAAATAGCCGATCTACAAGATCACAACGCATCGCGATGCGACACGTTGTGAGGAGCTATTTTCCAAAAAATCGTGGGAAACAAGTGCAAATTGTTTTATATTTTTGAAACATCAACAACACAAATCTGGCACAAAATGCTTTAAGATGATGATACGCGGACAATTACATATTCATTTGGGGGTCCTTGCCATAAAAATGTTTGCGAACCACTGGTTTAAACAACATTAGGAAGCAATCCCAAATAAGCAACTACACTTTAGAAACAAGCCCAAAAAAACGCAACACGCAACTACTTATAATTTACAAGCAACTTTACAGAAAAACATAAGCCCCGAGTCGCTTATAATAGGCGGACATGGCAACACTGTACGGGTACTGTGTGCACGTGTACTCACGCGTATGGCAGGTGGCTCCCGTGTATCCTGTGCCATTGCAGTAGCAAGTGAAAGTGTCCCATGTCTGAGAACAGTGACCACCATGCTCACATTGGTTAGGGACACACCTAGTACACACGGACGCACGCACGCACGCACACGTACACACACGCACACGCACACGCACACGCGCACACGCGCACGCACGCACGCACGCACGCACGCACGCACGCACGCACGCACGCACACACACACACACACACACACACACACACACACACACACACACACACACACACACACACACACACACACACACACACACACACACACACACACACACACACACACACACACACACACACACACACACACACACACACACACACACACACACACAGAGAGAGAGAAAGAGGAATAGGGAGTGACACTGGTTAGAAAACAACAAAACAGCCAAATCTTTGGGTGCAGCTGAGCCTTCTTCTAAAGAAAGTATGTAGAAACAATTGCTCATTCTAAGTAGCCTATATGAAACAATTTTAATGTTCAACTCATTTGAATATACATGATCTAAATAACATACTTGAGGAAATGTATCATCATTTTCATAATGTCAATTTGCTTGATCTAATAAAATTGCTTAGTTCTCGTCCTTCTCCAGTCAAACATGACTGGAGAAGGATTTAACAACTGAAGTAGAATCTGAAAGGTTCTAACATTTGCCAGCCGTCTTTCCAGATAATAAACACAAGCAATCATAAATCCTACAGATGAGTTCATGTTTAATCATGAGACAGCGCCGCATGGCTGTTTAATCAACTTTCAGCACTCCAGCACTACACGTTTTGTTGGCGGAGCTGATCAACTGTCTTTATCTGAAGCATCGGTTCATTTGTTTGATTCACCACGGCTCCTTCTCACTCATTATCATGGAAGGTCTTGTTTAAGACAGAAACTCATGCTCCTGTAACAGTTCAAAGAGCTTTACTCAGCTCTCACCCAATGTGCCATTTTAGCTGTTAATCGACCTGACAAAGGGTATCAACCACATAACTGCAACATCCTTAATTCAAGTCCGGCTACAGACCTGTATGTTTCCTTCACCCTTCCCTGTCTCAATTTCCCGTCTCTCTACTATCATGTACTATCCTAAAACAAAACATTTAAAGACAAAATAAAGTTGTTGCTTATATAGGCATTGTATTCAAGAATGTCAAGTGATTTTTTTTTTTTTTTTATAAATGCTTAAGTACGTTACAATATTTTTGGCATCCCAGCATAGGCTATTCAATTGGGGATTCTCCTATTATATTCTTCGGTATTACAGCATACCTCCAACTTGGGCATTTTCCTCCTGATCTTGAAAGTTGAAAGAGAGTGGGCCAATCGGAGCTAAACCATGCCAAACATCCTGTAGTCTACACCCTCTAATTCCTTACAACTCTGAGAGGAGCCTCGGCTGTGATGCTTTCAAACAGAACAGGACTTCCTCAAAGCCTTTGATCAGTCGTGCGGACTGGACTTGAACCCCAGAATGAATACAGTGGTGGGCTGTGTGAGCAGCTGAGCTCGTCCAGACTCATGAATCAATGGATTTTCCCAGTGTTCAACGGCAAAATCTATCACATCTTCTCCCTCCCTCTTTCTTTCTCCCTTTGCCCCTCTGTCTATCCCAATCTCAGTTTCATTCTCTCTCGATTGAATGGGTTAATTACTTATGGACATACTTCCCCACCACAGGGGTTTTAGTACACACTCAACATGTGTCCCAAATGTCAGCCATGTTAACACTGAGAACGCTTCCTTCCTACCTATCTATGATGGCACACATGTCCAAGCTGACGTTTTCAAAGGTTCCGATGGTGCCTTGCTCAACAGCCCGGAGGTCAGCCGGCTGGTCGTCCACGTGAATCATTTGCATGCAACCCTGGAATGGCCGCTGCAGTGGGGGCGTGTTTGTACGCAGGAAATAGCCTGGGAAAGATACGATGGCAAAAGTCACTGTTATGTACTTCCACAGTGTTAATTGTGACAGAAAAGTCACAGTTTAGTCATGGTCTTTTGAATAAAATTCCATTTAGTTTTGGTCACATTTTAGTCATCTGAAATATTTTAGTTTTAGTCTTAGTCAACTAAATCTACAATTGATTTAGTCGACAAAAATTTAAGTGTCTTTGGCAGGCATTGATGGCTCCGTAATGCCTGATTTATACTTAGCTGTGGACCAAAAATAGCCGATCTATAAGCGACTATTTTTGGGGGGTGCAACCAAGCATAAAATGACTTGTCGTAGTTCTACTGGATCTCTTCTCCACTAGTCCCTCTCTAACATTTTAGTCTCGTTTTTATTTGCTGACAAAATTGTCATTATAGTTTGTCATAGTTTTAGTCATCATAGCTTAGTTTTTATTTCGTTTTTCGTCAGTAAAAAAAGGTAGTCGACAAACATTCTTCATCATAGTTTTAGAGTTTTAGCCTGATTTATACTTACTGTAGTTGCACGCCGGGAAAAAAGCACAGCTACAGCACAAGCTCAAAGCGCATTGCAATGCTAGTAGATGTGCTATTTTCAGCATGCAACACCATCGCTCAATGAAGTATAATGGGGCTTT
This sequence comes from Gymnoscopelus microlampas, assembly GCF_963454915.1. Classification (NCBI taxonomy): domain Eukaryota; kingdom Metazoa; phylum Chordata; class Actinopteri; order Myctophiformes; family Myctophidae; genus Gymnoscopelus; species Gymnoscopelus microlampas. The sequence continues at coordinate 30,837,727 of NC_139942.1, read as the reverse complement.
AAAAGTTACAATAGAATAGAATATGATGATAAAGAAATTGAATATGAGGATAAAGAAATTGAGCTATTTGAACTTTTCCCTCAATCTCAACACAATCTTTATTGTTTAGTATACTGTATCTAAACTAAACCCAAATGAATATTACGGATAGATCTTTGCTGCATGAATGCTGATTGACTGTCTGAAATAATTAGTCCTAATAGTTTGTAGGAATTATTTAAAAGCGTTATTGGCCTCAATAAGTATTGAAATGTTTGCCTGTCTTGAAAATACATGTACGCAAGGTAGGAGAGTGTTAACTTAAAAAAAAAAAAGATTGCATGACATTGTATATGTCATCCCAGAGAAATTCACTGTCAAACCATCTGGCCCAGGCACAATTTGTACACTGACAGTTTGTTAATTGCGATATCCAATTATTTTATGATAGCTCAGTGTGAGGAATAAATTATGATCAAATTATGGTAAGTTGTTTTGACAACTTTAACCGTGTCTTCCCTATTTGTCTGTCCCTGTCTTTCCTATTTCGAGATTTCTTTAGTAAATAGTTGATCTAGAGCTTGTAGATCAGCTATTTTAGAAACATTTTGACATTTTGATAATTGGGTGGTTCAATGGAGTGGAGAAGGCCCTCGGCCTGTCATGATAACCTTACCTCCAAAATAGTACGTCCCGCCAGTCCTGATCTGGATTGGGATGGCTGTTCGGACAGTGGACGCCTCATCTCCATCAATAGTTAACATGGCGTAGTTCTCCAAGGCACTGAGATGAACACTGTGCCACTGGCCGTCATTCAAACTGGTGCCTAAGGGGACAAACAGTTAGCTTCACTTAAGTTCATTTAACTGAGATCGGGGGAAAAAAACAACAACAACAGGATTTTAGAATGGAAATGAAGCCAATGCGGAAATAATGAAACTGCTGCCCTTCTCATTAATGGCTCTCTACTGTATTTCCCCTCCAGCTGGTTGCAGAATGATTTTCATTCCTTTCAAGTCAACGGGTGTTTGACCGGATTTAACACTTTTTTTAAATTTTGTTGTATTACGTAGTAAACCTTTTCATAAATACTTCATGTTTTCGCTAGTTTAAAGTCTTCTTTCAGTTATCATGATGTGTTTTTGTAAATTACAAAATGTATTATAAATAAGGGTATGCTTCTACTGTTTCTACTGAGTGAAGATCCACCCTCGCTCCCTTTCCACACAAAAGCATTAGATTAGATTATTCGCAACCGGATATCCAAGATGGTGTATTTGAATTCGTTGCACTACAGGCTTCAAAACAGGGATGTACAGTAGAAACCGTCACGTCTATGTGTACTACTAATATATTAATCCTACTACTACAACTATTACTATTACTACTATAGCTGCTACTTCTACAAAAGTAGTACTACTGCTGGTGATAGTATATTACTACTATTAATACTAAAGCTGCTGCTACCACTGCTGCTCACCTGATGAGATATCGATGCGTGTGTTCTTGGTCTGCGTGACGTTTATGTAGACCGTCACCTTGCCATCCGTCAGACCCACTTCCACCACTCCGTCTGCCAGGGCCGTGTACATCAGCAGGCCGCTGGGGTTCCACGTGCGGAAGAACAGACTGACAGACAGCGTGTCGCTGTCTCCCTGTCCCGGCAGCCGCAGGAAGGACGACGAGTTGAAGAAGACGGGAAAGGACGTAGACTCAGAACAGGAGAATGTCAGGTTACGCTGAGATGGGGGAAACATACAGAAATGGAAGTCAGGCTTAAGTTTGATTGATTGATTGATTGATTGATTGATTGATTAACAATGCTACTGCAATCATGGGCATAGCTATGAGTTGGTCTAGCTATTCTTCAGCCATCTCCTTATGTAAACATTTAGATTTGGCCAATGAGATTGTGGACTTTCAGCTTTTGGGTAGACCATTCCGCAGGATCGCTGCTGAGTACAAGAAGTTCTTGCTCATGTAGCTCTTGAATCGTCAAGGAACACAATCTGTGGAGCTCCCTCTGGTAGAATAACTGTGGGAGTGGGGGTGTCACAGATCTTTGAGAAGTACCAGATACATGGGTACCTCTGTGTTAACACCCCTGTGAACCATGCATGCACACCTTTATGTGTGATACTCCACTTGGAGCCACTTTAGGGAAATAAAGTTAGGCGGTGAGAAGATGTGTTATGTGATGGGGTTTGAGGATTAATCTGATATTTATTTTGTGAGGTCTGTAGCTTTTTCTTTAGGGCCTTTGGGGTGTTGGCGTACCAAGTGCAGGCATCCTCGAAATGGTATTGGATTAGTGCCGAAGCCAATATTATAGTCCCCAGGACTTTTTGTTTCCTTTTGGCCAAAATGTTTTACTGTACCTCCGTGCTGTAAAAGTTTTGTGACAAATAAAGTATCAATCAATCAAAACCAGTTAGGCTTAAAAAAGTGTCCATGCAAGTCATTCAACAGGGAATAGAGAGACAAGTAATGCGAGAGAGAGAAGGAGGGCACATGGAGTTCACTGGTTGAATTGAACAGGGAAGTATGAGATATGCATTGCTTTGTTTTCTTTTGTGAATCAGTTTGACATTTGACATCTGACATTTGGACATCTTTCATATTTTTTCCTTAATTGCTGATCATTATAAAGGCCTTTTTGTTTCTTTGAATGCATCCCTTTTTCCTTGAGTTGAAAAGGGTATGTTTCCCAAAAGGGATGCTGAGAGGCTAAGTCATGCCTTTATTAAACACAGTCTACTGTAGCAATGCAATCCTCGCTAATAGTCATGGAAGACATTTCATGTACACTACAATCAAAATCAGAAGGGAGAGACCACATTTTGAATGGCTTGGCTGCCTCCTACAGTATATGTCAGAATCTCTATAATGTTATATTCCACTCTGTCTGAGATCCATACAGCAGGCTTATTAAATATTCACAAGGGCATTTGAAAGAAAACCACGAGTGCTGCTGGTTCTTTGCTCCTAAAATATGGAATACCCCAGCCCAATATTCAAGGAGCAGACTCAGTAGAGATTTTTAAAGCGTAATTTATGAGCCAAAAATTGCAGACCTACAAGCTCACAACACATCACATCCATGATGCGTTGTGAGCTTGTAGGGCATGTCATTATTGTAAAACTTTTCCAAAAATGACCAGAAATGTTCCAAAATAGAGGTAGTGTCCATCTCAGGAGAGAGCAGGCCTGCGGCATAAGCTGTTTATTGTTCAATCAATAAACAGAAGCTTTGCTACAGGGGAGCGTAAGAAGAGACAATACACATAATACATGTTCTCTGTGTAATCCAGCACAACCCCCACCCCCCCGACCTCCCTTCACTGTCTTCCTCTCAGCTTTCTAAGCAATCTAAATAAAGAGAATATATACAAAAAGCCACTGGACAGCATTTTTGTCTCATGTCCAGCTATCTCGATCAGAAAGCAGTTGCAACACAACACCAGGAACTCTGTCAGACAGAGGCTAAAGCAAGCCAGCTATACGCTTGGTAAATCCATTAAGTGGCGAAGGCTAAGAAGCTTGGAAGACTAGGAATCAATATCGAAGCCTGGAAATCCATAGGCCTTTCTGCTTCACGCATCATCAGCACTGTGTTGGCCACCAAGATTGCAATTGTTTCTCTTAAGAGGGACTCAACCTCTCCTTGATGATACATCTGTTGGGCAAGCTCTATGCTTAATATATAAACTATGCAGCACTTAATAATCAATATTTTGTGAGTGGGATTCCTCACATAGGTAGCGAAAGATCTATGCTCTTTCATCTATGCTCTCTATTCTTTGCATTCTGTGAAGTATTTGCCCACTCAGAATTTTTCAGTATTTGTGTTAAATGTAGGCCTATGTGTGTTTTTTGGGCTCTGCCATAGGTGGAGATTGGGTTAATGACACACCAGTGCCAGGGTTAATTCAGTGGCAGGTGTTTCCTTTTGTGCCTAATCACATTCTCCTCTATAGACGAATCAACAGAGTCGCTGCCTGTAGCTCCGCTATCGCGGTGCGAAGCGGCACCCGCTTGACACCGCACAGATATGATTGCTGTTCTGTGGATTTGTCTATATAGAGTGCGAGGCCTGGACTCAGGGTCTCACAAACACAGAAGACATTGACAGACAAAGAGCTGTAGGCAGCTGAACTACAGACAGAAAGTGTGGCAAGCAGCAGACCGAGCACGACTGGGCTCTAGAAACTGAACGGCATATATACTTGACTTGTGTGTAATTGTGTGAGGCCAATAAATACTAAAGCAAACTTTAACTGCCTGGTCTCTGTCGAACCACACTCCCAGTAGCAGCTGATGAAATGTGTTCTACAGGGTTTGATGTGGAGGGGGAGAGATTTCTTAACTTAATAGCAATTTAATAGCAAAAATAGACGATATACAAACTCACAACATGTCGCATTATGGCATCATGGGCTTGTAGATTTCGAGTTTTGAGTTTTGTAATTAGAAAAATATTAACACATTTGCCCTAAAATAGGTAGGATACACTAATGTGTTTAACATAAATATCAAACCCATCAGTCCCAAAACTATATGGAACTACTTAGCAGGGATAAAACACATTCCCGCCGGCTATAAAAACTAATCACCAGGGGGGATATCAAAAGCGTGAGAGAGGCATGGACCCCCTTCCTCCAAACCCCCACCCAGCAAATTGAACCCTTGTGTTATACCAATACAGTTTGACTTGACTTGAACACAGACAGAGAGGCAGGCAGAGACAGTGTCTTACAAAGCTGGAGGTGTCCACTCTCTTCCTGCGGATCAGGTTGGTGATGTTGTCTGTGTTGTATGTGATTCCCTCCATGCAGCCCACAAAATTATCTCGTCCTCCAGAGCTGGGCTTTGCTGACACTGGCAAGCCTCCGAAATTAATCTGTGTGTGGCAGAAACAAATGATCACACTTATTTACCATGTGTTCTCAGGTGTAGGTTACTAGAAACTAGAGTTGTATGGTTTAAATGTACTCACAGCAACCAAAAACAATCTAACAATCTAACATTTTCTGTTCTATACATTATATAAACACACAAAACACTGTATTTATGTATTACATGAGTCATGTGTGTAAAGGAGAGTAAAAGGAGCATTTCCTAAACACAAGTAAGACGCGCGAACGCGGGAAGCGAACGCAGCTTGAAAATAACAATAAGAAGAATAGAAAGGAATGACATGGAGAAATCTCAAACTGTCCTCAAACTAAGGCGTTTTCAACTTGCCATCCGGCCTGAAATGTGCAGGAAGGAGGCGCGCCTTTGGCACGACTCCTTCCGCTGCGTTCGCAAAAAGAAATACCTGTGTATTTCACAACATGCACTAACTTTAATCATGGTTAGCTTTCATATACTTACTGCGATTAAAATAATGCCAACAGACAGTGCCGTGGGAAGACGTTTTAGGTTAAGGGTGACTGCTGTACGCACAGCGCGTGTGCATTTGTGCCTAGCGTGTGCGCATATTATATATATATATATAAATATATATATATATATACAAATTATTTCATACATTATTTTCAGGGGGGTGCTGCAGCCCCCTCAGCACCCCTACTTCCCACGGCTATGCCAACAGAAGATAATATTTTCTTTATCCCTAGTGATATTTTGGGTTCATAGTTTGGGTTCATTAGAGCAACCACTAACATGATGTACTGTAAGAGCAATGATACACCATTCTCAACTAACCAAAAATAGAATAGATGGGTTAAATCTGAAAAGACATAAAATACTGCAGGAAAATAACTACTAGTGGGGTGACATCATTTCAGCAGATAAATCTTATTCTGAAATAACAAGGCAGATAACTTGCTGCCTTGCATTGCTGGTGTTACACCAAACACTAGAAAAACGAGCCACTCCTGCACACTTCAGATGCCAATCTGGTGGCGTTATAACAGGCCGATGTGAAAAAGTCAGGGCAGAGGTTCTGCTCTGTCCTCCAGGGAGTGTGTGTGCACAGTTTCACGTCGATCGGGGCAACGGTGCCAGAGATTAGCTGTACATGGACGGACACACGCACGGACGGACAGACAGACAGGGGCATAATCATAGTCTCGGCCACGTCTTCGGCCTGGCGGAGACAATAAACCTGTAACGTATCGAACTGAATAGCTTACCCTGGTTGAACTGTGAGACACTGTGTGACAGAGAGTAAACATATTTGCATGCAAGGACAGACTTCTTCCTGTGTGGACTTGTCTCAAATGACTTGACACTTGACTTGAACTTGCGGTGAAAGACTTACAAACAGCTCCGTCTTTATGTTCAGCATTTTTTGAGGAATTGAGGTTACTTTCCTTGCTGCAGGCATACTACACATTACACTGTAGTATTATGCTGTAGAATTATGCTGTTCCTTATTTATGTCCAAGTTAGTTCCTGCTTTTTGTTATTGATGCCCTTGCATCATATGGTATATGATACATTATATTGTACCTGTATTTATGAGAAATAGCGTATTGTTTATAGCTTCTGCCCAATTGCGTTGATCAATCTAAGACAACACACATGATAGACCAGCATTCTGTGGGTATGAGATTAGTGTTTGAATTTAAGTATCTAGTGTACAACATACACACATATTTGTTTTTATTATTTTGCAGCACTATTAGAAAGAAAGAAAGAAAGAAAGAAAGAAAGAAAGAAAGAAAGAAAGAAAGAAAGAAAGAAAGAAAGAAAGAAAGAAAGAAAGAATGAAATAAAGAAAGAAAAAGAAAGAAAGAAAGAAAGAAAGAAAGAAAGAAAGAAAGAATGAAAGAAGTGTATTGAAGGCACCTGGACTCAGCTATGTAATAAATGGCTTTGAAAGAAAAACTGCTCAAATCACCTCAAACTGTCAAGAACCTGTTGACCCTGAACCACTCAGGGTGAAACTGGAGTGCATTGTTTCAAACCAGGACACACCACACTCTGCTTCTATAGCAATCAACACCTGAGGGATTGGTTCAGGGTCAGCATTATCCTCACGTTGGCTGTGTATTGTTTCATTTCATGATGTATAGAAACCCAGTTTGCTTGTATCTCATTGAGTATTCACCATGTTGAGAACTATGATTACAGACAATAAACCGGAGATAATTGCACTGTGCCTGGTGTCTCTGCATTCCACTGAGTGTTATTGTTTTGTTGCCTGGCACTTTGCCACTATGAACTTTGCCGGCGTTGAACTTTGCTGATAAGTATCTACAGTTTATGCTTTATTTCTTAACCTTCATGGAGAAAGTCGAAACGATTCCAATCAAAACAAATTGACAAACACTGCAGTGGAGCTGACTATGATGCAGTGCAGCATTTCTACAGAGCCAACTTGTACAGAGCTGTACACTGCCTGCTGCAATGGTCCTGTGGGCAATGGATCAGTAGTAAATAGACACAATAATACATGTTCTCTGTTCTGCAATACCGGACCGCTTACCTTCCAGTTTCTTTACACGGCAACTCATTTATTGATTTTGCACACCTTGATACATCTGTTATATGTACATTCAGCATGTATACTACATTCTGTACACTGTGCATGCACACTCTGTAACAAGTTGGATATGGTGCAACTTTGGCACATACAGTAAACAGTACCATACCAAACACCGTACTGTATAATATGTTATACAGCATATGGGGAGTTCTATGGAGAGGATTTTCCTTGCCACTGTTACCAAATACTTGGTAAAGGGGGGAAGGGGGAAGCGTTGGGACAACTTGTTGTGATTTGGCCCAATAATAAAAATGAATTGAATTTAACTAAATTGGATCGAATTGAATTAAATTTAACAGAATTGAATTGTTTTTTTACATACCTAGTTGTGAGTAGCTCTGCGGTTGTATTTCGTTTGTGGCTGCATTTTGCTGCTGGATTGGTAAGATTTCACCCCAGGGAACTGAATAAAAGATATTTTGTCTCACAATGATGTTATTATCAGGTGCTTCTCAGGGCACTGGAGAATCCCTCCAAATAAATGAGGTGATATGTTGTAAGGAGACATTTTGGTGTCCAATGTTATTCTCCCAGACCACTGCAAATAAAAACATCAAGGGGACAGAGTTATCAGTCCTTGTTGATGCCATGTTCCGACTTGATCAGAGTTACTGATGAGTCTGTGCTATTATCTCTGTGTACTACTGCTGCTATCTTTTGCCCCACATCAGAGAACCATTGGATCCAGAATCAATAAAACATGGTGTCCTTCAGGAAGCCAATGGGTCAGCCTTAACATCAGCCTGAGAGTATTCACCTGCTTCCATTTGCTAGATTAAGAGATTGTGGCAGTGAGTTATGGTTTGCCTTTACAGTAACTTCATCTATCATTGCCATTATTCATGCAGTATTGTGTAGCCGGTGTCACCCTGCCTGCAATGCGTTGCATGGCTCTGACTACTGTAGCTGGAGTGCAATATTACTCATACAAATCAATATACATTTTGCAATATCTTGTCATGCTGTATCTTGGCTAAACTGTGTGCTCAGTTTATGCCTGATTATACTGTATAACATTTAACGTTTGCCATGACTTTTACACTGGACCCTGGCTTTTTGGTACGTTTCTGCTACATTGCATACATTTTGCAATACTTCATCGATATAAAGGTGTGCTTTGTCTGTTGTCTATGTGTAAGGTAAGCTATGTTATGTAATGTAATGATACACTAGTCCGTGTTACTCCTGTTTGTCCAGGTCTTTGCTGGATGTTTTGCATCAATTGTTCAATTGTGCAAAATAATTCCTAAAATACTTGTCAATAAGTTGATCCATTCCTCACTGTTCTTATTGCATAACTATACTTTTTTCATCAATTATGTCTTCACCTCATAGTCGAGATCCAGGTGGTCAAACTCTCCGTTAGTCCTGAATTGCTGGGTGTGGTGGTCCAAGGTAAAGTTCACGTTTCTACGGTAACGCTCTATGATGACGGCGTGCCAGTGATCATCGTCCAGCAGGCTGCCACTGGTTACGGAGGTGTGACCCTGGATGGATCCGTATTGGTTGCTGCCTGGAGACGAGATAGTAAATCAAATCAAACGGTCATAAATAAATAATAATCAAAATATTGTATTAATCCTTGGGAACTATTACAATGGTGACAAGATAACCCTTGTGCATTGTAGTTCATTTTGCAACTTTACACTGTGACTTCACATCCTCATACTGTTCTACAACAGCTCCATTTGAAAGCGTCCTGTCAGGCTGTGTCACCACTTGGTATGGGAACTGCACTGCCCACGAACGGAAAGCCCTGTGGTCGCTAGTTTGAACTGGAGTCGCGGGTCTTGCTCGATTACGCAATTGCCGACACTTTGCAGCTGTTGCACAGATAGCTCTTGCATCCCACTCATTATGTTTTTGAGCTCCTGATTATTTTGTTTTCACATTTTTTACTTGTGAACAAGGTGAATGATGCTTCACGTTAATCATGTTGCTTCTAGCCCCTTCCGGAACCCTAGTACCTTTTTTGTATTTGGGAAGGCGGTATCCAGGATCCCTTGAAAGTCAATGTCTTCTCCCATTCACTCGCTTGTACCACTCTCTGGTCTCGGACAGATATAACGTCTCTAAAGTTTTGCAGATAGATTTCAAAGATATTCTGAGCTGCATGTGGGTACCGCTGAAACGTGCGCTGATCGGCGCTAATCAGCGTTGCCATTAAACATGTTTAATCCATATTTTTAAATCACTCAATAAAATGTTATATCACTTGCTGTAACAGAGAGGTCCTCTGTTACTTATGTTTGAGATAACCCTCATGTATTGAATGATATTTGCACAGCACATTTGCACTTTAGTATTTTGCACAGTTCACCTTGCAGTCCAATATGGAGAGAGTGCAATATGTTTGTAGTGTGAGGTTTTATTGTTGAGGTTGATTGAATGCTCAACAGTACCTGTTTGTTGCCAGCATGATTGGGCTGGACCATATCAGGATAACAGAGGGGGGTTATGATGTGATGTGTGTTTGCAATTGCTAATATTTATGTTGTAGTACAATCATTATTGGTGTAGTTAATGGAGTTTTAATAGATGTTATGAGAGTTAATGTTATCTGTATTTATGTATGTGTATTATTCGGTAATCTACCCCTTGACATGGTTGAGTCCAAACTAATTGCCTCCAGCTGAGTATAAAAGGCTGCCAGCCACAATCACACTCAGTTGGTGGTAGGATGAGAGCTGGACACCACCATGGCATTTGGGTGGAGAGCTTCCTATATGTTCATGTATCTTTTGTATTTTGGTGAACAATCAGAATAATACACCTTTTTGGGTTGCACCCTATCAAGGCCTCTGTACTAACTCCAACCGCAAGTCGGGCAGTCTCACACTCGCGAACCATGTCCCGCCTCACCGTCTTGTGATTGGCTGGAAAAGCGCATCTAACACTCAATCACAAGACGGGGGAGCAGGACATGGAGCGCGGAAGAGAGTATGGTAGCCGGAATGCTGCGCTTCTCGTCAATGAGTAGTATTGCGGAAAAGATATGAATATTATGGGGATATAATCCTACATAATATATTGGAAATGACAAAAATAAATATAATAGGAGATGCATTTACCGTATATGGTTTTACCACTATATTATTTAACCTTTTAACAAAGAGCGCTTTGTTTTAACCCAAAAATATCACTTACCCTACCATAGTATTCATGATCATTAAGGTCATTATTTGTGCAGAATCATAATACATATTTTACATACTGTACGTAACAGTAACAAATCTCACTCCAGCCAGTTGGCAACCCTGCAACACCCTGCTCTAGGGAAATGTAGTTCTTTAACTTATCTATTCCATGTTACCTTCTGCTGTCTAAGCTATCCCACGATAATGAGCTTACCCAGATTGTAGCTGAGCTATGCTATGCTGTCCTTGTTGTATCTATTTTTATATATGCAAGTAATAGCAAGATTAATCTGGCTAGCTCATAGTGAACACCGTAAACAAACACTCTCAGTTGCACCGTTTAAGCGTTGCGTAGCAAAATGGAAATAAGCTCACTCAGACGCAGCATCACACACCCTTGTTGCCTGGGGTAAAGAATTGAAACAACTGAAACTACTGGCTGTATCTGAGTTGTAGCCCAGCCACTAAAGAGCCAAAACAGAATTGTAATTATTTTACTACAGTGATTCTTAAAGTGGGGTCTGGGGACCCCCTAAAGGGGGTGGGGTCCCGAGCAAGATGAGTTAACCCATTTAGACCGGGAACCCCTATACGAAACTATACCTTTCACTGGCAAGTGAGTCAGTAGGATACAACAGCAGTGACAACACCCAAATGTGTGTGGGAGGAATTCATTGGCATAACGACTAAATGAGTGAGAAAAAGCAAAAAAGAAAGTGGGGGTCCTTCACCTGAAAATGTTTGAGAACCACTGTTTAAGTATACTTCAAACCAACTACAGTATTTACCCAGGTTGATGCTGAGCTGCAGTCGCGCCCTACGGAGCTCCAAGGAAATGTAATCTCCCTGCTGGCCCTCGCCATTGACCAGCACTCCATCTCCAGCCGTGGTCCTGAACTTCAACGAGATTACGTCCTTCTTGATCTTCATTTTCTTACTCTTGAACTTGTAGGAGATGACACTGTGACCATCGAAATTGATCACATCTGACCCTGGAGCAGTCAAAAGAGAAGAGCGTTTGTTACCTTTAAAGCTATCCCAAAGCTTTGGAATGGCAAGCAAACTCTGTGTCGTCCTTTCAACGATTTCTTAAAATATCCTTGTTTTGAGTTGTTTTATTTCAATTGGATCTAATGTTTCCTTTTATTTGACTAACTATGCATCCTCTGTGCTGCATTATTTTACATATGCTCTGGGTGTATATTTGGAACTGTCTGTGCATGGTTCGCATTCTGTCAAAGAAGAAATGCTCTTCTTGTATTTCTTTGTGTGCTCTGCAAGCGTGCAGAGTGACCCAGCGATCAATTGTTGGTCAATCCTTTATTCTATTGATATATGCTTCCCTTCGTTTAGATGCATCTTCTATCATTGCTAATCAATAAATAAATACATACATACATAAATACATAAATAGATCAATAAATCTTCAGATTGTTAACAGCTACTTGGTACTGGATGTCATAAAACCCAACTGTGACAAAACTGAATGAGTGTAAAGCCTTGTTCATGTGTATTGCATGTTTCAGTCAGTCTTCATTCGCCTGGCTCATACTAGCACATAAAGCCTGGCTTTTAGCCCCTGAACTCCTTTCTACTGCTTACCTGCGATGTATGTGTACAAGGAACTACAGCTTATTCCAATGCATTCAGGATAAAACCACCTGCCAAATGCCCAAAATGAATATGCGCTTGCACAAAATCCAATCGGTTTAGCACATTAACCAACAATAGGTTGCATATTCCCTGATCACACCCACAGACACGCTCAACGTCTGGATTTATAAAGCCTGAGTCATATGGTTATGCGTTGTGTCGCGCACTGACACCGGCGCACACTGGAAGAATAAATCAAAGAAGAAAACACTACACCTACAGCAATGCATCAACTCACAGTATGAGCAGCCATATATTTCCACTCGAAGGCCAATGCGTCCCTCCTCGCTCCACTCCAGGGGTATAAAACGAAGGTAGCGGGCTAGGATGGGGTGTTGCAGCTCGTAGCGTACCACACTCTCACTGTTGGTGTTCCCTGGAAAAGACTGAAAAATAACACAAAAATGTGTATCTTGTTAGAAATGTCACCACATAGTTTCATCCCGCATTGTAACCTTCTCTTCTCTTCTCTTCTCTTCTCTTCTCTTCTCTTCTCTTCTCTTCTCTTCTCTTCTCTTCTCTTCTCTTCTCTTCTCTTCTCTTCTCTTCTCTTCTTTAATTTACTCTTATAAATGGATAGTTTTGGTGCTTGATTCTGATTGGCTGAGGCGTTGTAAAACACTCTATAAACACACACCTCGATCGCATATCAGTATTATTTCACCAACAGAGTATTAATGGCTGTATTACCATTCACAATTTTGCTTTTGCTAAGATGTCTGTGGAAGAAGAGTGCTCTTTTTGGTTCACTTGACATCCTAAGAAGAAAGAAAGTAATAGCCAGCACTCCGAAATCCTAATTCATGGATGCACCCGGCAAACTGCATTATATACAGACTGAGTGTGCTGGTTTTTGTTTTCACTTGACATCCTACTTATGTGCACGGTTTCACAACAAAAACAAGGCAGATATGGCGTACCATACAGTTAGCATAGCTAATTCTTTGTTTGTGCAGGCAGTCAGCAACAGTTTTCTTGTAGACAAAATATATTTGAATTGGGATATGTGTATGATGTTCAACAAACGTTTTGGCTATCAAGCCTCATCAGTGTGTCACACACTGACAAAGGCTGGATAGCCAAAACATTTGTTGTTAAGGAATGGAGAAATAAAAGTAAATAAACTTTGATCCTGTCATTCTGAGTGTGACCCTTCGCCTGTTGTTGTTTGTTATGTTTTCTGAGAACAACGCACCAGAAGAGTCAGAGCGTGGTGGTAACAAACACAGTTTGTTTATGATTTTCACGCCATATTTAGGTTCCTAAATATTGCAACATGACAATCATAAACATATCCCAATTAAAATAGTTCCAGAGTGAGAGTCATTTTAACTGAAAGTAATGAGCCATGTGCCTTACAATGATTTTAGAACAGCTACGGGGGTTGTAGGCACTCGGCTCTGCTTAGCTGTTTAAAATTCTCTGCAAACAACAGCCTCTTGGGGCTTGTTGCTTTATTTTATACTTTAGATGTGATTACAGTAGATTTGATTACATCAGATGACCACATACCCAGATATTTCCGTCCTGTAGATAAGGCCTCCAGTTCCTGCCCGTGTCGCTGTAAAGCAGACGGTACTGGCTGGTCCAGTCAGTGCTGCTGTATCGGCCCTGTGTTGCCACAGCCACCACCTCCTTCCTGGAACCCAGGTCCACCTGTAGCCACTGGTAACGGTCCATGTCCAAGGGTGACCAGCCCCCAGCACCTGAATGATGTCGTATGTGATATATGACACCGTCACTATTGTAAAAACAAGAAAGAATGACATAGATGTCATGTCGGACGGCGCGTTGGCAGTGGCTGGATGTTTTTCGGATGCAGGTTTGTCAGGGCAGGCTATGTTAAGTGAAGATAAAGAATAGTTCAAATAGATGAGTTGTGGCTAGATGTTTTTTATTGAAATAGCAGAGCAGTTACATTGTACAGGTGTTGATGGCTCATGAAAGTAGAAGTACACTATTAGTTGAACAGATACATTTTTGCAAAACAATGAGAAGTATGGAAGTAAGACATGGTTGATGTTATACGACGTGAATTGATGAATGAATACAGCAATATATTATTGAAATAGCAGCGCAGTTACATTGTACAGGTGTTGTTGGCTCATGAAAGTAGCAGTACATTATTAGTCGCAAGATAGATTTGTGTACATTACATTACATTACAGTCATTTAGCAGACGCTTTTATCCAAAGCGATGTGTAAAAGCAAGGGGAGTACTGGAGTAAGACATGTTTAGTTGCATACGACAGATTTCAGCAATGTTAAGGTGGTTGGGGTTGTGCAAGTTAGGGTAAAGGCTTCATTCTTGTTTTGTGAGTGTAATGGAAATGGGTTCATGGTCAGAGTAGTAGCAAGTGTGGATTTGGATGTTTGTGCAGGTGTATTGTGGAGTTAAACGGATGTATATTTGATCGAGGCATCTGCCGTCCATTTGTGTAGATGTAGGTGGTAGTATGGCAGGTTGGAAGTTGTGGTGATGTAAGAGTTGCTTGAGTGGATGGTTTGGCTGTTGTCTTTGGCAGAAATTGAGATCTCCCATGAGAATGTGGGCTTTGGTGTGGTCTTGGATGAAGTCGGCAAAGGTATGTAAGAAATGTGCGTGAGTTTGTGTTGAGCTATAGATGTTTGTCACAATTAAGTCATGAGATGAAATGGAGGTGATTTGGAAAGTGTCATGTGTGGTGTGTTTTAACAAGGTGAAGTCTGGCGGAAAGTATGTTGCGATGCCTTTGCCACGGCCTGCGTTATTGAAGTGTTGTTGTTTGTGGTGTAGTGTGTAAGGGAGTGTTGATTGTGGAGTTGTTGGGAGCCAGGTTTCTTGTAACAAAAGGAGCTGTGCAGACATGAGCTCATAATGGGCTTTTATGTCTTGTATGTGGGCTGGGAGTGAGCGTACATTTAAGGACATTATTTGAATCATGGAAGGTGTGCTATGTTGTTGTTGGGTGATGTCAATGTGTTCAAGTCTGTTGTGTTCTGTATGTGCAGAGGGCCATGGTTTAAGTAGGTCTTTATTTTGTGGAAGTGATTCTAAAATGAATAGTTGTGAGATGCACTGTACGCGTGAGAGCATAACATATGGCATTGAATGTTCAAGCCAACAGTTGAAGTCAAGGATCAGTGGGTTTGGTTTTGTAACAGTGTGGCCTTGGATTTTGTGGGCAGTTGTTGCCCATGCAAGTTACAACAACAATATGGCTTTTCTAGCTACTTCACTTATATTGTACTTTCACCGAAAACTTTCACCTGAAAACGTTCACATATATCATATTATTCAACATACATTAGCCACTTGAATGCTACTCTATACATTATGGCTATTTGAAAAGTGCCGTCGATTTTGTACAACTGCTATTTCATACATTTTAATACTTCTCCACTTTACATGAGTATTTTCAAATACCTGCACTGTTCTACTCCACTACATCTCAGAGGCAAATAATGTACTTGTATTGCAAACTTTCAAATATACATCTATTATGTCACATACGCTTACAGCCACTTTAATCCTATTTTATACATAGTTATTTGAAAATAGCCGTCATACTTGTACATTTGCCACTTTAACATCATTATTGTAAAATCGTAGCCAGATTGCGAAGTACATCACACGTTTATTTACCATATGTGTTGTGTTACAAACTCATATGAGTTGTTGTCAGTTTGTGTCTTTGGGTGGTGTGTGTGAGGGAGGGGGAGGGGGGGCTGGGGCAACTTTCTCTGTTCATCGCCGAAGTCATTGCTGATTGGTTGTCATGTAATGGAGGGGACGTAACGCAATGCTCGTCGTATAAGCGGGGTATGCATATACACCTATTCCAGGAACTATACGCACGCACACACACACACGATCAACGTTGACATTATCATTTCGTAGTTAAACCAGCTATAATGGCGTCTGCTAAACGTGATACATGGCCGTTTCCTCAGTTCAACATGGCCGCTGCTGAGGCCGACAGATTCAACGACAAATTCAAAGAAGTCAGCGGTGATGCGTCGAGGCTTTTGGTAAGTAGGTTATAGCCTAGTAGGCGTTATTGTGCCGTTATGTTCATCGCTGATATAGTCTTTTGGAGAGTGGGCCTACACTTGTGTCACTGTAGCTATAAACACGGACAGTGTGAAATGTTGCAAAAGGCAGATGGCCAGGTTACTATATGTACTCTTAGTCTTTTGGAGAGTGGGCCTACACTTGTGTCACTGTAGCTATAAACATGGACAGTGTGAAATGTTGCAAAAGGCAGATGGACAGGTTACTATATGTACTCATCGATTGTGTGTGTGTGTGTGTGTGTGTGTGTAGTACTGCTAACATGGATGGATGTTTGGGATATGCTAAACGTGTGAAATGTAGGGTTTGCATACGTCCGCCCTATGGCGTTACTTCCTCTAACATGTCTATTTCGTTCTGTGTAGAACGCATGTCACCAGCACCAACCACACCAAGATTCACCACGAGCCTTGGCAAGCCTTGCCTATAATTACTGCCAGACGGTCTTGGAGTTTGCAGACCGTCCTAGCCCTTTGCCACACAGCGCGGATTTTGCCAATGAGACGGCCCTGGTCCGCCAACATCTGCAAGCACTGGATTGCCGTGTCAAGCTGGCGCAGCGTGCAGTCAAAGATTCACATGACACAGTGGCAGCCTTACGCCAGCAGCTGGCCGTCCTACAGGGGCGTAACTCAATGGCTTGTGAAGGTGTGTTGCATTCCATAAATATTCATGTTGCATGTACACAATCTGTTTTCTGTGCATAGCGTCCACAAACATGTGTTGTCTATTTTGCACATGTCACAATATATGTCACGGTGGGTGCAGATTTGGACATCAACTCGCTCATACTGAGAAACAGTACAAAAAAACAGTAGGCCCTACACAAAAAAAACAACTCTTTGGGTGGTGTATGAGGTAGGGGGAGACGGGGGTAACTTGCTCTGTATTTTTTTAAACACATTTTTCGCACATTTTCCACCACTGGGGGAAAAAAATCTTCCTATATGTAGCCTATAATAGCCATAGGACTGTAGTGCTGCGATAAGGAGCAACCCTTTCATGTGATGTTGCGTCTTGCCATGCCTATTATGTGGCTATATACTAATCACTGCAACACAAGTAGTTTCGCTGTAGTTCACACGTCTATGTACCTATTTTGTGTTTGTATTGTACCACATTCATGAGTTGTACATGCTAATGTGTTAATGAATTGCTCATGTGTGACTTTGATGTATCCATACAGATGTTCAAATGCAGGAGGACGTGGACGTCGCTGGACAAGAATAGCACTCTGACGTGCTGTTGTGTGCTGTGTGGCCATGTTGTGCTTTGGTGTGTGTGTGTTGTTGTGTTATGCCTTGTAAAACATTCTGTTGTGTGTGTGTGTGTAAAACATTGTGTGGTGTGAAATTTCAATAAAAATGCATGTAAAACCTGTGTCCTACTCAATTCCTCTGGACTTGTAAATCCATTATCAATTGTGCAGGAGTGCTTCAGGCACCCTGCAGTTTTCTGAGGACCCAATTTGCACTTTAGTTGAGGCTCCTGTTTGGGCACTCCCAGTAAAAGAGGACCCCAGTTGTTTACAGTTTACAGTTGTTCAACCCCTCTGAACATACAGTTCTCTTTTAAAAACAAATTGTCACTATCTCTCTCTCTATATACAGACACACACACATATATATATATATATATATATATATATATATATATATATATATATATATATATATATATATATATATATATATATATATATATATATATATATAGCAGGAGGCTGCGTTAATGACTATTTACCAATGGACCGAATGCCCCCGCCCTCCCCCAGGTAAAAAGCACTAAATAACGATAGAAACATGTTTTTTTTTAAACACTCATCTTTGAATTATTATCATTACAAACTAATAAAATAATCCTTGTTGTGAAAAAAAACAAAGTAGTCCTTTAAAGTATCAAAAGTACAGGCCTACTACAATTTCTGCAATTATCAGATTAACAAGCTCACAGTTATTTTCAAATAGCCTATGTATAAAATGAAAATTAGATACATGTTTCATAATATCATAATTTCTATCTGAAAAGTAACTAGTAAGAAAGCTTTCAAGTAGTTGTAGTGGAGTAGTATTATTGGAAGTGGGAAATACTCAAGTAAAGTACAACAACCTGAAAATTGTACTTGTACAGTAAATGTATTTAGTTACTTTCCAATTCCACCACTGTATTTTAGCATACTTCAGTGGTGGAAAATGTACTCACATGTTTTACTTGAGTACAAGTATCAGTACTACATGGTAGAAGTACTCTGTTTTGTGTGTGTGTGTGTGTGTGTGTGTGTGTGTGTGTGTGTGTGTGTGTGTGTGTGTGTGTGTGTGTGTGTGTGTGTGTGTGTGTGTGTGTGTGTGTGTGTGTGTGTGTGTGTGTGTGTGTGTGTGTGTGTGTGTGTAATTTGTAGATAGGGACAACACTAGTTGTCGATGCAAACATAACACTTCAGATCCCTTTTAGTTAGCGCATAGCAGTGACATATGGTGCCTTTTTGCCTTGAATAGTCATGAAAGGCAGAGTGACATGGTTTGTTTTTCGCCTTGAAAACAATGAAAGCCATCCAATGTTGCTATAGTCAGTATGCCTAAATTGTATGTCTTTCATTCACGTTTCCCCATTCAGACAGTATGGCATGAATACAGTCTCAAAGGGGAAACGTTTTTATTGTATTAGGACTCATATATATTATATATACATATTTTTAGTGTAAGTAGTTGTAGTGGAGTATTATTGGAAGTGGGAAAACTCAAGTAAAGTACAACAACCTGAAAATTGTACTTGTACAGTAAATGTATTTAGTTACTTTCCAATTCCACCACTGTATTTTAGCATACTTCAGTGGTGGAAAATGTACTCACATGTTTTACTTGAGTACAAGTATCAGTACTACATGGTAGAAGTACTCTGTTTTGTGTGTGTGTGTGTGTGTGTGTGTGTGTGTGTGTGTGTGTGTGTGTGTGTGTGTGTGTGTGTGTGTGTGTAGATAGGGACAACACTAGTTGTCGATGCAAACATAACACTTCAGATCCCTTTTAGTTAGCGCATAGCAGTGACATATGGTGCCTTTTTGCCTTGAATAGTCATGAAAGGCAGAGTGACATGGTTTGTTTTTCGCCTTGAAAACAATGAAAGCCATCCAATGTTGCTATAGTCAGTATGCCTAAATTGTATGTCTTTCATTCACGTTTCCCCATTCAGACAGTATGGCATGAATACAGTCTCAAAGGGGAAACGTTTTTATTGTATTAGGACTCATATATATTATATATACATATTTTTAGTGTTTTAGTATTGTGTGGTTATTTTGTGCTGCACCACTATAGGCTATAAAGATATCCATTTAGTTTACTCGTTTTGAATCAAACCTGCACTAATTTGACTTGTGATTAAAAAAAGCCATACAAAAAATACAGCAATTCATTGGTGTGAAAAATAAGTAATGTACTTTTACGTGTACTTAAGTATTTTTTTAAAAGTATTTACTCTTGATTACTTAAGTATATTTAAAAGCAAGTACTTTTTTACTCTTACTTGAGTAACATTTTGACTGAGCTACTTTTACTTTTAGTGGAGTAAATTTAAGCAGGAAGTACACCTCTGCTTATTATGCACGGGCGTCGAATGAAATAACGGCTCTATTGTTAAGTAGTTAATGTGTGAATTACTTTGAAACTAATGGCCAGTGGTCAGTATCACCTGCTTATGTAGGGCTTCTAGCGCCACCCAGTGGGTGTTCGTATTGAGCGCAGGACTGTGTGATTTATGGTTAATGCGACGTCACGTCCGGTTTGCGAGTTTTATTTTATTTACTTTCTGTATTTTGGCGGATTAGCGTGTGCATCTGTATGAGGAACGTGTTGCCTAAGTGACTGAGTGATTTCTATGTTTACTGTGTAATTTTCAGAGGGATAATCTTAACTCTATGGGGATAATATATACAGCAGTAACGATGTGGACTGCGCATGCGTCTGTGTGACGACTTCCGGTTTAGTTCCGGTGTAGTTGTAACTGCGACATTCATTTAGCCATGAATATTTTTTTGTCAGTTCCTTATGTCAGTCCGTTTAACACAATGTTACAATATACGTTTACACAATATAGTCATGTATAGGTCTTGGATTGACTAGTGTAATTTGGTGAGTCTGTGATCGATTGCTGTGGTCCTCAAGCCAGAACACTTTACGTCACATTTGATCTTGCGCGTGCGTACATAGTTGTTTTCGTCAACGACAGACAACGCAACGATTAGCGTAGATGGTTGGTATGATGAATATGCATGAATAATGGTTATTACTCAATGGGATAAACTCTTTCATTGTATTCGTATATGTTGCTTATATATCTATGTATGTTGTCGTATGATTGACGTTATTTTCTTTTCGAGTGTTTCTGTGTATTATGCAGTTCATCTACATCTAATGTGGAGACCCAACGCTAAGCTAATGTGTCTACTGCTATTTCAAGGCCTGGCAGAGAATAACGCTTCGTTTGTCGTAGTTTAGATTTGTGTTGTGAGCTGCACGTCTGCTATTTGCAAACATTTTTGTACTTTGGGTACTGTAAGCACATTTTAATACTAATAGTTTTACTGAAGCACATTTAATTCCGGATCCTTCCTCATAATACAGTACTTCTACATCGCAGTATTGATACTTTTACTTAAGTAAAACATTCGATCACTTCTTTCCACCATGCCATTTCATTTGTATTTGAATCACGTCAGCTTGCAATGCAATTCATAGCTAAAGATGTATAAACCTGTGTGATATAGTGATGTTATAGAGTACTTCTAACTATAGAGTACTGCTAACTGGGAAAGCAGTCAGCCCACACCATGCCATTTAATTTCTATTTGAATCACCTCAGTTTGCAATGCAATTCATAGCTAAAGGTGTATAAACCTGTGTGACGTTTTATAGAGTACTGCTAACTATTGTACTGCTAACTGGGAAAGCAGCCAGTCCAGCAGGGGCCATTCACACACTCTCTATGTTGTCTTGACAATGACGTTGACTCTAGTACCCCAGATGCGATGTTACAAGCAGCTGACCTGAACGTTGTGGTTGTCCTATGCTTATGCTATGCTAAACAAGTTAAACAACACATATACAGTAACGTAAAAAGGAATACATAGGACAAGAAATTAATGTATATACTATTGCTATAAAACAACAAATGTAGCCTACATGTTTAAGCATACAGATGCCTTAACTATGTCCATGTGTATGATGCGACAGATTGAATAGCATATTATTGACTTCATTGATGCCTTATTGTTGTTGTAATGTGTGAACAAGATGGCGCTCAAATATTGTACATTTACATTGAAGAATGTCAGCTTGTATGTAATTGTAATTGTGCTGAGACAGAGTGATTCACTCACACGGTTATTGTTATTTACCATGCTCGAGCTGTATACAGCCTTCAACTCCAGTCTGCAAATCAGCCCAGTGATCTACAGGAACCACATCTCGTGGCCCACTACCCACTACCCACGACCTGCGCCCCAGACCTTCACTTCAGTTCAACATTGGGCATAAAAAACCATGATTTCATAAGAGTGCGGGGCTCACACTGAAATGTACAAATTAGCTCAGCTCTTATAGCATGGCTACACGCTATACAGCAGTTGCGTGGGGGTACTGCGTCGTTGGTTTGAGTCATTAGATGACATTGTTATGTTTGTCATATGTTTTGCTCCATGTAAATTTGATTCGTATTATGACTGTTTTCATTGCCCACATTCCATTTCCTAAAGCCAATTTACAAGCTCTGATCTATCGCGTTTAGGAGTTCTCCTAACGCTGCCATGACCAATGACTAAATTAGTACAACTAGCTAACAAACATGTATCTGTTTTATTTAGATTAATTATGTGTGGCAATGTTTAAAATAAATGACGCACTATTTGAAAAGTAATGTGTACATGTGTCTGAAAAAGGTGCGTCTGCAATGAATTACATCAACAATGTTAAAAGGCAACTGCAAAAACAAACTTCCAAATGTATAATCATTTGAAAATAGCAGATCTACAAGCTCAATGCTTGTAGATCGGCTATTTTCAAATGGCCGAAATGTATGGGCTGAAGTGGTTACTGTATGTTTTGTAATGAAAATCTACAAAGTAACCACTGTAAGTCAACGTCACATGAAGATGTGTGTTTTTAAAAACAAGGTACATTTACAGGTTACTATGTGTATAAAAAAGGAAACTCATCAGGCTCAAAGAGGAGTAAAATGATCGCTGCCCATCCATATTGTAATGTCATCATTAACATGTGAGGCAACTGGTGACCTGAGCCATCATCAGGATTCGGTTATATTTGCATTGAATGAAAGCACACTGCATAATGATAGAATGGCCTATGCATTTTAGCCATGTGAAACAATGCGGTTCTATTTGCATGTAATCATTTTATGTTGAAAGACTATGTATTTTATTTGAAAACATGTACAGCTTAATATGTACATAAAAAGGGAACGTAATACTGTATCTACAGAGCATTACCTCATGTCTGCTTTTACTACTCAAAAGGGTACAATGAAAACATTTTTCAGAACCACGCTGCTGCCCAAAGCAGAAAGCACAATACAACAATACAACCAGAATCTTCAATAGATCAATTTCTATGTACTAAGATCACTGTGCAGGAATATACACAATGCTTAGTCTTTAGGGTGGTTGTGTTCCGTTTGATATCCTTCTCTTATCACACCAACTCACAAATCTTGCTGCTGTGTTTGGAATATACACAATGCTTAGTCTTTAGGGTGGTTGTGTTCCGTTTGATATCCTTCTCTTATCACACCAACTCACGAATCTTGCTGCTGTGTTTGCACATTGTTGTACTTCGCCCAGCAGATATGGGAGTTTTTTGACATTGGTCATGTTTTCAAAATCTCCGTATGTGGTTGTAACCAAAAATGAAATCGGGGCTTCATTGTGGCGTAAATAGATTCAACTCGACACTTATTAATGTTTTGGTGCATTCTAATTTAATACAAAATTCTGATGCCTCCATAGTCTGTCTACCTCTCTGCAGAGTGTGACGGCATGAAAAGCTCAGTGTGTAGAGGGGTGGGCGGGGCTTTAGGCTGCGTGGACACTTCACATGTTCAGACCTGAGAGGGGGCGTGAGAGGGGGCGTCCCCCTGCATGAAGCCAAGTTGCAGCAACCAATCGGTGGCAACGAAGCAATGACGACGCGTTCCAGACCCTTTTTTAGCAAGACCGCCCACTTTTTCCCACAAACAGAGAGTCCCTGACCAAATCACGCCCCGTTACGCCCCTTTTTCGCCTAAGCCACCTCCTCTCTTTATATACCTCGAGAGGTTAACTCCCACATGATCACTTGCCTTTCATCTCTGTCTATAGAGGACGGCTCGCTTCGCTTGAGCCGTCCTAAAAACTTCACACTACATTTCATATTGTGTTATAATCCTGATGATTCTTATTGAGTGATAAAGTTAGATTACTAAGCCACCCGTCCACTCACTGACTTCATCTCACAAATGATATAGCTTTTTATTTATATAACGATATGCTTATATGTTTCTATTATCTATTACCTTTGCATGCATGCATACATACAAACAAAGGTACATATACAAATAGCTGACAAACAGGAAGACTGACACACATGTACACTATATGAAAACAACAGATACATACCTCCCCTCCTGTTGAGTTTGGCATAACCGGCTCCATAGCTTCCACCATACAATGTTGAGGCGCTGAAAGAGCTGTAGGGTAGAGGGGTGGCTAGGCTTTCCTCACATTTACCTGGACAGAGAAGGGGGAAGAGATTGTATTGTGAAATATAGTGGATAACATCTTCTTAAACCCTCTAGACATAGTAAAAGTTGGCTCTGTACTTGAATTTAATTGGCAGATACATGTATGTACTGTGAACTACCTATTTCTTCCCTTGGCGTGACAATAAAACTGAAACAGCCTTGTCTGTTGGGTGTGTGTGAAAGTTAATCATAGACAGGCAA